>NC_088417.1:11355664-11678164 GCF_034236695.1 Oncorhynchus nerka
ACCAATCTGAAAAAAGTTGACACTGTGTTCAGTGGGAACCAATGAAAGGGTGAGACCAGTAGTGCGGAGAAAGGGTGTGGTGGGAGGGACTGGACCCCCAGTGCCAATCTGAGGGGAGTCTCCCAGTAACCAGGTAGAGTTGACTCACTGACTGGCACGGCAAATCCTGGAAAGCAGGTAGAGTTGACTCACTTGGAGTGCAGTGGGAACCAATCTGAAAGCAGGTAGAGTTGACTCACTGTAGTGCAGTGGGAACCAACCTGAAAGCAGGTAGAGTTGACTCACTGTAGTGCAGTGGGAACCAATCTGAAAGCAGGTAGAGTTGACTCACTGTAGTGCAGTGGGAACCAACCTGAAAGCAGGTAGAGTTGACTCACTGTAGTGCAGTGGGAACCAACCTGAAAGCAGGTAGAGTTGACTCACTGTAGTGCAGTGGGAACCAATCTGAAAGCAGGTAGAGTTGACTCACTGTAGTGCAGTGGGAACCAACCTGAAAGCAGGTAGAGTTGACTCACTGTAGTGCAGTGGGAACCAACCTGAAAGCAGGTAGAGTTGACTCACTGTAGTGCAGTGGGAACCAATCTGAAAGCAGGTAGAGTTGACTCACTGTAGTGCAGTGGGAACCAACCTGAAAGCAGGTAGAGTTGACTCACTGTAGTGCAGTGGGAACCAATCTGAAAGCAGGTAGAGTTGACTCACTGTAGTGCAGTGGGAACCAATCTGAAAGCAGGTAGAGTTGACTCACTGTAGTGCAGTGGGAACCAATCTGAAAGCAGGTAGAGTTGACTCACTGTAGTGCAGTGGGAACCAACCTGGGTTGGTCCTGTGGTCGTTTTCAATTATTATTTATTTGAGTTTTAATACAAATTAAATATATCTTGGGAGTATTAATGGTATTATAAGCTATTTTACATGACTTTTCACAATGCAAATAGTTTATTATCATAGTAGTAATAATAATAAGCCCTTTAAGCTGGAATCTTTAATTGAAACAATGTTTTGGTAAAAAGCTGAGTGATGGACCTGGAGAAATGTAACCACTCTCAAATTCAAAGCAAGAGCTATGTATGCAAGGACTGCCCATCAAATATATGAAAATAACCTTTTAACCTTGTGTTGAGGCTATATAGTGTTTACATTTACTTTGTTTACAAACATTGGACAAGCTTCTACTGTATTTTGGGTTTTGATACTCACAGTGCAGCAGCGTAGCCTAGTGGTTAGAGTGTTGGACTAGTAACCGGAATGTTGCAAGTTCAAATCCCTGAGCTGACAAGGTACAAATCTGTCGTTCTGCCCCTGAACAGGCAGTTAACCCACTGTTCCTAGGCCGTCATTGAAAATAACAATTTGTTCTTAACTGACTTGCCTAGTTAAATAAAGGTTAAATAAAAAGTTGAATGTCACGGCCCTGACCGGCTGTGGGGAAAACAACCTGTGGTTACCTAGGTTGGCTCACAGCAAATACTTGGACCTTTTTTAAATGCAGTTTTTTTGTTATCTGCTTTTTTTTAGTCAATTACAAAACTACATTTAAGAGAAGTACAAGATGACTTTTTCAACATTGCTTGCTCCCGAGCATTCTCACTACTTAGATTAATGTAATATTGACTGTAGGGATTCCTTCATGCCCCTTTTCACGAAGGTGCTAGCAGCCACGTGACTGGAACATTAAGCTAAACAAGACCGACAACACAAACAAACAGACTAGTGAACTAGTGAGTGGAGTTACAAATCGACTAAAACAAGTGAAATGTCTTACCTGTGATGTAATGTTCCCCACACACATAGATACATGTAGCCTACTGGGACATCGGGTCCCCACATTTCCCACGCCGAATAACCTGTAGCCACAGGACTCTTGTCGCAGGCTTCATTTCCCTATGTGGGAGCATTGCCAACCGTAGGTCAGGATCTTTGACCTGCTTACATGTACATTGAACAGTGAAGTTGTCTCTTTTACAATGGGGTTCAATGGGAAATCATGTTTGTTTTCCCCAGTTTGTGGGTTTAGTCGAGGGAGAATTACATCTTATGCCGGGAATATCGACTTGGAGTATGGGGTATGACAGTTGAACGAAGCTCATGAGGATTATATTCTTCAAGAATTACTGGGTATATATCATTCATTTATAAGTCCCAAAATAGATGTACATTCACTGCTAAAATGGACTACTGAGAAATTTGATGTAAAAGAAATATATCTGCGACTCAGCAAATGGTGGTCCTTGAGCTTTTGGCTGTGATTTGGTGGTCCTTGAGCTTTTGGCTACTATCACAGCCAAAAGCTCAAGGACCACCAAATCACAGCCAAAAGCTCAAGGACCACCAAATCACAGCCAAAAGCTCAAGGACCACCAAATCACAGCCAAAAGCTCAAGGACCACCAAATCACAGCCAAAAGCTCAAGGACCACCAAATCACAGTCAAAAGCTCAAGGACCACCAAATCACAGCCAAAAGCTCAAGGACCACCAAATCACAGCCAAAAGCTCAAGGACCACCAAATCACAGCCAAAAGCGGTCCTTGAGCTTTTGGCTGTGATTTGGTGGTCCCCTGAACCAGAAAGGTTGGGAACCTCTGCTGTAAGTCTTAATAGTGACACCTGGTGACACGGCATGATACTATCCTTTTGTTGTCATTGGTTTGAGAAAGTACTGCATCACTTTTCTACTGCTCTCTTTCTAAATCACCACAAAGCATTTATCCATGAATCTCTATTAGTGTTAATTATAATGTAATCATGTTTCTAAGTGATTTATTTACATACAATCAAATCAAAATGTAATATAAATGTTAATGTCCTAATACTATTCATTTAATTTAATTTCTAACAGTAATAATGTGTTCCAATCATATTCACCCTTTTTCTCTTCCTCACAGGAGACTCTGGCCCGTGTGCTCATCCCAACTCCAGGTTCTGTACCCCGGCGGCCCAGTGCCCCATCATCGACCCCCAGTGGGAGAGTGACGAGGGTGTGCCCATCGATGCCATCATCTTCGGGGGCAGGAGGCCAGAGGGTGAGTGGCCTCTACTGATCCAATGACTAAAACATTGGTTTAGTAGGTCATCTAAGATTGCCACTATATATTTTCATACTAGCATCTAGTGTTGTAGCTAGTGTTGTAAATGATACAGTTTTGGTTAATGTAACGAGAACAAATACAAATGATTCCCTATGATGACTGAATTGACATTCTTATCCAATGTGTCACTTTGGGACACTGTTCCACTGTTGCTCTGACCTCTGTTTCCCAGGAGTCCCTCTGGTGTACGAGTCGTTTAACTGGCGCCACGGTGTGTTTGTAGGAGCCTCTATGAGGTCTGAGGCCACAGCAGCTGCTGAGTACAAAGGTACAGTACCTCATTAACCACATTAAAGAGCTTGTCAAAGTTAATTCAATCATTTAATTCATGTTTCTGGCTCCCGAGTGGCAGCGGTCAATGACACTGCATCTCACTGGTGGTTCGAATCCAGGCCGTATCATAACGGGCCATGATTGGGAGTCCCATAGGGCGGTGCACAGTTGGCCCAGCGGCATCCTGCTTTGGCCGGTGTAGGCCGTCATTGTAAATAAGAATTTGTTCTAAACTGACTTGCCTGGTTAAATACAGAACAGTTCTAACATTTAAGTGGATAGGAGCTGTCTATAGAGTAGACAGTAAAAACCTCTCTAAGGTTAATATCACCTGATATGATGGTTTACTGTTGTCCCTGATTCCTCTGTGATAATGTAGAAAACCATGACCTTTTGAATAAAATACTTTTTTTTTTCTCCAGGCAAGGTTATCATGCACGACCCCTTCGCCATGCGCCCCTTCTTCGGCTACAATTTCGGTGACTACCTAGCCCACTGGCTGAGCATGGAGACCCGCAAGGGCGCCACCCACCTGCCCAAGATCTTCCATGTCAACTGGTTCCGGAAGGACCCCACGTCGGGCTCTTTCCTCTGGCCGGGTTTCGGTGACAACGCCCGCGTTCTGGAGTGGATCTTCAAGCGCTGCAGCCGTGAGAGGGAGGACGAGGCGGCCAAGAAGAGCATGGTGGGCTGGGTGCCACTGGAGGGAGCCATCAACCTGCAGGGACTGGGCAGCAAGGTGGACATGGGTGCCCTCTTCGACCTGCCCAAGGCCTTCTGGGAGAAGGAGACCCAGGAGCTGAGGGCGTACTTTACCCAGCAGGTGGGAGCCGACCTCCCCCAACAGGTGGAGGGAGAGCTGAAGGCTCTGGAGGACAGGATCAGGGATTGAGAGGTGGAGGGACCAGATGATTCAGAGAGAGAAGAGAGAAAGTATTGACTATTGGACATTATACTACGCTGATGCTGCTATATGGTAGTACTGACAAAAAAAATTACTAACAAGCTAATTTCAATTTTGTGGAAACTGCTTTGCCTATATGTGGGTAGATGTAAACCAAAGTTTCTAAATTGTAAGAAAATACAATGAGATGATGTGACTGCATCACTGAAGAATGCAGTTCATGCTACCACACACTGTCAGTGGCTATATCAGTAGGTTTTAGGTGATGGAGCAGAATCGGTGTTTAGCAGTACCTTACTGACATCTTGCAAAGAAGTATAAAGGTATTGGATGTTTACAAGCTTTAGCCCAAATAATCTAATCTAATCAGGACAAGCTTAAATATCCATATTCATTTAAACATTTTTAAACAGCATTTTTTGTCACTTTTGTATTGTTTCCAATAAAAATGATTATGAGCTAATGTTTACACATGAGATATGTAACATGTTGGACCAATAAAAATGATTTAATGTGAAGGTTTTTATTACAGTGCAATTAATAAACAACCTCAAATTCAGCCTCAATTGTGTCTGTTGATCAACACCAAACATAACTGACATAACTCCCCAAAATATATAAATTAAAAATTTGTAAGTAATGGTAATATTTAAGATGAATAAAGTTCAGATTCAGTTTAGAGTGATTCCTATAATGTTCAGCATATTCATATATTTGACCTTTCTGTTACATCATTTCCAGTTTGTAACACTTGGGTTGATGGTCACTAGACTCAAAGCTGTATGTTGTGGATTATCAATCAAATGTATTTATAATTCCCTTCTTACATCAGCTGATGTCACAAAGTGCTGTACAGAAACCCAGCCTAAAACCCCAAACAGCAAGCAATGCAGGTGTAGAAGCACGGTGGCTAGGAAAAACTCCCTAGAAAGGCCAGAACCTAGGAAGAAACCTAGAGAGGAACCAGGCTCTGAGAACCAGTCCTCTTCTGGCTTTGCCGGGTGGAGATTATAACAGAACATGGCCAAGATGTTCAAATGTTCATAGATGACCAGCATGGTCAAATAATAATAATCATAGTGTTTGACGAGGGTGCAACAGGTCAGCACTTCAGGAGTAAATGTCTGTTGGCTTTTCATAGCTGATCATTCAGAGTAACTCTAAACTCCTGTTGAGAGGGATTGATGCCAGACTGGAGGAACAAACACCAGCCTGTGGAACACTGATTCTGTAGTAGTTAACAAAGCCACTGCCTTTTGTTTTGACTTCCTACAAGCATCTCAGGCGTTTACAGAACATGTGTTGGTCTGATTGGGAAATAAAGGGACTGTCTCCAAGAGGCTGGTGTTTACAGAACATTTGTTGGTGTGATTAGGAAATAAAGGGACTGTCTCCAAGAGGATGGTGTTTACAGAACATTTGTTGATCTGGTTAGGATGTAAAGGGTCTGTCTTCAAGAGAACAGTTAGACGTTTTCTCTGCTTCTAAACTAGATGCTGTCTCCCTGATGCAACTTGTATTAAACCTGATTGATTTATGATGAACTTTATCAACGACTTTTCTTTTGTTCATAGACGCGCAAATATCATACCCCCAAGACATGCTAACCTCTCTCTGCAATGACAGGGTACAGTTTAGTCGAGGTAATTGAGGTAACATGTACATGTAGGCAGGGGTATAGTGACTATACATAGATAATAAACAACAGCATAAAAAGGGGGGGGGAGGGTCAATGCAAATAGTCTGGGTAGCCATTTGATTAGCTGTTCAGCAGTCTTATGGCTTGGGGGTAGAAGCTGTTAAGAAGCCTTTTGGGGGCCTTCCGAGTGGCACAGTGGTCTAAGGCACTGCGCTGCAGTTGCTGGCTGTGCTGCTAGAGATCCTGGTTTGAGTCCAGGCTCTGTAGCATCCGGCCGCAACCGGGAGACCCATGGGGTGGCGCACAATTAGCCCAGCGTCGTCCGGGTTAGGGAGGGTTTGGCCCACAGGGATGTCCTTGTCCCATCGCGCTCTAACGACTCAAGTGGGTGGGCCAGGTGCACGCTGACACGGTCGCCAGGTGTACAGTGTTTCCTCCGACACATTGTTGTCTTGAGCACGTGGAGGGGGAGGTTGTTGTACTGGCACCACACTGCCAGGTTTCTGACCTCCTCCCTAGACTGAACCAGGTTTTTCTCTAGTTTTGCCTATTCCATTTATTTTTATCCTAAAACACTTGATGACAAGCATACCCATAACATATTGCAGCCATCACCATGCTTGAAAATATGAAGAGTGTACTCAGTGATATGTTGTGTTGGACATAGAATTAATTTCTTTGCCAAATTTTTTGCAGATTTACTTTAGTGCCTTATTGCAAACATAATGCATGTTTTGTAAAAATTGTTATTCTGTACATGTTTCCTTCTTTTCACTCTGTCATTTAGGTTAGTATTGTGGGGTAAGTAAAATGTTGTTGATCCATCCCCATCCAGTTTTCTCCAATCACAGCTATTCAACTATGTAACTGTTTTAAAGTCACCATTGGCCTTATGGTGAAATCAGTGGAGGCTGCTGAGGGGAAGACAACTCATAATAATGTCTGGAACGGAGCAAATGGAATGGAATCAAACACATGGAAAACATGTTGGATGTATTTGGTACCATTCCACCTGCTCTGCTCCAGCCATTACCACGAGTACGTTCTCCCCAATTAAGGTGCCACCAGCCTCCTGTGGGTGAAATCCCTGTGCAGTGTTTTTTCCTCTCCGGCGACTGAGTTAGGAAGGACGCCTGTATCTTTGTAGTGATTGGGTGTATTGATAAACCATCCAAAGTGTAATTAATAAATTCACTATGCTCAAAGGGATATTCAATGTCAGATGTATTTTATTTTAACCCATCTACCAACAGGTGCTCTTCTTTGTGATACATTGGAAAAGCTCCCTGTCTTTGTGGTTGTATATCTGTTTGAAATTCACTGCTTGACTGAGGGACCTTACAGATAATTGTATGTGTGGGGTACAGAGACGAGGTAGTCATTCAAAAATCATGTTAAACACTAGTATTGCACACAGAGTGAATCCATGCAACTCATGTGACAAGTTAAGGAAATCTTTACTCCTGAACTTATTTAGGCTTGTCATAGAAAGGGTGTTGAATACATATTGACTTTCAGCTTTTCATTTTTATGTCTAAAAACAGAATTCCACATTGTGTGTAGAACAGTGACACAAAATCTCAATTTAAACAAGTTAATGAGATGTTAAATGTTGGACCAATAAGACCAAAAGATTCCATGGAAATTGAATTTAAAGGTTTTTATTACAGTGCAATTAATTAACAACCTTAAATTCAACCTCAATTGTTTTGTTAATTTAACACTAAATATAAAAACTGACAAGATAAATTATAAATAGATACAGTTGAAGTCTGAAGTCTACATACACTTCAGCCAAATACATTTAAACTCAGTTTTTCACAATTACTGACATTTAATCCAAGTAAAAATTCCCTGTCTTGGGTTAGTTAGGCTCACCACTTTATTTTAAGAATGTGAAATGTCAGAATAATAGCAGAGAGTGATTTATTTCAGCTTTAATTTCTTTCTTCACATTCAAAGTGGGTCAGAAGTTTACATACACTCAATTAGGATTTGTTAGCATTGCCTTTCAATTGCTTAACTTGGGACAAACATTTCAGTTAGCCTTCCACAAGCTTCCCACAATAAGTAGGGTGAATTTTGGCTCATTCCTCCTGACAGAGCTGGTGTAACTGAGTCAGGTCTGTAGGCCTCCATGCTCGCACACACTTTTTCAGTTCTGCCAACACATTTTCTACAGGATTGAGGTCAGGGCTTTGTGATAGCCACTCCAATACCTGTGGATATAGACACTTTTGTACCTGTTTCCTCCAGCATCTTCACAAGGTCCTTTGCTGTTGTTCTGGTATTGATTTGCACTTTTCGCACCAAAGTACGTTAATCTCTAAGAGACAGAACGCGTCCCCTTCCTGAGCGGTATGACGGCTGCGTGGTTCCATGGTGTTTATACGTGCGTACAATTGTTTGTTCAGATGAACGTGGTACCTTCAGGCGTTTGGAAATTGAACCAGACTGGTGGATGTCCACATTTTTTTCTGAAATCTTGGCTGACTTCTTTTGATTTTCCCATAATGTCAAGCAAAACATCTCATTCCAAAATCATGGGCATTAATGTCAAAGTCATGAAATAGCTGAATCCACGCATTTGAAGGGGTGTCCACATACTTTTGAATATATAGAGTATATGTAACCTACGATTGTGCCCTACGTGCCCGTTTTACCTTTAATTAACATCTTAATGATCGGACCTAAAATGACATACCCAAATCTAACTGCCTGTAGCTCAGGATCTGATGCAAGGATATGTATATTCTTGATACTACTTGAAAGGAACCACTTTGAAGTTGGTGGAAATATGAGGGAAAGGGAAAGGGAGAGGGGGATAAGTAGCCAGTTGTCCTACTGAATGTATTCAACAGTAACCTCTCTTCCGCATTTAACCCAACCCCTCTGAATCAGAGAGGTGAGGGGGGATGCCATAATCGACATCCACGTCTTCGGCGCCCAGGGAACAGTGAGTTAACTGCCTTGCTCAGGGCCACTGATTTTTACTTTGTCAGCTCAGGGATTCGATCCAGCAACCTTCCGGTTACTGGCCCTAACGCTCTAACCACTAAGCTAGTAAAAGATGCGTTTTTTTTCTTTTTCATTATCTTTGAAATGTAAGAGAAAGGCCACAATGTATTATTCCAGTTTAGTCGCAATTTAGATTTTGGCCACTAGATGGCAGAGTTTTAGACTGATCCTATGAACCATTGCATTTCTGTTCAAAATGTTGTATCAAGTCTGCCCAACTATGCCTAATTGGTCAATATATACATGTTCAAGTACATAACTGTGCACTCTCCTCAAACAATAACATGATACGTTTTCACTCTAACAGCTACTGTAAATTAGACAGTGCAGTTACAGTGGTTCCTCCTTTAAAAGTTGTGAGACTTAGAGGTACCCAGCATCACAGCTTCATTGCTCCAGACCACCGCAAGGGGGAGTTAGAGCACTCATTATGCATTTGGGTCCCAAGGTTTTTATATGACCAATCATATCAAGTGGTTCCAATGACGAATTTGATGTGAGCCACCCGTCCCTGGTGACTTTCTTCAGCAAAGATAGCTGACAAAAAAAAGGCAAATTTAAGTAATTATAACGTCATAATGAGTCAAGCAAAAAATGTACAATTGAGAGGAATGTGTTAGTTAATGTAGATTGTGCATATTTTTTTGTCAAAAATTTTAACTTTCGAAAATAGCTATTTAGCAAGTTTTTTTCCAGTCATATCCAATACCAGGTGTATCAAACTCCCTTCTTTGAATGATGCTGTGTCTGCAGGTATGTATTACAGATATACACTTCAACAGTGTTTACCACTCCTGCTCCTGGGACATCAATGATTACACATTGTAACTATGCAATAGACTAGAAACATGATTTAAGTAAAGGCTGATTTCTAATTCATATATACAGAATAAAAAACATCCTGCCAGCACGCCCACAAGCGAGCCACTCAGGTGGAGAATGAGGCGTGGAAGAGAGCGTGGAACGAGATTGAAGTAACAATCCAGGCTATTTGCTCTGAGACCGGCATAATAATGTAATGAAACAAGCAGGGAGCAGGTTTTGAACCTTCAACATTCTAGCCTGAAGTCCAGCACGCTATCGACTGTGCCCAAATATATTAATTGGGGTTGGGGTCGATTGTGGCTAAAAACACTTCCATCAATTGGAATCTTTAACATGTGGAAAGGGGGAAAAGTATTATTATTATTAGATTTTCACAAGCATAGCAGGATGGGCTATTAGCCGAACAATAGACTATTCAACCTTTACTAAATAAAAACAAAACTATTTTCTACATTGTAGAATAATAGTGAAGACATCACAACTATGAAATAACACATATGGAACCAGTGAAGTTAAGAACAAATTCTTATTTACAAGACAGTCTACTCCTTCCTCCCTGTCAGGGATTTGAACCCCCGACTCCTGTATGCTCCGCATTCTGTAGTACAGACATGGCCTGCTCTCCCTTATGTAAGGAATTAGGCACTTTCCCATGTTTACTACAGTATGTATTGTAGACTGCACAGTAGCCTAATAAACAAATGCAGCTGGCTCATATCTTCAAAATGCTTTAAGTGTTTTATTATCCAAATGTAAAAGCATATACTGTACGGTACTGTATTTCTTCATCAGGATCTTTATGCTTTCGTTAATAAAATAATGATAAAAATACTCTTTCAAAATGCAGATGTTGATTTAGTTATGGATCCATAATGAATTACTGTGGGAATAAATATCACTGATTTACAGAAATATTGGAACAAAGTTGTCTAATGAAAGCAAACTACTATTTAGAATCCTCCAATCCTCATGCTGTAGCCTACATCTGACCGTCATGTTGTACAGCATTACATTCCATCCTAACGGAAACCCTGAGGGTTTCGTTTTTTTCATTTTTCTCGGAATAGAACACCAAAATAATAATCAAATTAATTAAGCCAAATTTCTTAAAATCAATCCAATTTACAATGTTTTTACAAAAAAGGTTTTAAATTCTCTGGTAACGGAAGACAATCAAATGTTTCTCAAAGATGCCCTCAAAGATGCCCTCTGGTGGTCAAACTAGCAATAACTTGCATTAACAGAAAAAAATGGCTGACAAATAGATAACGTACCACAGAATGCTGCAGCAGGCAGCAAGGTGTGCCTCAGTATGACGCAACTTTTAAAGGAGGAACTACTGTAGATTAACAAGAATTTAAGCTTTCTGCCCATATAAGACATGTCTATGTCTACGTCCTAGGAAATGTTCTTGTTACTGTCACACCCTGACCATAGTTTGCTTTGTATGTTTCTATGTTATGTTTGGTCAGGGTGTGATCTGAGTGGACATTCTATGTTGTGTGTCTAGTTTGTCTGTTTCTGTGTTTGGCCTGATATGGTTCTCAATCAGAGGCAGGTGTTAGTCATTGTCTCTGATTGGGAACCATATTTAGTTAGCCTGTTTGCTGTTGGGTTTTGTGGGTGATTGTTCCTGTCTCTGTGTTTGCACCAGATAGGGCTGTTTAGGTTTTCGCATTTCTTGTTTTGTAGATTGTTCATGTGTAGTTGCTTTATTAAAGTACCATGAATAGAAACCACGCTGCGTTTTGGTCCGCCTCTCCTTCACCACAAGAAGACCGTTACTTACAACCTCATGCTAATCACATCAGCGCACGTTAGATCAAATCAAATCAAATGTATTTATATAGTCCTTTGTACATCAGCTGATATCTCAAAGTGCTGTACAGAAACCCAGCCTAAAACCCCAAACAGCAAGCAATGCAGGTGTAGAAGCACGGTGGCTAGGAAGAACTCCCTAGAAAGGCCAAAACCTAGGAAGACACCTAGAGAGGAACCAGGCTATGTGGGGTGGCCAGTCCTCTTCTGGCTGTGCCGGGTGGAGATTATAACAGAACATGGCCAAGATGTTCAAATGTTCATAAATGACCAGCATGGTCAAATAATAATAACCACAGGCAGAACAGTTGAAACTGGAGTAGCAGCATGGCCAGGTGGACTGGGGACAGCAAGGAGTCAACAGCCTTCCTGTGGGGGGGACCGATCACATAGAGGATAAGAAATTATTTTGGAAGTAGGTTAGGATTACAGAACGGCACCTGATAGCATATGATAGCAAAATGTATAGAATTGCAGGAAATTAGCTTTAAAACAGAAACCTTTTCTATCAGCCTCATGGCAAAATGTGTTTAGTAGCAGGAAAGTAAGCTCAGGATCCCAAATGCGGTCGTCCAACACTGGATAGGAGAGCATTTCCCTAACCCTAACACTTTTACCTAACCTTAACCTCAGTCTCCTAACATGCAGAATTAATTCTCCTAACCTACTGCATAAGTTCTCGTAAACTCCTATGAAAAAGTAAATTCCATATCGAAGTGACGTGAAAAGTTTGTATCTGTGGCATTCAGCCCAAAAGGCTCTTCTTGGCAAATAGACTTCAAAGAGGAAGTTGGTATAGGAGAAGTTGAGTGGTGTGTAAGAATCACTCAGATACAATTACAGTTACTCTGTTTCATACCAAGTCTGTTTTTCATGTTGAAACATAATGTGACAACCGTATGTTTTGTATCAAACTAAAATTGAACTTTTTCCTGTTTTGTCTTGAATAAATGAATAGTGGATTTTTGTTCATGATTTAACTATATGTTTAAATCAAACACACATTCCCATTCAAGCCTGTGAGATAGAGGAGAGGGAGATGGTTATAATGACGTTTCCTTTGTTGTATTATAACAATTTATTAGGGGCAGACTTAGTGATTTGGGGGCCCGTTTCTAAATGCTGCTGACCTGTCCTACCCCGAGAAAGGGACATTAAATACCGTAGTATTCTTTTAAAAAAAAATCTCATTACAGTTATTAGGAAGTACGTCACTGTTGAGATGTGAGATATGCCACATGAATTTCAGCACTTTAGTTTGTCAGACCTCACTATGTGTAACAGTTTCTGCTGTAGACAGTTTACGTTACCGTCTAAGGCAAGTATCGACTTCTTCACTATATTTTCTGTTAATTTGAATGTTCAAAATAAATTAAAGGAGATTAATTATGAGTAATGAGATTCAATATGTTCTAATGTACTGCTGTTTGTTCATGTATTAGCTTCACAACTGAAGGACATAGTGTATTTGATATGGGGATGGTTTAATGTGTTGTGTTGTGTGAGTTAAGTTACTCCACCAGTAAGTGTATGTTTGTACTGTTTCAGGTGATCAGTAGTGTGTGAGTTCTCACATGGCTTGTCATGAGAACATGTTTTTTCTCATTGGCCTCTTTATATCAGGTGAGTATTCCACACAACAACAACTAGTTATGAATCAGAGATAAAGGAATAACCACAAGTCATTATATTTTATGGGATGTACTATATTCCAGCTTTTTAATTGTGTAGAAAAGTGTACAGTTCATTCCTGATTAGTGTATTTAATAGTCTGGATTTAAACTGCTGTGAAAAAGTTTTTGCATATTTTTGATACTGAATGTTATCAGATATTCAATCAAAAGCTGATATTAGATGAATGGAAACTGAGTGAACTAACACAATAATGACGTACTTATTACATTCATTTCTTAAACAACGTTATGCAACACCCAATGCCCCTGTGCGAAAAAGTAATTGCCCCCTTATACTCAATAACTGGTTGTTTATCCTTCAGCTGAAATGACTCCAACCAAATGCTTCCTGTAGTTGTTGATCAGTGTCTCACGTTGCTGTGAAGGGATTTTGTCCCACTCTCCTGTGCAGAACTGCTTTAACTCAGTGACATTTGTGGGTTTTCAAGCTCGTTTCAAGTCCTGCCACAATATCTCAATTGGAATTAGGTCTGGACTTTTAGTAGAACATTCCAAAACTTTAAATTTGTTGCTTTTTAACAACTCTCATGTAGACTTGATTGTGTGTTTTGAAATGGTGGCACAACCAGTCATTGAGAGTAAGGGACAAATTACTTGGTCACACAGAGGAATTGGGTGATGCATCATTTTGTTAATGAAATAAATGAAGAACTATAAGAAAAGTGTTTTTTGGTAACTCAAGTTCCCTTTATCTAATATTAGGTGTTGGATGAAGATCTGATAACATTCAGTAAAAAAAAGAAGCAAAATAGAGAACCAGAAAGGGGAAAACCTTTTCATGTCATTGTATGTTCATGTGAAACCGACGTCAGTATGCGGTTAACAGTATATCTTCCACCACTGTCCCTGTCCCCATACCGGGCTCAAACTAGTGGTCATCTGCTCACAAACACACGTCACCTCACTCCTTGACAACACACCAACCAATTGAAAAATCACCTGTACATTGAAATAAATTCATAATAATGTTATTGGGAGAGACTGTACCAATGATGTGTATAAACCCTGGATCTCTAATGCTATGTAACGGCCAATGAGAGACTTTAAATCCACCGGTCTCTATATATGGTACTCCCCAGAAGAAGCAGTCCTCCATAAGAATTAATGGAATTCTACAGTATTTAAATCAAATGTTTCAAGGACTATATTACATGTATTTAAGTATTTTGTTGTAGAAGGGACAGTAAAGTTAGTACTCTATAAATAAAATACTTTAATATCTTCACATGTTTATTTATTTATTTGTTATGTTCAGGTGATATAAAAAGCATTATGTGGAGCACACCCAGAGAAAATGACTTAGTGTAGAGGTGCTGACTAACGGTGAATACACTGTAAGCTATAAAAACAAAGAGAGTTGCACAATCTATATATATATATAAACTCCCAGTCATTTATTGGGTAAAACACCAACGTTTCGGAATCACTGTTCCTTCTTCAGGGTAAAGTCATGAATGATTGAACCAGGTTATGTAGACAAACAGTGCAATTAGTGCAACAATGACAATAGTGAGGGGTGTGTCATAATTATGAGGTTAATTAGAATGAATTGAATAAAACTGTTAAAATGATAGTTTACAGCATATTGAATATATTAGGCTATTGTTATCATTAAAATTAGTATAAGGTTAGCATCCACATACATTATTGTTTAATTTAATTTCACATATATTTAATTGTTTCCAATTTCATTAAACGTTATAAAATTGTAATCTTTTGGTTCATCAATAATGCATAATAAGCATCATCAATGGGGGGAACATATTGGTTCTACGCTGATAAGATGTAGAAAGAATTTATTCATTTAAACGACGTCTTCATAAAAATAATTGTTCATAAAAAGGGCCTGAGATCAAAGTCAGTATTCAGACCACTAGGGGTCAATGTTTTTAAATAGGAACTCCAGTAGGCCTCCCTCTGCAGTAGTAGGATCTCCATGTTACCTCCTCTCCTTGGTAGAGCAACATGCTCAATACCTGTGTATTTGAGGGAGGAGATGGGATGGTTAGCTTCAACAAAGTGAGCTGCTACTAGATACTCAGTGTTATTACAGCTATGCATTGTTTTAAATGTTTTTTTGTTTGTAATGCGTTGGCTTTCCCAAATTTGTCTTGCAAGAGATGATATCTCCAATATTGCGAGATCACCAGTGGGGTTCCTTGAAGATGTACACCATTTTTTTGTCTGATTGTAGAACATCTCAGTGCTTTTTCAGGTTCGCTTTAATTTTCTCTGAACATTTGGTGTCCTTAGTGCAAAAGACTGTTGTATTGTTTTTCTTCTTTGGTTTAGTTTTTAGCAAATCCTCTCTTGGTTTTTGAGATATTTTCATCACTGCAGCATCAATACTTTTTTCCTTGTAGCCTTTTGAAATTATTTTTCATTTTCTTAGCATGGCTCTCAAAATCTGACTGTTGGCCACAGATTAGTTTAACCCTGCATAACTGGCTATATGGTAGACCATTCCTGAGGGGAAGGGGATGCATACTATCCCCACGTAGCAGGGTATTGAGGTCTGTTGGCTGTGTGTACAAGTCTGTATGTAATGCATCATTCTCGTTGATGATCCATAAGTCCAGGTAGTTTATTTTTCTCTTAACAGTCTGCATGGTGAATCTGAGATATTCAGAGCTCTCGTTTAGCAGAGTTTGGAATTAATTTAGTTCCTGCTGACTTCCTTCCCAGAGCACAAAGACATCATCTATGTATCTCTTCCATAGGACAAATATAGAAAGTAGGGAGTGTGCCTTTGTTTTGTAGATGAGTGCTTCCTCAAATTGTTCCACATACAATTTCACATAGTTATGGGCAAAGGGGGAGGCCATGGCTACATCCTGAAATGAAAGGAAAAAGTCTGACTCAAAGATGAATTAGTTATTGGATAATACCAGTTCAGTGAGATACAAGATGCACTCATTGTATGGAACAAGGGCAGTGTCTCTCTGCTGAAGGAAGTGTTGCAGGTCACAAAATATAATTTAAAAGTCTGCATTAAGGTGTCTGTAATAGAATATACTTGTCAAAAACAAATGTAGACATTAATGAATGCATTTCTATAGCTTCCAACATCTGTTTTACACTGGAGGAGGAGTAACAAGATGGCTGTGCAGTGGCCTCCAAACAGAGGCTCCTGTCAGTCATCTAGGGTTAATACATATCATTGGACTGAACTGATAATATATCAGAACCTCCCTGATGTTGTCTTTTATGTTGCAGGTGTTTTGGCCTGTTTTGGTCAACGAGATTTGATCACCACTATGCCAGATAGACTGGATGTACTGACTGGCTCCTGTGTGCAAATCCCATGTTCATTTGATATTCCTGACCAAAATAAGTATACATTTAACAGCACAATACTAACCTCTGGAGTGTGGATTAAAGAAAACCCATACTTTGGTGGGCATCCGGACAATGTGATATTTAACAGTACTGAGATGGTCAACAGATATCAAGGGAAGATAACTGGAAACATGTCCCAGAAGAACTGCACCACAGTCTTCTTCAATGTAACCACCAATTACACTAATAGATACTACTTCAGGATTGAGAGTCAACCATTCCGTGCAACAGACACTGGAAAGTATGTTGAAATAGTTGTCAGGGGTAAGAGACAATTGAACTGTTTACCAACTATTTTTCCCAGTTTAGATTCCTTGCATCAAAGATAAGAACAAGTGGATAATTTAACAATTAGTGTAAAATATATTTATCTACAATTTTTTACAGATTTGCCTTCCAGTCCCATCATTACTGTCTCAGGTGAAGTGAAGGAAGGGACCCCTGTCAGTTTGAACTGCTCAGCTTTCGCTCCCTGTCCTGAACACCCCCCTGAGCTGACATGGACTCTCCCAACACAGTTCACACCTGAGAACCAACTGCAGGAGAATCCAGACCAAACCATATCAGTTCTCTCCACGGTGAACTTCACTCCGTCATACCTTCATCATGAGATGAACATCACTTGTACTGCAGTCTACCCAGTAGGGACAAGCAACAAGAGAGCTGAACATAACATGATGCTTAACGTTTCATGTAAGATTTAGTCACCGGTTCCTGTAGAATAGATAATTCTATCATGTTTTCACTGATGATTGTAATAGAGTGGTTTTGATGAGACTATTCAATATACCATATCCAGATACATTCTAAATGAACCCCTCTCCCCCAGTCTCTCCTAAGGACACCTCGGCCTCCATCAGTCCAGCTGATTCGGTATCAGTGGGCAGCTGTGTTAATCTGACCTGCAGCAGTACAGCCAACCCTCCTGTGACAAACTTCACCTGGTTCCAGATCAGTGAGGGTAAACGAACACAGGTAGCATCTGGACAGAGTTACACCCTCAATGTGACTGTTGGTGATGGAGGACTGTACTACTGTGAAGCAAGAAATAGTCACGGCTGTGGGAAGTCGAATGAAGTGCAGCTGGCTATAAAAGGTAAAATGGGCCCGTAGGGCACAATCGTAGGTTAGATATACAATATATATTCAAAAGTATGTGGACACCCCTTCAAATGCTTGGATTCAGCTATTTAATGACATTGACATTAATGCCCATGATATTGGAATGAGATGTTCGATGAGCAGGTGACCACATACTTTTGGTCATGTAGTGTACATTGCAGATCTTTATGTGAGAAATGACCTAAAATGTGCTGCATTTTCAGGGCAAGAAGTGACTGTTACCACAATGGCTTCTGGGATTGCAGCAGGAACTTTGGGGGCCCTTTTGCTTATCAGCCTGATCAGTCTTTTTGTATGGTAAAAACCTTTCCTGGCATCAATGTAAAAACAAAAATATATGTTGTGTTTGTGCTTTTGCATATGGAAACCCTCTCAGTGCATTCAGAATACCTTTCTAAATGTCTTCCAGGAGGAGAAACTCGAGGCTCCACGATGGACTTGAAAGGACAGACAATTCACAGGGACAGGTGGGAATAAGGCTCAACTTACAAAACCATCTACAAAGTGTGTCTAAGGAAGTACTGAATTAATGCTGAAACTATTTAAAGCCATGAGGTTAACATAATTTCAGAGCAAGTTTAGGGGGAGATGACCACATCGAAAGCAATGCCACATCCTGTAATGACATGGAATGATAACAGAATGGCTGTTGGACTTTGACAGTGTTTACGGTCTTTACACCTGTCAGTTGAATTGACATTTTCATTGACATCCCCTCAGTATGTGTTGTGTAACCTGCTGATCTCAGAGTTTTACACATTACTGACCTTAGAGCTTTACACCTGTTCCTCTCTCTGTGTTCTCTCCACAGAACTCCCCGGTTGGAACAGTGTGTACTAACCAGGCCACAGCCGGAGAGGAACCTGAGGAACCTGCAGAAGACCAGCCTGAAGAGATCCACTATGGTGAAATAGACTTCTCCAAACGACAGACCAAAGAGACCCCAGCTGCAGCCCAGGACAGGGTCCAGGGACAGGAGAGTGAGTACGCTGAAGTCAATGTGACTGGGAGAGGGGCTCAGGAACCACCTCTTAACAACCTAGATGAGCTTTATGCACAAGTGAATAAAACAGGTGGATGTTAAGTATTTTGCAATTGGGTATTAAGTGTTTTTATGTACAGTATTGTCATTGTGTATCTGTTTCTATTGGTACTTTTGTTACATTTATAATTGTGTGCTCTTTGATTATCTGCATAGTCGTAGAATTTGCTGGGTTGAAAAGAGTTTAACTGTTACTATAGTGTTGATATGATGATGCAGGCTACTCTTTATTTTGGACCATTTATTTTGACTGTTGAGTTCACAGAGCATCTGTTTAATGGGTTCCAGTATAGAGGAACTGCTGAGTTCAACTAGCTCACTGAAGGCAGATTAAGACCATATAAAGTCAATGATGACTGAGGAGAGAAGAGACAGTTATTTGGAGAGACAGTGGTCTGATTCAAGACAGGAAGTTGGTGAAGTAAGTCTACATGATGGCAGAATGGTGTTAACATCTACTAGTTACTGTTTATCTTCATCTTTTGTGCAGTTCCCAGAATAACAATATGATCTATTTTCAGTTTATACAGTTGGAGTCAGAAGTTTACATACAGATAGATTGGAGTCATTAAAATTCATTTTTCAACCACTCCACAAATTTCTTGTTAACAAACTATAGTTTTGGCAAGTCGGTTAGGACATCTACTTTGTTCATGACACAAGTCATTTTTCCAGCATTTGTTTACAGACAGATTATTTCACTTATAATTCACTGTATCACAATTCCAGTGGGTCAGAAGTTTACATGCACTATGTTGACTGTGCCTTTAAACAGCTTGGAAAATTCCAGAAAATTATGTCATGGCTTTAGAAGCTTCTGATTAACATCATTTGAGTCCATTGCAGGTGTACCTCTGGATGTATTTCAAAGCCTACCTTCAAACTCAGTGCCTCTTTGCTTGACAAAGAAATCAGCCAAGACCTCAGAAAAAAATGTAGACCTCCACATGTCTGGTTCAATTTCCAATTGCTTGAAGGTACCAAGTTCATCTGTACAAACAATAGTACGCACATATAAGCACCATGGGACCACGCAGCCGTCATACCACTCAGGAAGGAGACACGTTGTGCATCCTAGAGATGAACCTACTTTGGTGCGAAAAGTGCAAATCAATACCAGAACAACAGCAAAGGACCTTGTGAAGATGCTGGAGGAAAGAGGTACAAAAGTATCTATTTCCACAGAAAAACGACTCCTATATCGACATAACCTGAAAGGTCGCTCAGCAAGGAAGAAGCCAATGCTCCAAAACCGCCATAAAAAAGATAGACTACGGCTTGCAACTGTACATGGGGACAAAGATTGTAGTTTTTGGAGAAATGTCCTTTGGTCTAATGAAACAAAAATAGAACTGTTTGGCCATAATGACAATTGTTGTGTTTGGAGGAAAAGGGGGATGCTTGCAAGCCGAAGAACTCTATTCCAACTGTGAAGCAAGGGGGTGGCAGCATCATGTTGTGGGGGTGCTTTGCTGCAGGAGGGACTGATGCACTTCACAAAATAGATGGCTTCATGAGGGAGGAAAATTATGTGGATATATTGAAGCAACATCTCAAGACATCAGTCAGGAAGGTAAAGCTTGGGTCTTCCAAATGGACAATGACCCCAAGCATACTTCCAAAGTTGTGGCAAAGTGGCTTAAGGACAACAAAGGTATTGGAGTGGCCACCACAAAGCCCAGAAAATTTGTGGGCAGAACTGAAAAAGCGTGTGTGAGCAAGGAGGCCTACAGACCTGACTTAGTTACTCCAGCTCTGTTAGGAAGAATGGGCCAAAATTCACCCTACTTATCGTGGGAAACTTGTGGAAGGCTACCCGAAACGTTTGACCCAAGTTAAACAATTTAAAGGCAATGCTAACAAATACTAATTGAGTGTATGTAAACTTCTGACCCACTGGGAATGTGATGAAAGAAATAAAAGCTGAAATTAATCATTCTCTCTACTGTTATTCTGACATTTCACATTCTTAAAATAAAGTGGTGAGCTAATTAACCCAAGACAGGGAATTGTTACTTGGATTAAATGTCAGGAATTGTGAAAAACTGAGATTAAATGTATTTGGCTAAAGTGTATGTAAACTTCCCACTTCAACTGTACATCGAGGAACTATTAATATAATTTGGCTAAGGTGTATGTAAACTTCCCACTTCAACTGTACATCGAGGAACTATTAATATAATTTGGCTAAGGTGTATGTAAACTTCCCACTTCAACTGTACATCGAGGAACTATTAATATAATTTGGCTAAGGTGTATGTAAACTTCCCACTTCAACTGTACATCGAGGAACTATTAATATAATTTGGCTAAGGTGTATGTAAACTTCCCACTTCAACTGTACATCGAGGAACTATTAATATAATTTGGCTAAGGTGTATGTAAACTTCCACTTCAACTGTACATCGAGGAACTATTAATATAATTTGGCTAAACTGTACATCGGTGTATGTAAACTTCCCACTTCAACTGTACATCGAGGAACTATTAATATAATTTGGCTAAGGTGTATGTAAACTTCCCACTTCAACTGTACATCGAGGAACTATTAATATAATTTGGCTAAGGTGTATGTAAACTTCCCACTTCAACTGTACATCGAGGAACTATTAATATAATTTGGCTAAGGTGTATGTAAACTTCCCACTTCAAGAGTATCTGTTTAGAATTCATCTTGTCAGTTTTTATGTTGAGTGTTAAATGAACAAAACAACTGAGGTTGAATTTAAGGTTGTTAATTAATTGCACTGTAATAAAAACCTTTAAATTCAATTTCCATGACATATTTTGGTCTTATTGGTCCAACATTTCACATCTCATTAAAAAGGATTACATTGAGATTTTGTGTCACTGGTCTACACACAAGGTGGAATGATGTTTTTAGACATAAAAATGAAAAGCTGAAATGTCTCAAGTCAATATGTATTCAACACCTTTTCTATGGCAAGCCTAAATGTCACGTCCTGACCTTCCTTTTTATGTCTCTATTTTGGTTTGGTCAGGGCGTGAGTTGGGGTGGGCGTTCTATGTTGTTCATTCTATGTTTTGTTCTGTGTGGTGTATTTCTATGTGTTTGGCTTTGAATGGTTCCCAATCAGAGGCAGCTGTCAATCGTTGTCTCTGATTGAGAACCATACTTAGGTAGCCTGTTCCCACCTGTGTTTGTGGGTAGTTGTTTTCTGTCTCTGCACCAGACATAACTGTTTTGTGTTGGTCTAGTTTGTTTGTTGTTATTTTGTCTTAGTGTTCTGAGTTCAAATAAATATTAACATGGACACTTCCCACGCTGCGTTTTGGTCCGATCTTGTCTACTCTTCATCAGACGAAGAGGATTGTTACACTAAATAAGTTCAGGAGTAAAGATTTGCTTAACTAGTCACATGAGTTGCATGGATTCACTCTGTGTGCAATACTTGTGTTAAACATGATTTTTGAATGACTACCTCATCTCTGTACCCCACACATACAATTATCTGTAAGGTCCCTCAGTCAAGCAGTGAATTTCAAACAGATACAACCATAAAGAAAGTGAGCTTTTCCAATGTATCACAAAGAAGAGCACCTGTTGGTAGATGGGTAAAAATAAAATAAATCTGACATTGAATATCTCTTTGAGCATAGTGAATTTATTAATTACACTTTGGACGGTTTATCAATACACCCAATCACGACAAAGATACAGGAGTTCTTCCTAACTCAGTCGCCGGAGACGAAAGCAAACGCTCAGAGATTTAACACACAGGAGGTTGTTGGCACCTTAATTGGGGAGAACGGCGGCGCTAGAAAGCGTGCTATGGTGTAGACGTACTTTGCTAGAGCTCCCTCTATTTTGAAACAAATTAGTATTTAACTTCAAACAAATATGACAAAGGGAAAAGGCACAAAAAAAGGGGGTGCTAAACAAGATAATTTGAATGAGATAGACAACGAACCAATTTTAACGTTGCCGACCCACGAGGAGTTGTCTGAAGAGGCTAGCTTCCAAGAGTTCCCCACAGAGCCTACTCAAATTGACATACTGGCTGCCATAAACTCACTAAGCAAGAAGGTGGACACAAGGTTGGCTGATATCTCAAAGAGTATTGGGTCTTTGGCCGAAACTGTGAAGGCAACTCAGGGAAGGGTGCATGAGGTTGAGCAGACGACAGTCGATCACGAGGCCAGGCTACAAGACATAGAGAAACAGTGTCCAACATTCCAACGTATGACAGCATCATACAAAACGGCATCAATTTGCTCTAAAATAAGAAAAGCCATATAGTGACAGAGCACAGAGTAGACCAGGTGGAATAAAGATAGTCAGCTGGAACTGTAATGGCTTAGGGCATGTGGTGAAACGAGCTAAGGTTTTTTCTCATCTTATATCACTGGGTGCTGACATAGTGCTTCTTCAAGAAACTCATATTAAACGCTCCGCTCAGGCCAAGCTACAAGTCGGCTGGATCGGTCAGATATACCAGTCTAACTTTGATGCAAAAGCGAGAGGGGTAGCAATCCTGATAAGGAAAAACATTCCTTTTGTTTACTCATCCTCGATTTCAGATCCTAATGGTCAGTATATTATTATGGCTGGTACACTGAATTCGAAACCAGTAACCTTGGTCAATTTATATGGACCCAACTTCGATGATCCATTATTTTTTTAAACGGTATTTAAGGACATCCCAAATATCTGGGATACAAGTGTTATTGTTGGAGGGGACTTTAACTGTACGTTAGATCCTCTTTTAGATAAACAGCTATCAAGGTCACTTCAACAATCAAATGCCAGTGTCTGTCTAAATACATTGATGACAAACCTTAACATTGTCGATATTTGGAGACTGACGCACCCAACAGACAGGGATTATTCTTTCTTTTCATCAGTTCATCAGTTCATAAATCATATTCCAGAATAGACTACAGCTACAGCCCTTGCAAGATTGAATCCTACTAAGATTGAATCCTACTACACCGGTTCCGATGCTCGTCGGATGTGGCAGGATTTGCTAACTATTATGGACTACAAAGGGATTCCACAGGTCAACATTCACAAGGCCGCAGGGCCAGAAGGATTACCACGATGTGTACTCTGAGCATAAGCTGACCAACTGGCAAGTGTCTTCACTGACATTTTCAACCTGTCCCTGGTCGAGTCTGTAATACCTACATGTTTCAAGCAGACCACCATATTCCCTGTGCCAAAGAACACCAAGTCAACCTGCCTAAATGACTACCAACCCATAGTACTCATGTCTGTAGCCAGGCTGGTCATGGCTCACATCAACACCATCATCCCAGAAACACTAGATCCACTCCAATTTGCATACCACCCCAACAGATCCACAGATGACGCAATCTCTATTGCATTCAAAAATGCCCTTTCCTACTCGGACAACAGGAACACCTACGTGAGAATGCTGTTCATTGACTACAGCTCAGCGTTCAACATCGTAGTGCCCTCAAAGCTCATCACTAAGCTAAGGACCCTGGGACTAAATACCTCCCCCTGCAACTGGATCCTGGACTTCCTGAAGAGCCGCACCCCAGGTGGTAAGGGTAGGCAAAAACACATCTGCCTCTCTGATACTCAACACGAGGGTTCCTCAGGGTCCGTGCTTAATCCACTCCTGTACTCCCTGTTCACCCATGACTGAGCGACTCCAACACCATCATTAAGATTGCCGATGACACAACAGTGGTAGGCCTGATCACCAACTAAAATGAGGCAGCCTATAGGGAGGAGGTCAAAAACCTGGCAGTGTGGTGCCAGGGCAACATCCTCCCCCTCGACGTGATCACAACAAAGGTGATGAACGTGGATTACAGGAAAAGGAGGGCCAAGCGGGCTGTAGTGGAGCAGGTTGAGAGCTTCAAGTTCCTTGGTGTCCACATCACCAACAATCTATCATTATCTAAACACACCAAGACAGTCATGAAGAGGGCACAACAACACCTATTCCCCCTTAGGAGACTGAAAAGATTTGGCATGGGTCCTCCGAACGCAAGGCGCTACAGGAGGTAGTGTGTATGGCCCGGTACATAACTGTGGCCAAGTTTCCAGGCATCAAGGACCTCTACACCACGTGGTGTCAGAGGAAGGCCCTAAAATGTATATATTATATATTTTTTAATGATAGATACTTTTTAAAATTCTATTGAATTTTTACCATTTTTTCGCCCCAATTTTGTGGTATCCAATTGGTAGTTACAGTCTTGTCTCATCGCTGCAACTCCCTTACGGACTCAGGAGATGCAAAGGTTGTGCGTCCTTCGAAACACAACCCAACCAAGCTGCACTCCTTCATGACGCAATGCCTGCTTAACCTGGAAGCCATCCACAACAATGTGTCAGAGGAAACACCATAACCTGGTGACGTGTCAGCGTGCACCTGGCCCGCCCCATGAGTCGTTAGAGCATGATGGGACAAGGACATCCCTGTGGGTCAAACCCTCCCCTAACCCAGACGACGCTGGGCCAATTGACCCCCCTTTTTTTATGCTGTTGTTTATTATCTATGCCTAGTCACTTTACCCCTACCTCCTTGTACATATTACCTCAATTACCTGGACTACCCTGTAACCTGTACCATATTCTCCCCCCTGAAATCATGTTACAGGAAGGTCAAATAGATAAATATGCTGAACACTATATGAATCACTCTAAACTGAATCTGAACTTTATTCTTCTTAAATATCCCCATTACATGTCTATTGTTCATGTGTGTATTGTTGGGAGTTAATTTGTCTGCTTTTGTTTTGAGTGTTGATCAAGAGACACAAATGAGAATGCATTTGAGGTTGTTCATTAATTGCACTGTAGTAAAAACCCACCTGCTGGGTAAAGTACGTCCTCAGCTCCTGTCTCCTTCTCCCAGAAGGCCTTGGGCAGGTCAAAGAGGGTTTTGAATAGAAGGGATACAGCTTTTTGTCAAAATAAAATCTTTGCAAATGTAGGAGAACTTGTGCAGCAGGTTGGGAGAATTAACGTAGCAGGTTAGGATAATTAGATTAAGGTAAGAAAAAGGGTTAGGGTTAGCTAAACTAAAACATAAAATCAACTTATGAACCTCAATTTGACAAAAGCTGTATCCCATTTAGACATGACCGTCAAAGCGGTACACCTTGCCCTGCAGGTCGATGGCTCCCTCCTGTGGCTACCAGCCCACCATGCTCCTATTGGCAGATAGAAGTGATGTAATGAAAGAGGAAGTGGATGCAGGAGAAATGGAGGAGTGTGTGATAATCCATCAGCTACAATTACAGTTACTCTGTTTCTGACAAAGTCTGTTTTTCATGTTGAAAGATAATGTGAGAACCGGGTATCTTTTACTGAACTCACATTTAATTGATCAAAGATGGATCGATTTTGGTTTATGATTTAGCAACATAAAAAAAAAATCTCACACAAATTCCCATTCAAGCCTGTGTCCGCAAGGAAAGTTTCCGTTGTTGTATCAAGGGCAGACTTGACTACTTGGGGGCCTGTAACAAAATGCTGTAAAGGGGTCCCCTTCCCCTAAAAGGGTTATTTACCCACCACACATACATTAACTGCAATGAATATTATTATCCCACAATGAAAAATATCTTGTGTATAAGTGTTTCATTTTGGGCAGTAATGAAATGTATATAGGCCATATAATGCTGTTGAGTCAGTGGCTGACACACACTTTGTGTGTAGAATCAGTCAGTGGGCAGCTGGGGCCCATTTCATTTGAAACTGGTGAAACATGGATCAGGCCACCTCTGCAATGTTTCAAGTGACTGAGACTAATTGTTCTGGAGTAGAACGTTCATTAGAAAATGACAATGTTCTAAATGCTTAAATTAGCATACAATGTTTTCACAGCTGATGTTGACACCCAGCACATAGACAATTCAACATCCTATTATACAAATACACTTATTAGGAAGTACGTCAATGATGAGATGTGAGATAATCAACATGAATTTCTGCTTACTGTTGTAAGGCAAATGTCAACAACTTCACATCTTATCTTTATATTTTAGTAATGAGATTCAAAATGTTCAATGTACGGCTGTTAGTTCATGTATTAGCTTCACAACTGAAGAACCTATGTGACTATGGACTCAAGCTTCAATATGATACAATATGTGTCATGTGACCTACTCTACCAGGAAGTGAATGTTTGACCTGTTTCAGGTGATCAGTGGTGTGTGAGTTCTCACATGGCTTGTCCTGAGAACATGTTTTTTCTCACTGGCCTCTTTATGTCAGGTGAGTCTTCCACTCAACAACAATTAGTTATGAATCAGACATAAAGGAATAACCACAAGTCATGATATTTTATGGGATGTGTGATATACTGGCTTTTTAATTGTGTAGAAAAGTGTACAGTTAATTCCTGATTAGTGCATTTTAATAGTCTGGATTCAAACTGTCCTGTGAAAATGTATTTAGCATATTTTGATACTGAATGTTATCAGATATTCAATCAAAAGCTGATATTAGATAAATGGAAACTGAGTGAACAAATAACACAACATTTACATACTTATTTCATTCATTTCTTAAACAACGTTATGCAACACCCAATGTCCCTGTGTGAAAAGTAATTGCCCCCTTATACTCAATAACTGGTTGTGCCTCCTTCAGCTGAAATGACTCCAACCAAATGCTTCCTGTAGTTGTTGATCAGTCTCTCACGTTGCTGTGGAGGAATTTTGGCAAACTCTCCCATGTAGAACTGATTTAACTCAGTGACATTTGTGGGTTTTCAAGCATGAACTGTCACAATGTCTCATTTGGGATTAGGTCTGGACTTTGACTAGGCCATTCCAAAACTTTACATTTGGTACATTAAATCAATTTTGATGTATTCTGATTGTGTGTTTTGGAATGGTGACATAACCAGTTATTGAGTATAAGGTGGGAATTACTGTTTCACACAGGGGCGTGGGTGTTGCATAACTTTGTTAATGAAATAAATTAAATAACTATAACTATTTTTTTTGTTATTTGTAAACTCAAGTTCCCTTTATCTAATATTAGGTTTTGGATGAAGATCTGATAACATTCAGTAAAAAAAAGAAGCAAAATAGAGAACCAGAAAGGGGGAAAATACTGTTTCATGTCATTGTATGTTCATGTGAAACCGACGTCAGTATGTGGTTAACAGTATATCTTCCACCACTGTCCCTGTCCCCATACCGGGCTCAAAATAGTGGTCATCTGCTCACAAACACACGTCACCTCACTCCTTGACAACACACCAACCAATTGAAAAATCACCTGTACATTGAAATAAATTCATAATAATGTTATTGGGAGAGACTGTACCAATGATGTGTATAAACCCTGGATCTCTAATGCTATGTAACGGCCAACGAGAGACTTTAAATCCACCGGTCTCTATATATGGTACTCCCCAGAAGAAGCAGTCCTCCATAAGAATGAATAGAATTCTACAGTATTTAAATCAAATGTTTCATGGACTATATTACATGTATTTAAGTATTTTGTTGTAGAAGGGGAAGGTAAAGTTAGTACTCTATAAATAAAATACTTTAATATCTTCACATGTTTATTTGTTTATTTGTTATGTTCAGGTGATATAAAAAGCATTATCTGGAGCACACCCAGAGAAAATGACTTAGTGTAGAGGTGCTGACTAACGGTGAATACACTGTAAGCTATAAAAACAAAGACAGTTGCACAATCTATATATATATAAACTCCCAGTCATTTATTGGGTAAAACACCAACGTTTCGGTATCACTGTTCCTTCTTCAGGGTAAAGTCATGAATGATTGAACCAGGTTATGTAGACAAACAGTGGAATTAGTGCAACAATGACAATCATAAGGGTTGTGTCACAATTATGAGGTTAATTAGAGTGAATTAAGTGAAACTGTTAAAAGACAATAGTTTACATCATATTGAATATATTAGCCTATTGTTATCATTACAATTAGCATAAGATAAACTGTAGAAAGAATACATTCATTTATAAGACTTCTTCATGAAATGAATAGTTCATAAGAAGGGACTGAGATCAAAGTCAATATTAAGACAGTAGGGGTCAATGTTTTTAAATACCTCCTCTCCTTGGTTGGCCAACATGCTCAATGCGTGTGTATATGGGTGTGTTTTTGAGTGAGGAGATGGGATGGTTAGCTTCAACAATGTGATCTACTACTGGATAGTCAGTGTTATTACACCTGATTGAGCTGCGGTGGTTGTCACGCACTGACCTTCGAGAGCTTTTTATGTCTCTATTTTGGTTCTGTTAGGGTGTGATTTGGGTGGGCATTCTATGTTCCTTTCTCTATGTTTTGTATTTCTTTGTTTTGGCCGGGTATGGTTCTCAATCAGGGACAGCTGACTATCGTTGTCTCTGATTGGGAACCATACTTAGGTAGCTTTTTCCCACCTATGTTTTGTGGGTAGTTGTTGTCTGTTTAGTGTTTTCTGCACCTGACAGGACTGTATCAGTTTGCACTTTGGTCTATTTGTTTCAGTGTTCAGTTAAATAAAGGTCATGAACTCTTACCACGCTGCGCTTTGGTCCGATTCCTCCTCATCAGACGACGACACACGTTACATTGGTCAGCTCTGCATTGTTTTAATTGTCTTTTCGGTTGTCCTACGTAGGTTTTTCCACATGAACATGTGATGAGACAGATTACTCCCTTTATCTTGCAAGAGATGATACCCCTAACAGGGATGTTTCCACCTGTATGTGGGTGTCTGAAGAAGGATGTTTCTGTAGTGCTATTGCACTGTGAGCATGAGCCACATTGGTATTTCCAATTTGGATTGTGTGTCAAGAGTGTCTGAGTGGGCTCAGGCGGCAGGTCAGATCTCACTAAGCTATCCTCAATATTGCGACCACACTTATAGACCACCAGTGGGGGATTCTTGAAGAGGTTTGCCATTCTATAGTCTGACTGCAGAATATGCCAGTGCTTCTTCAGGATTGCTTTCATTTTCTCTGTGCAAAAGATTTGTTTTTATTCTTCGGTTTAGTTTTTAGCATTTCCTCTCGTGGTTTTTGAGATATTTTCATCGTTGCAGCAACAAGAGTTTTTTCCATGTAGCCTCTGAATTTAAATGTATTTTACATTTTCTTAGCATTGCTGTCAAAATCTGAATGTTGGCCACAGATTTGTTTAACCCTGCATAACTGGCTATATGGTAGACCATTCCTGAGGGGAAGGGGATGCATACTGTAGCAGGGTATTGAGGTCTGTTGGCTTTGTGTACAAGTCTGTATGTAATGCATCATTCTCTTTGATGATCCATAAGTCCAGGTAGTTTATATTTCTCTCAACAGTCTGCATGGTGAATTTGAGATATTCAGAGCTCTCGTTTAGCAGAGTTTGGAATTCATTTAGTTCCTGCTGACTTCCTTCCCAGAGCACAAAGACATCATCTATGTATCTCTTCCATGAGAGGATTTTAGAAAGTAGGGGGTGTCTCTGTTTTGTGAGTGGTTCCTCAAATTGTTCCACATACATTTTCTCATAGTTGGGGGCAAAGGAAAAAGGAAAAACTCTGACTCAAAGATGAAGCAGCTATTGGATAATACCAATATTAGCTAACTCTCTCTCCTCTGCTCTCATCCTTCTAGACCTATCGGCTGCCTTCGATACTGTGAACCATCAGATCCTCCTCTCCACCCTCTCCGAGTTGGGCATCTCCGGCGCGGCCCACGCTTGGATTGCGTCCTACCTGACAGGTCGCTCCTACCAGGTGGCGTGGCGAGAATCTGTCTCCTCACCACGCGCTCTCACCACTGGCGTCCCCCAGGGCTCTGTTCTAGGCCCTCTCCTATTCTCGCTATACACCAAGTCACTTGGCTCTGTCATAACCTCACATGGTCTCTCCTATCATTGCTATGCAGACGACACACATTAATCTTCCTTTCCCCTTCTGATGACCAGGTGGCGAATCGCATCTCTGCATGTCTGGCAGACATATCAGTGTGGATGACGGATCACCACCTCAAGCTGAACCTCGGCAAGACGGAGCTGCTCTTCCTCCCGGGGAAGGACTGCCCGTTCCATGATCTCGCCATCACGGTTGACAACTCCATTGTGTCCTCCTCCCAGAGCGCTAAGAACCTTGGCGTGATCCTGGACTACACCCTGTCGTTCTCAACTAACATCAAGGCGGTGGCCCGTTCCTGTAGGTTCATGCTCTACAACATCCGCAGAGTACGACCCTGCCTCACACAGGAAGCGGCGCAGGTCCTAATCCAGGCACTTGTCATCTCCCGTCTGGATTACTGCAACCGCTGTTGGCTGGGCTCCCTGCCTGTGCCATTAAACCCCTACAACTCATCCAGAACGCCGCAGCCCGTCTGGTGTTCAACCTTCCCAAGTTCTCTCACGTCACCCCGCTCCTCCGCTCCCTCCACTGGCTTCCAGTTGAAGCTCGCATCCGCTACAAGACCATGGTGCTTGCCTACGGAGCTGTGAGGGGAATGGCACCTCAGTACCTCCAGGCTCTGATCAGGCCCTACACCCAAACAAGGGCACTGCGTTCATCCACCGCTGGCCTGCTCGCCTCCCTACCACTGAGGAAGTACAGTTCCCGCTCAGCCCAGTCAAAACTGTTCGCTGCTCTGGCCCCCCAATGGTGGAACAAACTCCCTCACGACGCCAGGACAGCGGAGTCAATCACCATCTTCCGGAGACACCTGAAACCCCACCTCTTTAAGGAATACCTAGGATAGGATAAAGTAATCCTTCTCACCCCCCCCCTTAAAAGATTTAGATGCACTATTGTAAAGTGGCTGTTCCACTGGATGTCATAAGGTGAACGCACCAATTTGTAAGTCGCTCTGGATAAGAGCGTCTGCTAAATGACTTAAATGTATGTAAATGTCTTAAATGCAATATAGCGAGTTTCAAGATGCAATCATTGGCTGGAGAAACGACAGTGTCTCTCTACTGAAGGAAGTGTTGCAGGTCACAAAATATAATTTAAAAGTCTGCATTAAGGTGTGTGTAATGGAAGATACTAGTCTAAAACAAATATAGACATTAATAAATGTGTTTCTATATCTTCCAACATCTGTTTTACACTGGAGGAGAAGTAACAAGATGGCTGTGCATTGGCTTCCAAACAGCGGCCCCTGTCAGTCATCTAGGGTTAATACATATCATTGGACTGAATTTAAAAAACATCAGAACCTCCCTGATGTTGTCCTTTATGTTGCAGGTGTTTTGGCCTGCTTTGGTCAACGAGATTTGTCAACCAGTTACACTAATAAATACTACGTCAGGATTGAGAGTCAACCATTCCGTGCAACAGACAATAAAACGTATATTCATATAGTTGTCAGGGGTAAGAGACAATTGAACTTTTAACCAACTTTTTTTTCCTGTTTATATTTCTTTCATCAAAGATAAGAGTAGAAGAAGTGGACAGTTTAACTATTAGTGTAAAATATCTTTATCTGCAATGTATTACAGATTTTCCTTCCAGTCCCATCCTTACTTTATCAGGTGAGGTGAAGGAAGGGATCCCTGTCAGTTTGAACTGCTCTGCTGTCGCTCCCTGTCCCGAACACCCCCCTGAGCTGACATGGACTCTCCCAAAACAATTCACAACTGAGAACCAACTGCAGGAGAATTCAGACCAAACCAAATCAGTTCTCTCCACGGTGACCTTCACTCCGTCATACCTTCATCATGAGAAGAACATCACTTGTACTGCAGTCTACCCAGTAGGGACAAGCAACAAGACAACTGAACATAACATGATGCTTAATGTTTCATGTAAGATTTAGTAACTGGTTCCAGTAGAATAGATCATTCTATCATGTTTTCACTGATGATTGTAATAGAGTGGATTTGATGAGACTATTAAATATACCATATCCAGATACATTGTAAATGAAACCCTCTCCCCCAGTCTCTCCTAAGGACACCTCGGCCTCCATCAGTCCAGCTGATCCAGTATCAGTGGGCAGCTGTGTTAATCTGACCTGCAGCAGTACAGTCAACCCTCCTGTGACAACCTTCATCTGGTTCCAGATCTGTGGTAATAAACCAATACAGGTAGCATCTGGACAGAGTTGCACCCTCAATGTGACTGTTCATGGAGGACTGTACTTCTGTGAAGCAAGAAATAATAATAAATGCATCTCAGTGCAAGAGGCGTCACTACAGTCCCTGGTTTGATTCCAGGCTGTTTCACGTCCGGCCATGATTGGGAGTCTCATATGGCGGCACACAATTGGCCCAGCTTTGGCCGGGGTAGACAGTCATTGTAAATAATAGTTTGTTCTTAACTGACTTGCCAAGTTAAATAAAGGTTCATGGGCTTAGCCCTATTTGGGGAATGACCATCTTCTGTATACCATCCCTACCTTGTCACAACACAACTGATTGGCTGAAACGCATTAAGAATCAAAGAAATTCCACAAATTAACTTTTAACAAGGCACACCTGTTAATTGAAATGCATTCCAGGTGACTACCTCATGAAGCTGGTTGAGAGAATACCAAGAGAATGCAAGGCTGTCATCAAGGCAAAGGGTGGCTAATTTGAAGAATCTCAAATATAAAATATATTTTGATTTGTTTAACACTTTTGGTTACTACATGATTCCATATGTGTTATTTCATAATTTTGATGTTTTCACTATTCTACAATGTAGACAATAGTAAAAGAGAGAACCCTTGAGTAGGTGTGTCTACACTTTTGACTGTATATAATTAGTAGAAAATTATACTACTTCTTTTGAAAATGCAAATAATTTTGTTCACTTATAAGGAATAGGAAGTACATCACATGCCATTGTCCAACTTGAATTGCAACACTTCAATTTGTCAGAACTCACTATGGGTGTGATATCATCTCCTTTTCTGTGATCGCTTTTCAAGATCGTAAGGCAAGTGTCAACTTCTTCACTATCTTTTCATTTTAATGTTAAGACTCACTGAAATGTTATGACTGGTAATGATTTGAAATGCTGCTGCTGTTGGTTCATGTTATAGCTTCACAACTGAAAGCCATACACTGCATTCAGAAAGTATTCAGACCCCTTTCCTTTTTCCACTTTTTGTTACTTTAGTCTTATTGTAAAATGCATTCAATTATTTTTACTTATCAATCCACACACAATACCCCATAATGACAAATCATTTCTAAAAATGTTTTTTTATTATTATGGGGTATTGTGTGTAGATTGAGGGGAGAGAACAATTTCATCAATTTTCGAACAACATAACAACAAGGGGAGAAAAGTCAAGAGGTCTGAATAATTTCTGAATGCACTGTACGCATTAAGGTTCAATGTAATACATTTGAGTAATTTAGCAGAGACACTCTTATCCAGAACGACATACAGTTGGTGCATTCATCTTATGATAGTCAGGTGAGACAACCGCATTACATTCATAGTAAGTACACTCAAGCAGGTATCAGCAAAGTCAGAGCTAGTGTGTGTGTGTGGGGGGGGGGTCATGTGCGGATGTTAGTTCACAAAAGGCTTTTTTGAGGTCGGGCTTTGAAAGGGGGAGCGGGGGGGGTTCTGTGGGATTATTTAAAATGTAAAATGTTTAAAAGGTAGGGTTTCTGATGTTTTTGCAAGATGGGCAGGTAACTTCAGGGGGAAGCTGGTTCCAGCATTGGGTTGCCAGGACAGAAAAGAGCTTGGACAGCCTGAGCGGGAGCTGGGTGGGAGAATGAAGTGCTCGGGTGTTGGGTTTGAGCCTGAAGGTAAGGATGGGCAGTGTGTTGAGTTACTAAATGTGTGTATGTTTGTACTGTTTCAGGTGATCAGTAGTGTGTGAGTTCTCACATGGCTTGTCCTGAGAACATGTTTTTTCTCATTGTCCTCTTTATATCAGGTGAGTCTTACACTGACTGGACTAACTGGCTCCTGTATGCAAATCCCATGTTCATTTGATATTCCTCACCAAAATAAGGATACATTTAACAGCGCAATACTAACCTCTGGAGTGTGGATTAAAGAATCCCCATACTTTGGTGGGCGTCCGGACAGAGTGATATTTAACAGTAGTGAGACGGTCAACAGATATCAAGGGGAGATAACTGGAAACATGTCCCAGAAGAACTGCACCACAGTCTTCTTCAATGTAACCACCAGTTACTCTGATATATACTTCTTCAGGATTGAGAGTCAATCATTCAAAGCAACAGACCCTCAAAAAGTCTGTTTATTTACTGTAGTTGTCAATGGTAAGAAGAGACAGACTATTTAACTTGTATACATTTTTCTAAAATTATATGAATATAATCCAATCAAATCAAATCAAATCAAAATTTATTTGCCACATACACATGGTTAGCAGATGTTAATGCGACTGTAGCGAAATGCTTGTGCTTCTAGTTCCGACAATGCAGTGATAACCAACAAGTAATCTAACTAACAATTCCAAAACTACTGTCTTATACACAGTGTAAGGGGATAAAGAATATGTACATAAGGATATATGAATGAGTGATGGTACAGAGCAGCATACAGTAGATGGTATCGAGTACAGTATATACATATGAGATGAGTATGTAGACAAAGTAAACAAAGTGGCATAGTTAAAGTGGCTAGTGATACATGCATTACATAAGGATGCAGTCGATGATGTAGAGTACAGTATATACGTATGCATATGAGATGAATAATGTAGGGTAAGTAACATTATATAAGGTAGCATTGTTTAAAGTGGCTAGTGATATATTTACATCATTTCCCATCAATTCCCATTATTAAAGTGGCTGGAGTTGGGTCAGTGTCAATGACAGTGTGTTGGCAACAGCCACTCAATGTTAGTGGTGGCTGTTTAACAGTCTGATGGCCTTGAGATAGAAGCTGTTTTTCAGTCTCTCGGTCCCAGCTTTGATGCACCTGTACTGACCTCGCCTTCTGGATGATAGCGGGGTGAACAGGCAGTGGTTCGGTGGTTGATGTCCTTGATGATCTTTATGGCCTTCCTGTAACATCGGGTGGTGTAGGTGTCCTGGAGGGCAGGTAGTTTGCCCCCGGTGATGCGTTGTGCAGACCTCACTACCCTCTGGAGAGCCTTACGGTTGAGGGCGGAGCAGTTGCCGTACCAGGCGGTGATACAGCCCGCCAGGATGCTCTCGATTGTGCATCTGTAGAAGTTTGTGAGTGCTTTTGGTGACAAGCCGAATTTCTTCAGCCTCCTGAGGTTGAAGAGGCGCTGCTGCGCCTTCTTCACGACGCTGTCAGTGTGAGTGGACCAATTCAGTTTGTCTGTGATGTGTATGCCGAGGAACTTAAAACTTGCTACCCTCTCCACTACTGTTCCATCGATGTGGATAGGGGGGTGTTCTCTCTGCTGTTTCCTGAAGTCCACAATCATCTCCTTAGTTTTGTTGACGTTGAGTGTGAGGTTATTTTCCTGACACCACACTCCGAGGGCCCTCACCTCCTCCCTGTAGGCCGTCTCGTCGTTGTTGGTAATCAAGCCTACCACTGTTGTGTCGTCCGCAAACTTGATGATTGAGTTGGAGGCGTGCGTGGCCACGCAGTCGTGGGTGAACAGGGAGTACAGGAGAGGGCTCAGAACGCACCCTTGTGGGGCCCCCGTGTTGAGGATCAGCGGGGAGGAGATGTTGTTGCCTACCCTCACCACCTGGGGGCGGCCCGTCAGGAAGTCCAGTACCCAGTTGCACAGGGCGGGGTCGAGACCCAGGGTCTCGAGCTTGATGACGAGCTTGGAGGGTACTATGGTGTTGAATGCCGAGCTGTAGTCGATGAACAGCATTCTCACAAAGGTATTCCTCTTGTCCAGGTGGGTTAGGGCAGTGTGCAGTGTGGTTGAGATTGCATCGTCTGTGGACCTATTTGGGCGGTAAGTAATAGAGTGGATTTGATGAGACTATTCAATATACCATATCCAGATACATTCTAAATGAACCCCTCTCCCTCAGTCTCTCCTAAGGACACCTCAGCCTCCATCCGTTTGGATGGTTAATCAATACACCCAGTCACTACAAACCCACTCAGGGATTTCACCCACAAGAGGTTGGTGGCACATTAATTGGGTAGAACGTACTCGTGGTAATGCTGGAGCAGAACAGGTGGAATGGTACCAAATTCATCCAACATGTTTTCCATGTGTTTGATTCCATTCCATTTGCTCCGTTCCAGACATTCTTATGAGTTGTCTTCCCCTCAGCAGCCTCCACTGATTTCACCATAAGGTCAATGGTGATTTTAAAACAGTTACATAGTTTAACGGCTGTGATTGGAGAAAACTGAGGATGGATCAGCACCTTTGTGGAATAAGTCAAGGGGTCCTTTCTGAAGACACGGAGGATACCAAACATTAGGAACACCTTCCTAACTTTGAGTTGAAACCCCTTTTGTCTTCAGAACAGCCTCAGTTCATCAGGGAATGGACTCTACAAGGTGACGAAAGCGTTCCACAGGGATGCTGGCCCATGTTGACTCTAATGCTTCCTACAGTTGTGTCAAGTTGGATGGATTTCCTTTGGGTGGTGGACCATTCTTGAGACACACCGGAAACTGTTTAGAGTGAAAAAAACAGCAGTGTTGCAGTTCTTGAAACCAGTGTGTCTGCCACCTACTACCACACCTTGTTCAAAGGCACATACATTTTTGTCTTGCCCAAACACCCTCTAAATGGCACACATACACAATCCATGTCTCAATTGTTTCGAGGCTTAAAAATCCTTCTTTAAACTGTCCCCCTCCCTTCATCTACAATGATAGAAGTGGATTTAACAAGTGACAACAATAAGGGATCATAGAATACACCTGGATTCACCTGGTCAATCTATGTCATGGAAAAAGCAGTAAGATTGGTTCTGTTTTATCACCTAATACCTGCTCATATATCCATTGATAGTGAGTGGTAGCCTGATCTGCATGCAGGCACATCGTTTCATTGTATTTTCATACATTACAACTCTCCTTCCGTGGCCTCCAATTGCTCTTAAATACAAGTAAAACTAAATGCATGCTCTTCAACCGATCGCTACCTGCACCTACCCGCCTGTCCAATATCACTACTCTGGACGGCTCTGACTTAGAATACGTGGACAACTACAAATACTTAGGTGTCTGGTTAGACTGTAAACTCTCCTTCCAGACCCATATCAAACATCTCCAATCCAAAGTTAAATCTAGAATTGGCTTCCTATTTCGCAACAAAGCATCCTTCACTCATGCTGCCAAACATATCCTTGTAAAATTGACCATCCTACCAATCCTCGACTTTGGCGATGTCATTTACAAAATAGCCTCCAATACCCTACTCAACAAATTGGATGCAGTCTATCACAGTGCAATCCGTTTTGTCACCAAAGCCCCATATACTACCCACCATTGCGACCTGTACGCTCTCGTTGGCTGGCCCTCGCTTCATACTGCGCCAAACCCACTGGCTCCATGTCATCTACAAGACCCTGCTAGGTAAAGTCCCCCTTATCTCAGCTCGCTGGTCACCATAGCATTTCCCACCTGTAGCACACGCTCCAGCAGGTATATCTCTAGTCACCCCCAAAACCAATTCTTTCTTTGGCCGCCTCTCCTTCCAGTTCTCTGCTGCCAATGACTGGAACGAACTACAAAAATCTCTTAAATTGGAAACACTTATCTCCCTCACTAGCTTTAAGCACCAACTGTCAGAGCATCTTACAGATTACTGCACCTGTACATAGCCCACCTATAATCTAGCCCAAACAACTACCTCTTTCCCAACTGTATTTAATTTATTTATTTATTTTGCTCCTTTGCACCCCATTATTTTTATTTCTACTTTGCACATTCTTCCATTGCAAAACTACCATTCCAGTGTTTTACTTGCTATATTGTATTTACTTTGCGACCATGGCCTTTTTTGCCTTTACCTCCCTTCTCACCTAATTTGCTCACATTGTATATAGACTTGTTTTTTTACTGTATTATTGACTGTATGTTTGTTTTACTCCATGTGTAACTCTGTGTCGTTGTATGTGTCGAACTGCTTTGCTTTATCTTGGCCAGGTCGCAATTGTAAATGAGAACTTGTTCTCAACTTGCTTACCTGGTTAAATAAAGGTGAAATAAAATAAATAAAACATTTTATCCACATACAGGCAAAGCAGTTTCCACATAACTGCAATGAGCTTGTTCGTCCCTTTTTTGTCAGTCTCCCCATATCCCCATTCCCACCATATAGCAGCATCAGCGTAGTATAATGTCCAATAGTCAATACTTTCTCTTCTCTCTCTGAGTCATCTGGTCCCTCCACCTCTCAATCCCTGATCCTGTCCTCCAGAGCCTTCAGCTCTCCCTCCACCTGTTGGGGGAGGTCGGCTCCCACCTGCTGGGTAAAGTACGCCCTCAGCTCCTGGGTCTCCTTCTCCCAGAAGGCCTTGGGAAGGTCGAAGAGTGATTTGTCCAAATGTAGTTTTCTCGCAAGATTAGGAGAATTAGGCTGCAGGTTAGGAGAATTAACATAGCAGGTTATGATAATTAGATCAAGGAATGGAAAAGTGTTAGGATTAGCTCAAATGCTAAAAGAATTTGACGTCAATTTTACAAAAGCTTTATCCCAACTAGACTTGACCGTTGTAGAGTGAGCCCATGTCCAACTTGCCTCCCAGTACCTGTTGGTCGCGGTCTCGGGACATTCTTTTCACGCCACTTCAATAAGAAGTGATTTTGGTAGCAGGTTAGGAGCAGGGCTGGACTACAGAACGGCTCAAGATAGTAATTGTTCTATTTAACAATGTGTCGGGGGCGGACATAGTGATTTGGGGGCCCGTTTCAAAATACTGCTGACCTGTCCTACCCCGAGAAAGGGACATTAAATACAGTAGTATTCCTTTAAAATGATTTCTCATACACATATTAGGAAGTACGTCACTGTTGAGATGTGAGATGTGTCACATGAATTTCAGTACATTAGTTTGTCAGACCTCACTATGTGTGTGACAGTTTCTGCTGTAGACAGTTTACGTTACCGTCTAAGGCAAGTATCGACTTCTTCACTATATTTTCTCTTAATTTTAATGTTCAAAATAAATTAAAGGAAATTAATTATGAGTAATGAGATTCAATATGTTCTAATATACTGCTGTTTGTTCATGTATTAGCTTCACAACTGAAGGACATAGTGTATTTGATATGGGATGGTTCAATGCAATGTGTTGTGAGTTAAGTTACTCCACCAGTAAGTGTATGTGTTACGGATACAGATATCCTGGGTGTGTGTGTGTGTATCCTGTATCTTTTCTCTCATTCTCCCTCCTCACAGGTGGCAATCATCATTCCCCAATCAGTCACCATTCAATCATCAGTCAGTAGACACACCTCCTATTCCCATTACCCTATCACATCCCCTTTCCCTTGGTTTGAAAACCCAGTTGTTTCCTCTAGAGCTCAATCTCTCTGTCAATCTTGCTGTCAATATCGCTGTCAAACAATCTCTACGTAGTTCTCTTGTTTGTTTTAGCATCTCCAGATCACTTTGTTCCCACCTGGACAACTATAAACACCTGGGTGTCTGGTTAGACTGTAAACTCTCCTTCCAGAGTCACATTAAGCATCTCCAATCCAAAATTAAATCTAGAATCGGCTTCCTATATCGCAACAAAGCATCCTTCACTCATGCTGCCAAACATACCCCTGTAAAACTGACCATCCTACCGATCCTCGACTTCGGTGATGTCATCTATTAAATAGCCTCCAACACTCTACTCAACAAACTGGATGCAGTCTATCACAGTGCCATCCGTTTTGTCACCAAAGCCCCATACACTACCCACCATTGCGACCTGTACACTCTCGCTGGTTGGCCCTCGCTTCATACTCGTCGCCAAATCCACTGGCTACAGGTTATCTACAAGTCTCTGCTAGGTAAAGCCCCGCCTTATCTCAGCTCACTGGTCACCATAGCAGCACCCACTCGTAGCACCCGCTCCAGCAGGTATATCTCACTGGTCACCCCCAAAGCCAATTCCTCCTTTGGTCGTCTTTCCTTCCAGTTCTCTGCTGCCCATGACTGGAACGAATTGCAAAAATCTCTGAAGCTGGAGACTCTCATCTCCCTCACTAGCTTTAAGCACCAGCTGTCAGAGCAGCTTACAGATCACTGCACCTGTACATAGATGGGCTATCTACCTACCTCATCCCCATACTGGTATTTATTTATTTGGCTCCTTTGCACCCCAGTATCTCTACCTGCACATTCATCTTCTGCCGATCTACCTTTCCAGTGTTTAATTGCTATATTGTAATTACTTCGCCACCATGGCCCATTTATTTCCTTAACTTACCTCATTTGCACTCTCTGTATGTAGACTTTTGTTTTCTTTTGTTCTACTGTATTATTGACTGTATGTTTTGTTTATTCCACGTGTAAATCTGTGTTGTTGTATGTGTCGAATTGCTACGCTTTATCTTGGCCAGGTCGCAGTTGCAAATGAGAACTTGTTCTCAACTAGCCTACCTGGTTAAATAAAGGTTAAATAAATAAATAAAACCTGTGAGTATTGTTTGTGTTATGGTGTCTGATGTTGGGAAAAGGGGGCACCAAGACAAGTTGCCCATGGGCATACACTACCTGTAGGACTACTTTGTCTAAGAACACTAGGTAGAACTGGGCAGACCACCCACTGTATGTTTGGTTAGTTAGTTAGCTGTATTGAAGTAGGCTAGTCTAGCTTAGGGGTGTTTTGGTTATTTGTTTCTTTCCTCAGCGCCGTTTCCTGCCCCCCCTTTACCGTGTGTTTTCAAATAAACCATGACTGTTTGACGGTAATTTAGTTGTTTGTGGTTATTTCGTTCTCACTCTTACTTTTTCACTATTATAATTTGCATAAGTTATGTTACGGGTCTCGTTACCATCCCCCCTAGACTGTCGGGCCAAAAGGGATTCGTAACAGTATGTTTGTACTGTTTCAGGTGATCAGTGGTGTGTGAATTCTCACATGGCTTGTCCTGAGAACATGTTTTTTCTCATTGGCCTCTTTATATCAGGTGAGTCTTCCACTCAACAACAATTAGTTATGAATTAGACATAAAGGAATAACCACAAGTCATGATATTTTATGGGATGTGTGATATACTGGCTTTTTAATTGTGTAGAAAAGTGTAAAGTTAATTCCTGATTAGTGCAGTTTAATAGTCTGGATTCAAACTGTCCTCTGAAAATGTATTTGGCATATTTTTGATACTGAATGTTATCAGATATTCAATCAAAAGCTGATATTAGATAAATGGAAACTGAGTGAACAAATAACACAACATTTACATACTTATTTCATTTATTTCTTAAACAACGTTATGCAACACCCATTGTCCCCATGTGAAAAAGTAATTGCCCCCTTATACTCAATAACTGGTTGTGCCTCCTTCAGCTGAAATGACTCCAACCAAATGCTTCCTGTAGTTGTTGATCAGTCTCTCATGTTGCTGTGGAGGAATTTTGGCAAACTCTCCCATGTAGAACTGATTTAACTCAGTGACATTTGTGGGTTTTCAAGCATGAACTGTCACAATGTCTCATTTGGGATTAGGTCTGGACTTTGACTAGGCCATTCCAAAACTTTACATTTGGTACATTAAATCAATTTTGATGTATTCCTGATTGTGTGTTTTGGAATGGTGACATAACCAGTTATTGACTATAAGGTGGGAATTACTGTTTCACACAGGGGCGTGGGTGTTGCATAACTTTGTTAATGAAATAAATTAAATAACTAACTATTTTTTTTGTTATTTGTAAACTCAAGTTCCCTTTATCTAATATTAGGTTTTGGATGAAGATCTGATAACATTCAGTAAAAAAAGAAGCAAAATAGAGAACCAGAAAGGGGGAAATACTGTTTCATGTCATTGTATGTTCATGTGAAACCGACGTCAGTATGCGGTTAACAGTATATCTTCCACCACTGTCCCTGTCCCCATACCGGGCTCAAAATAGTGGTCATCTGCTCACAAACACACGTCACCTCACTCCTTGACAACACACCAACCAATTGAAAAATCACCTGTACATTGAAATAAATTCATAATAATGTTATTGGGAGAGACTGTACCAATGATGTGTATAAACCCTGGATCTCTAATGCTATGTAACGGCCAACGAGAGACTTTAAATCCACCGGTCTCTATATATGGTACTCCCCAGAAGAAGCAGTCCTCCATAATAATTAATGGAATTATACAGTATTTAAATCAAATGTTTCATGGACTATATTACATATATTTAAGTATTTTGTTGTAGAAGGGGAAGGTAAAGTTAGTACTCTATAAATAAAATACTTTAATATCTTCACATGTTTATTTATTTATTTGTTATGTTCAGGTCATATAAAAAGCATTGTCTGGAGCACACCCAGAGAAAATGACTTAGTGTAGAGGTGCTGACTAACGGTGAATACAAAGAGAGTTGCACAATCTATATATATATATAAACTCCCAGTAATTTATTGGGTAAAACACCAACTGTTTCGGTTTGCACTTTGTTCTTTATGTTTCAGTGTTCAGTTAAATAAAGGTCATGAACACTTACCACGCTGGGCTTTGGTCCGATTCCTCCTCATCAGACGACGACACACGTTACAGTGGTCAGCTATGCATTGTTTTAATTGTCTTTTTGTTTGTCCTACATAGGTTTTTCCACATGAACATGTGATGAGACAGATTACTCCCTTTATCTTGCAAGAGATGATACCCCTAACAGGGATGTTTCTACCTGTATGTGGGTGTCTGAAGAAGGATGTTTGTGTAGTGCTATTGCACTGTGAGCATGAGCCACATTGGTATTTCCAATTTGGATTGTGTGTCAAGAGTGTCTGAGTGGGCTCAGGCGGCAGGTCAGATCTCACTAAACTATCCACAATATTGCGACCACACTTATAGACCACCAGTGGGGGGTCCTTGAAGAGGTTTGCCATTCTATAGTCTGACTGCAGAATATGCAAGTGCTTCTTCAGGATTGCTTTAATTTTCTCTGAACACTTGGTGTACTTAGTGCAAAAGATTTGTTTTTATTCTTTGGTTAAGTTTTTAGCATTTCCTCTAGTGATTTTGAGATCTTTTCATCGTTGCAACATCAAGAGTTTTTTTTCCATGTAGCCTCTGAATTTAAATGTATTTTTCATTTTCTTAGCATTGCTGTCAAAATCTGAATGTTGGCCACAGATTTGTTTAACCCTGCACAACTGGCTATATGGTAGATCATTCCTGAGGGGAAGGGGATGCATACTATCCCCACGTAGCAGGGTATTGAGGTCTGTTGACTTTGTGTACAAGTCTGTATGTTATGCATAACTTTTAACAAGGCACACCTGTTAATTGAAATGCATTCCAGGTGACTACCTCATGAAGCTGGTTGAGAGAATACCAAGAGTATGCAAGAATGTCATCAAGGCAAAGGGTGGCTAATTTGAAGAATCTCAAATATAACATATATTTTGATTTGTTTAACACTTTTGGTTACTACATGATTCCATATGTGTTATTTCATAATTTTGATGTTTTCACTATTCTACAATGTAGACAATAGTAAAAGAGAGAACCCTTGAGTAGGTGTGTCTAAACCTTTGACTGTATATAATTAGTAGAAAATTATACTACTTGCTTTTGAAAATGCAAATAATATTGTTCACTTATAAGGAATAGGAAGTACATCACATGCCATTGTCCAACTTGAATTGCAACACTTCAGTTTGTCAGAACTCACTATGGGTGTGATATCATCTCCTTTTCTGTGATCGCTTTTCAAGATCGTAAGGCAAGTGTCAACTTCTTCACTATCTTTTCATTTTAATGTTAAGACTCACTGAACTGTTATTACTGGTAATGATTTGAAATGCTGCTGCTGTTGGTTCATGTTATAGCTTCACAACTGAAAGCCATACACTGCATTCAGAAAGTATTCAGACCCCTTTCCTTTTTCCACTTTTTGTTACTTTAGTCTTATTGTAAAATGCATTTAATTATTTTTACTTATCAATCCACACACAATACCCCATAATGACAAATCATTTCTAAAAAATGTTTTTTGTTATTATGGGGTATTGTGTGTAGATTGAGGGGAGACAACAATTTCATCCATTTTAAACAACATAACAACGAGGGAAAAAAGTCAAGAGGTCTGAATCATTTCCGAATGCACTGTACGCATTAAGGTTCAATGTAATACATTCGAGTAATTTAGCAGAGACACTCTTATCCTGAACGACATACAGTTGGTGCATTCATCTTATGATAGTCAGGTGAGACAACCGCATTACATTCTTAGTAAGTACACTCAAGCAGGTATCAGCAAAGTCAGAGCTAGTGTGTGTGTGTGTGTGTGTGGGGGGGGGGGGGGGGGGGGTGCTGTGGGATTATTTAAAATGCCCTGAAGGGGTAGGGTTTCTGATGTTTTCGCAAGATGGGCAGGTAGCTTCAGGGGGAAGCTGGTTCCAGCATTGGGGTGCCAGGACAGAAAAGAGCTTGGACAGCCTGAGCGGGAGCTCAGCGGGAGAATGGAGTGCTCGCTCGGGTGTTGGGTTTGAGCCTGAAGGTAAGGAGGGGCAGTGTGTTGAGTTACTAAATGTATGTATGTTTGTACTGTTTCAGGTGATCAGTAGTGTGTGAGTTCTCACATGGCTTGTCCTGAGAACATGTTTTTTCTCATTGTCCTCTTTATATCAGGTGAGTCTTACACACAGCGACAACTAGTTATGAATCAGACAGAGGAATAAGTACAAGGGATGATGTTTCATACTATGAGCTGTATTCCCATCTGTCTCAATGTATAGAACAGCATAGTTTAATAGTCTGGATTCAAACATTGTGCTCCAGATATGTTCATGATCCAGTTTAGGGCATGGAGTTGTGACATCAGGAATCACCTGTACATTGAAATGAGTATATATTTTTTGCTGCAGAGAGAGAGTGACTGTACTGAAAAGATCATATTACCTCCCTGATATTGTCCTTCATGTTGCAGGTGTTTTGGCCTGTTTTGGCCAACGAAATTTGATCACCACAATGCCAGATAGACTGGATGTACTGACTGGCTCCTGTGTGCAAATCCCATGTTCATTTGATATTCCTGACCAACATAAGGATAAATTTAACAGCGCAATACTACTCTCTGGAGTGTGGATTAAAGAATCCCCATACTTTAGAGAGCGTCCGGACAATGTGATATTTAACAGTAGTAAGATGGTCAACAGATATCAAGGGAAGATAACTGGAAACATGTCCCAGAAGAACTGCACCACAGTCTTCTTCAATGTAACCACCAATTACACTAATATATACTTCTTCAGGATTGAGAGTCAACCATACCGTTCAACAGATCCTGATAAGTCTGTTAATATAGTTGTCAGTGGTAAGAGACTAATTATCTTTAAAACCAACGATTTTTTCCAGTTTAGATTCCTTGCATCAAAGATAAGAGTAGAACAACTGTCCACTTGTTCTACTAGTGTAAAATGTCTTTATCTGCAATGTATTACAGATTTTCCTTCCAGTCCCATCCTTTCTGTCTCAGGTGAATTGAAGGAAGGGACCCCTGTCAGTTTGAACTGCTCTGCTATCACTCCCTGTCCCGAACACCCCCCTGAGCTGACATGGACTCTCCCAACACAGTTCACAACTGAAAACCAACTGCAGGAGAATCCAGACCAAACCAAATCAGTTCTCTCCACGGTGACCTTCACTCCATCATACCTTCATCATGAGAAGAACATCACTTGTACTGCAGTCTACCCAGTAGGGACAAGCAACAAGACAGCTGAACATAACATGATGCTTAATGTTTCATGTAAGATTTAGTCACCGGTTCCTGAAGAATAGATCATTCTATCATGTTTTCACTGATGATTGTAAGAGTGGTTTTGATTAGACTATTCAATATACCATATCCAGATACATTGTAAATGAACCCCTCTCCCCCAGTCTCTCCTAAGGACACCTTGGCCTCCATCAATCCAGCTGATCCAGTATCAGTGGGCAGCTGTGTTAATCTGACCTGCAGCAGTACAGCCAACCCTCCTTTGACAAACTTCACCTGGTTCCAGATCAGTGAGGGTAAAACAACACAGGTAGCATCTGGACAGAGTTACACCCTCAATGTGACTGTTGATGGAGGACTGTACTACTGTGAAGGAAGAAATAGTCACGGCTGTGGGAAGTCAAATGAAGTGCAGCTGGCTATTAAAGGTAAAATGGGCACGTAGGGCACAATCGTAGGTTAGATATACAATATATATATTCAAGAGTATGTGGACACGCCTTCAAATGCGTGGATGTAGAAGAGGTACTTCTGCATGCCTGCTGTAACGGCTTTCTTCCTGGGAAGGAGAGGACCAAAGCGCAGCGTGGTTAGTGTCCATGGTTATTTAATGACAGAAACTCAACATGAACATACTACAAAACGTGGCAAAACCCAAAAACAGTCCTATTTTTTATTTTTTTTAATAAAAAATAATTTATTATCTTCAATACCATTCATTCTTTACAACTCATAATTTTCATACATACACAAATAATGGTATTTTAATTAAACTAATTTAACTAAACATAAACCCCAAACAAAACCTCAGGCGAGCATCTTCCCTCCCCGTCACACTACAAAATACCTTTCCCTATATCCCCATCCCTAATCTATCCCCTTACAAATCTAAATGACACCCAGCCCTAAACCCCCCTTCCACCTCTCCCGAGCAGCATGCTGCCCCCACTTCCTCTCCTCCCTCTTCATCCTCCCCCTCAAATCTCCTTCCACCCTCCTCACTATCCCTCCACCCCCCAATCTTTCCCTGTCTTCACCATGTTCTGCCTGGCTTCCCACAGCCCCCGTTTAAAGAGACTCATGAGAAGCCAGAGCAGAAACCTGTCCCTATCCGTCCCTCTCGCTCTCCCTACACCTCTCTCTAACCTGGCCCACGTCAATACAAAATCCCCCCTTACCAAACCTAACAACACCCGTGCCCTAGCCCATACTACTCCGGCAAAGGCACAGTCCCAAAACACATGGCGCACAGTCTCCTCCCTGCCACAAGAGGATCTTGGACAGGTGGGGGATTGCACCAAACTATACCGGTACATGATGGAACGTACCGGCAAGCACTTATGGAGGCTCAACCAATACAGGTCCTTGAGCCTGTTGTCCAGACCCCGCACCTGCACTCCCTCCCAGACCACTTCCGAGATGCCCACTACAGGCGCCGGACTGCCTGCCTTTCTGACCTCCTCGTACAGGTGCCTGTGATCTAAACCTACTCGGGCAACTTCAACCTCAGGGTGTGCACGCAGCCACTTGGCCGCATGACCAAAGTGCCACGGCAGCTGTTCCGCCCGAGGACCCGTGTTAGACCACACCATTACGCTTCTCGCCTGATACGAGAAGAACACCCGCAGGAGGTAACCGGACGGGTGTATCACTGGATGAGCAAGCTCCGTTAACAAGAAAGAAACAAAAATTGTGTCCAGCTTGAGGGGGAAATGTGGTACCCCCCTACCTCCCTCCCCGATGGGACAGATCATGCGTGCCCTGGCGACCCACTCGCACCTGCCACTCCACATAAACTGAAACACAAGCCTCACTAGAGGCCTCCTCAGACAAGCCGGCAACGGGTAGATGTACGCCAAATACAAAAGAGACGGCAACACATCCACCTTTGTCCATAGAAGACAAATACCTAGCCTTCCACATTGCTAGCTTCCTCTGTACCACTGCGATACGCATGTTCCAGTTTAGCGTCGCAGAGCCGGAGGTCTCAAAATGGACCCCGAGAATCCTCAGGGCCCCCTCATAGAGAGATAACCCCCCAGGCACATCCGTTCTACCGCGCCATCTTCCGAAAAACTTGACGGAAGACTTTGCATGGTTCAGAACTGCTCCCGACGCTCGGGTGAAATCCCCAAAGATGGCAAGGGACCTTGTCAGGCACGAGTCCTTGCACAGCAGCAAGGAAGTGTCGTCGGCGTACTGCGTCATCTTAACACGCAGCCCACCACTTCCAGGGATCAACAATCCTTCCACCTCTGTGTCTGCCCTAATGGCAGCCCCCAGAGGCTCCATGTACAGAACGAAGAGGAGAGCCGAGAGTGGGCACCCTGCCTGACCCCAGACGAGAGGTCAAAACGTCACCCAAGTGACTATTTACACTAACTTGGCACCCCGCTCCGACATATAATGTACGAATCCATCCTATGAACTTCTCCCCAAATCCTAATCGACCTAACACTCTGAATAAAAAAGGATCTATTCACGCGATCAAAGGCTTTCGCCTGATCTAGCGCTGCTACCATTAAAGGCAGTCCTCTATCTTCAACCCAAGCGATGGAGTCCCTGATTAACTGTAGGTTCCATCTAATAGAGCGGCCCTCTACCCCGCACGTCTGATCCTCATGGACGACGTAGGGAAGGGCTGTGCGCAACCGGTCTGCTAAAACCTTTGCAAGTAGCTTGTAATCTACACCCAGCATGGTCAACGGCCGCCAGTTGCCAAGGTCTGTTACTTCCCCCTTCTTATATAAAAGTGACAGCACACCAACAGCCATTGATCCCCCCCGGGACCCCCGTCTCAAGGATGGCCTTCAAGACTTCGAGGACCACTGGTCCAAGTATACCCCAAAACTTGAGATAAAACTCAGCCGGCAGCCCATCCATCCCAGGCACCTTCCCTTTTCCCATCCTCCTAAGAGCGCTCTCAACCTCTTCTAGTGAAATCTGGGCATCCATCACTTCTCTAATGTCCTCCGGCAACCGCCTGGACAAGTGTTCTAAAAACACATTTCCCTGCTCTACATCGATTTCCCTTTCCTTAAATAAACCTTGGAAATGATCAGTTGTCACCCTGACCATATCCTCTGGTTCTCTAACTATACTACCATTTTCTTCCCTAACGCCATGCATTACCTTCCTACTCTGTCTGGCCCTAACCGACTTAAAGAACATAGCAGTCTCATTATGTTCTAGAAAGCCACTATGCGCACGCTCCAGGAAAGCTCGAGCCTTCCGCTCCTGCAACTCCCTGAGCTGCGCCATTAGGGTTGCGGATCTCTCCCAGTCAAACGACCCGCCGAGGCTGCCTGCCTCGTATTCGAGTTCAATTAACCTTTGGATACGATCCACCTCCCTCCTCTCCTCCCTTTTTTTCCTCTTGCAATACCCTATTATAAAAGCCCTAATCCTCACCTTAACTAATTCCCACCACTCTAACACCCCCTCGCACATGGACCGGAGGCCTTCAAGCCTCCAAAAGAAACCATTAAACCCGTCAACAAAATCCTGCTCCTCCAGCACATCCTGATCTAACTTCCAGTACCCCCTACCAAAGAGGCAGACTGGCGACCCCACCTGCAGGAGCACCCCGTCGTGATCCGAAAAGAAAACAGGCAACAGCCGCCCAGACAACTTACCCAAAGACCTGGGTACAAAAATATAGTCGAGCCTCCGCTCAACCCCCCTGGAGTTGCGCCATGTAGGACCGTCCATTTTCGGAGTAGTGTGCAGGCCACCATCAACCAGACCATGGCAAGCCATTAGCCTGGCAATGGCGCCCGCACTGCTATCCCCCCTCTTCCTAAATCTGTATTAAAATCCCCCCCTATCACTAATTTCCTATTTGTGACACACAGGGGCGTCAGACAGTCCACCATCTCCCTCCTGTCTGCCACCGCCTGTGGCCCATACACCCCCACTAATCTAAATTTACAATCCCTTATCGTGACATCCACCCCTATAACCCTCACCCTCCCCATCCTCCCCATGAAAAAATAAAAACATGTAATACACTCAAATTCTAAACCCAGACAGAAAAAAACAAAAACAGGAGACTCACCCGATGCTCCCCTGCTCCATATCTACCGGTGAGAACACCATCCGTGGATGCAGGATTAGTGTTTGGCTGCACCCTGGGTCTACCCCCAGTGCTGCAGCTGGATTGGAAAAAAAAAATTGGGGAGGCTAAAACAAAAAACTCCCCACCTCCTCCTGTACCCAGTCCTGAATCTTGTTAGGTGTGTCCCCACCCAACAGAAGTTGAGGGCCTGGGGAAACCAGCAGCAGCCCAGATGTTTCTCCCACCCCCATAACTCTCTTGGCCATCCCTTCCCTCTCACTGTCGGCCAATCGCACCCTCCTCTTCATTCTCTTCTTTGGTGATGGCGGCAGTGGAGAGATACCACCCCCCCCCCCGCCAGCTCCTCCACCATACCCCTCATCTCTTCCACCAGGGCACTTTCCCCCCAGTCCACTTGCTCTTCCACCGTCTCCTTCTCCAACACTCCTCCCTCGCTTTCTTCTCTCTCATGCTCCTCCACTCGGTTGCCTTCTTCCGCCACTTTTCCTGGTTCTCCTACTCCCGTGCCTTCCGTTTCCTTCTCTCTTCCATCCTCCGCTTCTTGCTCCTCCTCCTTCCTTGCGGCCTTCCCCTCTGGACCTGTACTCTGGTCATGAGGTGTGCTTCCTTCCGCTCCTGCTCCCCCCCCAGCCGCAGACGCATATGACCTCTGACGAGCCGGGCACCCCCGCCACAGGTGTGCTGACGAGCCACACCCGTGGCACGTCTTAGGCTTGTCACAATCCCTCGCCTCGTGTTCCTCAGATCCACAAAATCTGCATTTTCTTGTGCTGCACGAGGCGAATATGTGTCCGTAGGCCATACAGCGCCTGCAAAATGGGGGCTGACGTGCATAATACAACGTCCCCCTGTCAGCCCCTAGGGAGAACATAGCAGGAGGATGGAGGTAGCCACCATGTCCCTTTGGGTCCTCCCTGAGGAGGGCCTGGAAGCCTCTCCTCCCATTCCAAAACCCAAGGGAGTCTTTGAGGTGCCTTGCTGAGGAGACGTTATCCATGTATCTCCCCAGAAAGGCCCTCACCTCTTCGTCCTTAACGTAAGGGTTGTAAATGTTGACAGTTACAACCCTAAAGTTATTCTTCGCCAGGCTTGTTATTTCATAGTGGCTCATCGGCCTCTCACCTCTCACTGCTCTTGCCCTTCTCAGGATATCATCGTGTTTCTCCTCTGTATATAGTGCCACGTCGTATGCTCCCTCCAACGAGTTGCCTTGGAAACAAAACACGTCCTTCACCGTCAGCTTTAGAATCCTCATCAATTTTATCCTTCCAAAAGTTTCACGTTCTAAAGGCTCCAACTCCTTTTCCTTCCAAGCAAACCGAATCGTGTTGGCCAGCCCAATCCCAGGGACCGACCGTGTTGATGTATTTAGCACCATCTCCGCAAGGAGAATGGCGCTCGTTCTCTTCTCTTCCAAAACAAGGAAAAAAGAAAAAACCAAAGTGACTGAGCCTATCTGGTGAACACTACACAGAGACAGGAACAATCACCCACAAATCCCAACACAAAACAGGCTACCTAAATATGGTTCCCAATCAGAGACAATGACTAACACCTGCCTCTGATTGAGAACCATATCAGGCCAAACATAGAAATAGACAAACTAGACACACAACATAGAATGCCCACCCAGCTCACGTCCTGACCAACACTAAAACAAGGAAAACACACAAGAACTATGGTCAGAACGTGACACCTGCTGTATGTATCTAGGTATGATACGGTTTTAAGATCTTAATTTGATCACTATATTGTTGCTTAGAAGTTTATTGCATTGTGGGAAACACAGATAAGCTTTGTGATTTGCATATATTCAACAGAATCCTGCACTGAAACGTGGTTATATTAATAGTATTGCACTTTTCATGTAGCCTTATTTTGTCCAGCTAATAGACTCACCACCAATGGATCAACATTACGGAGGAAACGTTCAGATCCTTTTGCTGCAGGATTATTTCACTGCAACAATACTGGATAAATTATGATCTTACATCTGTACATCTACAGTATGTGTATAATTTGTAATATTAAACAATGTGCAAAATATTTCCTATTTTTTCCTCTTTTTGGAACAGATGGCTGTGTTTTATTTACAGGGCATGAAGAGCCTGTTAACCCAAAGGTTTTTGAGATTGTAGGAAAAACCTTGGGGTTGATTTTCCTTTTCAGCCTGATCGTATTCTTTGCATGGTAAAAAGTTATTCCCAGCCTCAATTTTAACATATTTATCATGCTGATTGTGCTTTTGTATATGAAAACCTAAATGATGTCAAAATACCTTTATTCTTGTCTTCCAGGAGGAGGAGAACATCTCGACTCCCCAGTGGGTTTGACATGACAGACCGTTCACAGGGACTGGTGGGAATGGTAGAATAACCTTTTAAAACCCATCTAGAATGTGTGTTTAAGGAAGAATTGAATGAATACTGTGTTGTGTAACCAACTGTAACTATGAAGTCATTATTCTTCTGATGTGTTGGTCCTGACAACTGTTCCTTTCTCTGTGTTCTCTCCACAGAACTCCCCGGTTGGGACAGTGTGCTCTAACCAGGCCACGGTCAGTAGAGGGAACCAGTAACCACCACTTAACAACCTAGATGGTCTTTAAGCACAAGTCAATAAAAGAGGTGCATGTTAATTATTTTTCCAATGGGTATGAAGTGTTTTTATGTACAATATTGTCATTGTGTATTAGTTTTAAATTGATACTTTTGTTACCTTTATAATTGTGTACTCTTTGATTATCTGCATATTTGTAAAATTTGCTGGGGGAAAAATGTTTAACTGTAACAATAATGGTGATATGATGATGTAGGCTACTCTTTATTTTTGACCATTTATTTTGAGTGTTGAGTTCACAGAGCATCTGTTTAATGGGTTCCAGTATAGAGGAACTGCTGAGTTCAACTAGCTCACTGAAGGCAGATTAAGACCATATAAAGTCAATGATGACTGAGGAGAGAAGAGATAGTTAGTTGGAGAGACAGTGGTCTGATACAAGACAGGAAGTTGGTGCAGGAAGTCTACATGATGGCAGAATGGTGTTAACATCTACTAGTCACTGTTTATCTTCATCTTTTGTGCAGTTCCCAGAATAACAATGTCATCTACTTTCAGTTTATATCTATTTAGAAGTTATCGCGTCAGCTTTTATGTTGAGTGTTAAATTGAATAAATAATTGTGACTGAATTTATTAAGGTTGTTTATTAATTGCCCTGCAATAAAAACCTTTACATTCAATTTCCATGAAATCTTTTGGTCTTATTGGTCCAACATTTAACATCTCATTAAAATGGATTAAATTGAGATTTTGTGTCACTGTTCTACACACAATGTGGAATTATGTTTTTAGACATAAAAATGAAAAGCTGAAAGTCAATATGTATTCAACACCCTTTCTATGACAAGCCTAAATAAGTTCAGGAGTAAAGATTTCCTTAACTTGTCACATGAGTTGCATGGAGTCACTTAGTGTGCAATACTAGTTTTAACATGATTTTTAAATGACTACCTCATCTCTGTACCCCACACATACAATTATCTGTAGGGTCCCTCAGTCAAGCAGCAACTTTCAAACAGATATAACCAGCTTTTCCATTGCCTCACAAAGAAGGGCACCTGTTTCTAGATGGATTAAATGAAAAAGAAATCTGACATTGAATATTCCTTTGAGCGTAGTGAGTTTATTAATTACACTTTGGATGGTTTATCAATACACCCAATCACTTCAAAGATACAGGCGTCCTTCATAACTCAGTTGCCAGAGAGGAAAAACACTGCACAGGGATTTCACCCACAGGAGGTTGGTGGCACCTTATATGGGGAGAACGTACTTGTGGTAATGACTGGAGCAGAACAGGTGGAATGGTACCAAATACATCCAACATGTTTTCCATGTGTTTGATTCCATTCCATTTGCTCCATTCCATTATTATTATAGCCTCCACTGATTTCACCATAAGGCCAATGGTGACTTTAAAACAGTTACAGAGTTTAACAGCTGTGATTGGAGAAAACTGAGGATTGATCAGCAACATTGTACTTACTCCACAATACTAACCTAAATGACAGAGTGAAAAGAAGGAAACATGTACAGAATTAGAATATTCCTAAACATGCATTATGTTTGCAATTAGGCACTAAAGTAAAACTGCAAAACATTTGGACAATAAATTCACTCTATGTCCAACATATCGTTGAGTACCACACTTCATTTTTTCAAGCATGGTGATGGCTGCAGTATGTTATGGGTATGCTTGTCATAAAGTGTTTTAGGATAAAAATACATGGAATAGAGCTAAGCAAAGGCTAAACTAGAGAAAAACCTGATTTAGACTTCTTTTCAAAAGACACTGGGACACAAATTCACCTTTCAGCAGGACAACAACCTAAAACAAAAAGCCAAATATACACCAGAGTTGCTTACTATGACAATATTGAATGTTCCTAATTGTACAAGTTACAGTTTTGATCGGCTTGAAAATCTATGACATGACATGAAAATGGCTGTCAAGCTATGATCAACAACCAATTTGAAAGAGCTTGAAGAATTTTTTAAAAGAATAATGTGGAAATATTGTTCATTTCAGATGTGCAAAGCTCTTATAGACTTAACAAGAGACTCACAGCTCTTTTTGATTTATTTTTATTTCACCTTTAGTTAACCAGGTAGGCAAGTTAAGAGCAAGTCTCATTTACAACTGCGACTTGGCCAAAATAAAGCAAATCAGTGTGACACAAACAACGCAGAGTTACACATGGAATAAACATACAGTCAATAATACAATAGAAAAAGTCTATATACAGTGTGTGCAAATGAGGTAGGATAAGAGAGGTAATGCAATAAATAGGCCATAGTGGCAAAATAATTACAATATAGCAATTAAACACTGGGGTGATAGATGTGCAGAAGATGAGTGTGCAATTAGAGATACTGGGGTGCAGAGGAGCAAAATAAATAACAGTATGGGGATGAGGTAATTGGGTGGGCTATTTACAGATGGGCTATGTACAGGTGCAGTGATCTGTGAGCTGCTCTGACAGCTGGTGCTTAAAGTTAGTGAGAGAGATATGACTCTCCAGCTTCAGTGATTTTTGCAGTTCGTTCCAGTCATTGGCAGCAGAGAACAGGAAGGAGAGGCAGCCAAAGTAAGAATTGGCTTTGGGGGTGACCAGTGAAATATACCTGCTGGAGCGCGTGCTATGGGTGGGTGCTGCTATGGTGACCAGTGAGCTGAGATAAGGCGGGGCTTTACTTTGCAGAGACTTGTAGATGACCTGGAACCAGTGGGTTTGGCGACGAGTATAAAGCGAGGGCCAGCCAACGAGAGCATACAGGTCTCAGTGGTGGGTGGTATATGGGGCTTTGGTGACATTCAGATGACACTATGATAGACTGCATCCAATTTGTTGAGTTGAGTGTTGGAAGCTATTGTGTAAAGGACATCGACGAATCGAGGATCAGTAGGATAGTCAGTTTTACAAGGGTATGTTAGGCAGCATGAGTGAAGGATTCTTTGTTGCGAAGTAGTAAGCCGAATCTAGATTACATTTTGGGTTGGAGATGTTTAATGTGAGTCTGGAAGGAGAGTATACAGTCTAATCAGATACCTAGGTATTTGTAGTTGTCCACATATTCTAGGTCAGAACCGTCCAGAGTAGTGATGCTGGTTAGAGTTGCCCTGCCCTATACAAAACACTCACAAAATGTGAGTTTGCTATTCACAAGAAGCATTGCCTAATGTGAACTGTACCTCAAACAAAAGAGATCTCAGAAGACCTAAGATTAAGAATTGTTCTTATATAAATCTGGAAAGGGTTACAAAAGTATCTCTAAAAGCCCTGATGTTCATTAGTCCACGGTAAGACGAATTGTCTATAAATGGAGAAAGTTCAGTATTGTTGCTACTCTCCCTAGGACTGGCCTTCCTGCAAACGTGACTGCAAGACCACAGCGCAGAATGCTCAATGAAGTTAAGAAGAATCCTAGAGTGTCAGCTAACGATTTACAGCAATCTCTGGAACATGCAAACATCTCTTTTAACAAGTCTACGATATGTAAAACACTGAACAAAAATGGTGTTCATGGGAGGACACCACAGAAGAAGTCACTGCTGTCCAAAAACAAATATTGCTTTCACAGCGCTACTGGCAAAATATTCTGTGGACAGATTAAACTAAAGTTGAGTTGTTTGGAAGGAACACACAACATCATGTGTGGAGAAAAAAAGGCACAACACACCAACATCAAAACCTCATCCAAACTGTAAAGTATGGTGGAGGGAGCATCATGGTTGGGGTCTGCTTTGCTTCCACAGGGCCTGGAAAGCTTGCTATCATCGACGGAAAAATGATTTACCAAGTTTATCAGGACTTTTTGCAGCAGATTGTAAGGCTATCTGTCTGCCAATTGAAGGTCAACAGAAGTTGAGTGATGCAACAGAATGGCTTCAACAGAAGAAAATACGCCTTCTGGAGTGACCCAGTCAGAGTCCTGACCTCAACCCGATTGCGATGCAGTGGCATGACCTCAAGAGAGCAGTTCACACCAGACATCACAAGAATATTGCTGAACTGAAACAGTTCAGTAGTACAGAAAACGTTTGGTTGAGGTTATTGCTTCCAAAGGAGGGTAAACCAGTTCTAAAATCCAAAGGTTCACACACTTTTCCCACCCTGCACTGTGAATGTTTACTCGTGTGTTCAATAAAGACGTGAAAACGTATAATTGTTTGTGTGTTGTTAGTTTAAGCAGACTGTGTTTGTCTATTGTTGTGGCTTAGATGAAGATCAGATTAAATTGTATGACCAATTTAAGCAGGTAATTCCAAAGAGTTCACATACTTTTTCTTTCCACTGTAAACTCAGGGAACCAAATGCTGTCTTCCAATCCTAGATAGGAGAGCATTTTCTTAACCATATCCCTTTTATCAAACCTATTTTTATTTTTTTATTTTAACCTTTATATTATCAAAGTGGAGTGAAAAGAGTGTCTCTGTCACGTTCTGACCTTTATTTCCTTTGTTTTGTATTCATTATTTAGTATGGTCAGGGCGTGAGTTGGGGTGGGCAGTCTGTTTGATTTTCTATGATTTGGGGATTTCTATGTTTCGGCCTAGTATGGTTCTCAATCAGAGGCAGGTGTCATTAGTTGTCTCTGATTGAGAATCATACTTAGGTGGCCTGGGTTGCACTGTTTGTTTGTGGGTGATTGTCTATGCTAGTTGCTTGTGTCAGCACAGTCCTTATGATAGCTTCACGGTCTTTATCTGTTTATTGTTTTTGTATTCAGTGTTCAGTTCTTTATTTAATTAAACATTCATCATGAACACATACCACGCCGCATTTTGGTCCTCTGATCCTTCTCGCCTCTCCTCTTCAGATGAAGAGGAGGAAGATCGTGACAGTCTCTGTGGCATCCAGCCCACCAGGCTCTTCTTTGCAAATAGACCTCAAAGAGGAAGTTGGTGTAGGAGAAGTTGAGTGGTGTGTGAGAATCACTCAGATACAATTACAGTTACTCTGTTTCATACCAAGTCTATTTTTCATGTTGAAACATAATGTGACAACCATATGTTTTGCATCGAACTCAAATGTAACTTTTCCTTTTTTGTCTTGAGTCAAATGAATAGTGGAGTTTGGTTCATGTTTGAACTGTATTTTTAAATCCCACACACATTCCTATTCAAGCCTGTCAAGAATCGACGTCTTCACAGTATCTTCTGTTATTTTGAATATTCAAAATACATGAAAGAAAATTAATTATGAGTAATGAGATTCAATATGTTCAAAGTACTGCTGTTCGTTCATGTATTAGCTTCACAACGGAAAGACATAGTGTATTTGATATGGAGATGGTTCAGTGCAATGTGTTGTGTGAGTTAAGTTACTCCACCAGTAAGTGTGTGTTTGTACTGTTTCAGGTGATCAGTAGTGTGTGAGTTCTCACATGGCTTGTTCTGAGAACATGTTTTTTCTCATTGTCCTCTTTATATCAGGTGAGTCTTCCACACAACAACAACTAGTTATGAATCAGACATAAAGGAATAACCACAAGTCATTATATTTTATGGGATGTGCTATATTCCAGCTTTTTAATTGTGTAGAAAAGTGTACAGTTAATTCCTGATTAGTGTATTTAATAGTCTGGATTTAAACTGCTGTGAAAACATTTTTGCATATTTTCAGATATTCAATGAAAAGATGATATTAGATAAATGGAACCTGAGTGAATAAATAACACAACATTTACATACTTATTTAATTGATTTCTTAAACAAAGTTATGCTCCCCTACACAAAGTTATGCTCCCCTACACTAAATAACTGGCTGTGCCTCCTTCAGCTGAAATGACAACCAACCATACATTCCCTGTTATTGTTGATCAGTCTCTCACATTGTTGTGGAGGAATTTTGGCAAACTGTCCCATGCAGATCTGCTTTAAATCAGCGACATTCATGGGTTTTCAAGCATGAACTGCTCGTTTCAAGTCCTGACACAATATCTCAATTGGGATTAGGTCTGGACATTGAGTAGGCCATTCCAAAACTTTAAATTTGTTGCTTTCAATCCCTTTTTATGTATACTTAATTCTTCATGTCTCTGTATGTTCATGTGAAACCTACATCTGTGTGCGGTTAACAGTATAGCTTCCACCACTGTTCCTATCACCACTCCTTGACAACATACCGACCAATTGAAAAATCACCTGTACATAGAAATAAGTTAGTATTATGTGAGCGGACCAAGTCATTTAGTGTCACTCTAAAACAGAAAGGTGGATTAAACAAGTCAGGAGTAGGTTTTCTTGGTTGAATGCTGTTCTCTATTGAGAGATTTCTGACAACACTTCCACAAAATCAATGAGAATCTCCCAAGGAACAACATACATCTAATTCTTTAGATGACACAGGAACACAAGACAATTATCTTTAAACTATAACAACAATCACAGATTTGTCACTGTCTTAATGGATCTTCTTTGGCTCGCTCCCTTCCCTTGGTAGCCATTCTACAGAGAGGGGTTGTCTCTCCTCTCCCTGCTGGTTCCATCCTCTCTCTTATAGGGGAAAGAGAATACGTCATTAGTACCGTCAGCTGTGCTTAATTACCTCTGGTTACCTTGTCTCAACATGCTTTGTTGGGCTACTATCAGTGAGCCCAGCCTGCCCTCTGGTGGTCCTTCCACAACTATTATTATTGGGAGAGACTGTAACAGTGATGGTATAAACCCTGGATCGCTGATTCTATGTAACTATGAAACCACCGGTCTCTATATATGGTACTCCCCAGAAGAAGCAGTCCTCCATGATAATTAATAGAATTCTACAGTATTTAAATAAAATGTTTCATGGACTATATTACATGTATTTAACTATTTTGTTGTAGAAGGGACAGTAAAGTTAGTACTCTATAAATTAAATACTTTGATATCTTTACATGTTTATTTATTTATTTGTTATGTTCAGGTGATATAAAAAGCATTATCTGGAGCACACCCAGAGAAAATGACTTAGTGTAGAGGTGCTGACTAACGGTGAATACACTGTAAGCTATAAAAACAAAGAGAGTTGCACAATCTATATATATATATAAACTCCCAGTCATTTATTGGGTAAAACACCAACGTTTCGGCATCACTGTTCCTTCTTCAGGGTAAAGTCATGAATGCTTGAACCAGGTTATGTAGAAATACAGTGCAATTAGTGCAACCAATAACAATAGTGAGGGGTGTGTCACAATTATGAGGTTAATTAGAGTGAATTGAGTGAAACTGTTAAAAGACAATAGTTTACATCATATTGAATATATTAGCCTATTGTTATCATTAAAATTAGCATAAGATTAGCATCAACATACATTATTGTTTAATTTAATTTCACATGTATTTAATTGTTTCCAATTTCATGAAATGTTGTTACATGTAATCTTTTGGTTCATCAATAATGCATAATAAGCATCATCAACAGGGGGAACATATTGGTTGTACGCTGATAAACTGTAGAAAGAATACATTCATTTATAAGACTTCTTCATGAAATGAATAGTTCATAAGAAGGGCCTGAGATCAAAGTCAATATTAAGACAGTAGGGGTCAATGTTTTTAAATACCTCCTCTCCTTGGCTGGCCAACATGCTCAATGCGTGTGTATATGGGTGTGTTTTTGAGTGAGGAGATGGGATGGTTAGCTTCAACAAAGTGAGCTGCTACTGGATAGTCAGTGTTATTACACCTGATTGAGCTGCGGTGTTCAGCTCTGCATTGTTTTAATTGTCTTTCGTTTTAACAGTGTTCAGTTAAATAAAGGTCATGAACTCTTACCACGCTGCTCTTTGGTCCGATTCCTCCTCATCAGACGACGTCCCACGTTACAGTGGTCAGCTCTGCATTGTTTTAATTGTCTTTTCGGTTGTACTACGTAGGTTTTTCCACATGAACATGTGATGAGATAGATTACTCCCTTTTCCTTGCAAGAGAAGATACCCCTAACAGGGATGTTTCCACCTGTATGTGGGTGTCTGAAGAAGGATGTTGTTTTAGTGCTATTGCACTGTGAGCATGAGTCACATTGGTATTTCCAATTTGGATTGTGTGTCAAGAGTGTCTGAGTGGGCTCATGGGGCAGGTCATATCTCACTAAGCTATCCTCAATGTTGTGACCGCTTATAGACCACCAGTGGGTTGGTCCTTGAAGAGGTGTGCAATTGTTGTGTCTGATTGCAGAATATGCCAGTGCTTCTTTAGGATTGCGTTAATTTTCTCTGAACTCTAGGTGTACTTAGTGCAAAATATTTGTTTTTCTTCTTTGGTTTACTTTTTAGCATTTCCTCTCGTGGTTTTTGAGATATTTTCATCGTTGCATCAATTTTTTCCATGTAGCCTCTGATTTTGAAATTGTTTTCTTAGCATTGCTGTCAAAATCTGAATGTTGCCCACAGATTCGTTTAACCCTGCATAACTGGCTATATGGTAGACCATTCCTGAGTGGAAGGCGATGCATACTATCCCCATGTTGCAGGGTATTGAGGTCTGTTGGCCTTGTGTACAAGTCTGTATGTAATGCATCATTCTCTTTGATGATCCATAAGTCCAGGTAGCTTATATTTCTCTCAACAGTCTGCATGGTGAATTTGAGATATTCAGAGCTCTCGCTTAGCAGAGTTTGGAATTTATTTAGTTCCTGCTGACTTCCTTCCCAGAGCACAAAGACAACATCTATGTATCTCTTCCATGAGAGGATTTTTAGAAAGTAGGGAGTGTCTCTGTTTTGAAGGAAAATAGGAAATAGGAAAAACTCTGACTCAAAGATGAAGCAGCTATTGGATAATACCAATTTAGTGAGTTTCAAGATGCAATCATTGGCTGGAGAAACGGTAGGGTCTCTCTACTGAAGGAAGTGTTGCAGGTCACAAATATAATTTAAAAGTCTGCATTATGGTGTCTGTAATAGAATATGTCTAAAACGAATATAGACATTAATAAATGAATTTCTATAGCTTCCAACATCTGTTTTTACACTGAAGGAGTAGTAACAAGATGGCTGTGCAGTTGCCTCCAAACAGAGGCTCCTGTCAGTCATCTAGGGTTAATACATATCATTGGACTGAATTGAAAAAACATCAGAACATCCCTGATGTTGTCCTTTATGTTGCAGGTGTTTTGGCCTGTTTTGGTGAACGACATTTGATCGCCACAATGCCAGATAGACTGGATGTACTGACGGGCTCCTGTATGCAAATCCAATGTTCATTTGATATTCCTGACCCACATAATACATTTAACAGCACAATACTAACCTCTGGAGTGTGGATTAAAGAATCCCCATACTTTGGTGAGCGTCCGGACAATGTGATATTTAACAGTACTTAGACGGTCAACAGATATCAAGGGAAGATAACTGGAAACATGTCCCAGAAGAACTGCACCACAGTCTTCTTCAATGTAATCACCAGAGAGTAATATGATACGGCATGTGTCAAAATTGATTGATTGCTGACCTTATGACCTGATGACATGTACAGAATATGTGCCCCCGCCCCGCCCCCCCTGTTCGTGTGGTCATGTGTTAGAGGGTGTTTGAACTTTTGGGGCCCATGCCCCCCCCCTCCACCCCCCCCAGTTTTATCTCCCTTATGGTTGTTATCTATGAAGCAGGAATGTCTGGGGCTATAGATAGCGCTGGGGCCTCAGCATTATAAATGTCCAGAACAAGCCATTTTTAAGACCTGAATATTAAGCATCTAAAAATATGTCTACAAGGGGAATTCTCGGAGTGCTCTGTAGCTCATGTCACGAACCCAACGCCAAAAGCTTGGAGGATATTTTGGTAGAGGTTCCCGAATGTTTTAACGGATTTCTGTGTACAAGCGAGGGCCATATTTCGTACATATTCAACCCGGAGGAATCTACGGTTAAGATATTCACAGACAGCGTGTCTCAACCCTTTTATCGTGCAGAACCCGAGCCTTTTTCTCTAGCGCTAAGGATGCGAGAATGGCTTAAAATAAGGCTAGCTTTGTGTCAAATGGAACGTGCCCTGAGTGCTTCAAGGCTGCCAGGATATGCGTTGGAAGAACAAGTCTGTGGACGTCAGGATCTAATGGCCCTGAGAGTCACATCCATGGGTTATACCCCGGACTCCAGAGTGACAATTTTAGCATGTGAACAATTTGACAGGTCAAATGCTACGAAAACGGTCAGTCCATATGTATCCTCCAAAGCATGCAAGGATGTAAATTTTTTTCAAATAATGTTCAGTTTTAAATGGCGCGATTACCACATTTTCCGAATCCTGATGAATAAGCTGGACAGTCTTTTCGAAAATCGTGAACAATTACGGCGATGGCCTAGGTTATCGTTGAGACATACCCCGGAACAACATAGGTTATCGTTGAGACATACACCGGAACAACAACAAGTTCGAAGGCGGATCTTTCCCTGGCAGGAAAGTGGACAGAGCTTCGACGGAGCGCGGAAAAGACTTTGTGATGGGGAATTGGAAACGGATAATGTTCAGGGCTAACAGGACCCCATATATCTGTAAGAAATAGTTAAAATAAATGTTGAATTATAACGTGTGTTAAAATGTAGGTGTTAATTTTTGAAAATGTATACCCCCCCATTTAACTAAGGGGTAGCGCTCTTTTCTCTCAAGCTAGGGTCTGGCGCAGACAACTGTAAGATCTGAAAAAAAAACATGTATTATTTTATAGTCTATTCCTACATTGGGTATGTTATGAACATTACGTTTTATTAAAGTTTGTAATAATGTACAAAGACCTGCATCCAAGGTTTTTTTTATTTTTACATAAAACACGTGTGCTGCATGTTTAAATATTATTCAAATGGGTTACTTAATTCAAACATGTCTTAAAGGTTGTACGAAATATTTTGGAATTCAATAAAAGGAATGTTTAAAAACGGTATCTCACCCTTTAACTATGGGAAAAACCTATTTAACAACGTCTTCCAACTCTGTCGCAAAGTAAAATAGAATCAGAGTGTTTGTGTGTGTGTGGGGAGGGGTCTTGAGGCGGAGCAACAGGCGTGTGTGTGTGTGTGTGTGTGTGTGTGTGTGTGTGTGTGTGTGTGTGTGTGTGTGTGTGTGTGTGTGTGTGTGTGTGTGTGTGTGGTTGTGTGTGTAACATAAATCCTAAGGTTGGGGGGTCCCAGAACTCTTATCTGTAGAGAACCGTTTGTAACCAAGGTGTGCACTATCATGCATAAGGCATGTCGAGATATCAGCCGAACAGCGGGGGTTAAACATAGATATCTCTAATCTGCGGCCCCCACACACCCCGTTTGCAGACAGAATGTCACGACATCCCCTCCTGTTGTTTGAATTCACAGCCTGTGTTCTCTAAACCAGACATACATGGGTTGGGGTGTAGCATACATTTCTCAAAAAAACTCATTCCGAACTTTTAGATAGTTAGGGACAGAACTATTTTTTAACGTTGTCAGCATTGCTTTAGCGCAAACATAAAGGCCCGAATATTGAGCTGCACGGACAGATTAAAATAATAATAATAATATTCGGAATAAGGGAATCTCGCATAATGGGTATTTCTGGAGGTGAGTAAATGAAAAAAACATATTTTAAGATTTGTTTGAATATTAACCCCTAGTTATTTGGGTATTTCAGGCCAAAAGCCCAATATAGGTTAAAAAAAAAAAAAAAAAGTGTAGATATAGCGTATAACTGTTAACATTGTCTAATGGAATCTAGGATCCCCGACATTTACGCAGCTTTTACGCGATTTACCTGATCTGGAACATGATGGGGGTTCGCAGGAGCAAAAGTCTGGCAGACAATCACCAACGGCCTTTTTTCGTTGTAAGTCCTTATAATTAAACACATACCCAAGAAATATTTATATATAAACATTTTAAAAATAGGTTGTACTATTTTTTTAAACTATTTTATGTATTTACAGCCGACATACAGCCCTTTATGATAAAGGATGCGTTATGGACAGCTGACACGCAGGACTTTGATGCAATTCTACCGTTCACTGTGGCCCAAGTACACTGCTCAGAATCAAGCCCACCCGAAAACTACTGTTGGGCCGGGAACTTGCTGCTTCACGAGCCGGCGCTCCAGGGACAAGGTATGGGACCATTATACAGTTTTGTTATTAGTTATCAGCCTTTTTATTAGTTATAGATCTGTTGATAGCCTATGTTAAAACAAGGACAAATAATGTTTTTTCAGACTGCCCGGAGACAGACCCAGCAGAATCTGGAACGCTAGAGGGAAAAAGTCACACACCCCCGGTTTCGGCGATTCGTCACAACAAGCGCCAAAAAAGCAGAGGTATTTTAACTATATACTGTTAATATATATTATTATAACGGAAAGGTATTTGACATTTGTATGTAGCTAACATATATATTTTTATATCTAATAACGTAATTATGTATGTATTATTTTCATTCAGACTCCGCACCGGCGAAAAACGGCACAGACGACCACATAAATCTAGAGCTGGGGGATTCCGGCGCCCCGAGCATTCCGAATGAAACACCCAAGAGACCTGTTTTTAATGACATGTCAGATGTTGATGACCAGCTATTCTGTGATGCGGCCAACCTTATAGACCCAGTCAATTCTACGGCCTCAATACCTGCAGCCGAACAAGAAAGGTTTTTCACATTATTTTCCAGGGCTTTGAAATCGAGGAATGTTTTGCTATACAAACGACTGGGGGATTTAATTGAGAGACAGTACAGAGACGATATGTTATTCTGGCATAGAACAATTCCACGCATGTTAAACAGCAACCCCATTAAAAAACGCAAATACAGACGCTAAAATCATACATGTAACACCAACCATTACAGAAAGAAAAAAACGAACACTCTTAATTATCCAAAAATGGCAGAACTAACGCAACACGGGGAGACAGTTGAAAGCCTCTTATCCCAGATTCCAGACGAACTCCTAGAAGTTATAAGACGTATGAACGATTCAGGAACGTTAGATGAAAGCATATTAACACAGATTCCAGCCGAACTCTTAGAAATGATTAATCGTATGAACCAGTCAGGGGGGGTTGAGGAAAACATGTTATCCCAGATTCCCGAAGCCCTCATAACCTTAATTAATCGTATGAACGCGAGTCAGACAATTTCGGCCCCGACAACCCCGACAGCGATATGACAACCCGTAACGCCTAGGTCCGTAGAGTCTGAAACGCCACAAGATGTTTTTGGGGAATTGGACAATTATCTAATAAATCTGGCTGCAGATGTTCATGATAGACGTGTCAGGGTTGTGTACAGGAATAAATTCAACAATACAGAGATTCGACAATTTTTCAATTTCCTATGTGTGAATCAGAATCTTGACTATGCTGTATTTTACATGATGATAATGGACACTCTGAATGACCTGTTAGAAACAGCAAGAGATTATGGCGAACCTCGTGATGTCTTACAGTTGGAAATATGTGGAGATAGCCTGCATAATTCAGTATCTCTTATTTTACCCAATGGCGAAGCAGATCTTGAACAATTTACAGCGCTGGTAGAACGCCTTGTTCAGTCAAATTTAGCCATCATAGCCGATCGAACCCTAGAGCTTGTAGTGCAAATAATACGTCAACCACAGGGGGGCGGTGGGCAGAGAAGGAAGCTTGATAGCCTAATGCAGTCAGAAATCATAAGCAATAAAAGGGCCTACCTCATAAACGTTCACAATCCCGATAATAAGCTATGTTTTGCAATAGGCCTAGCGCATTTACTTAACCCCGGATGTACTGATCTGACGGCATTGCAAAAGGCTAGAGAGATCCAAACGGCGGTGGGTCTCGGGATCCATGAAGGCGTGGCATTCTCAGACATTGTCAAATTTGAAAACCTTCTGAATATCAAGATTGTGGTTTTGTACCACAGTAGAGCTAATGCAGCTCTCTTGAAGTTCCAAAACACCCCCAACCGCACCCCCAGATTCTGTACTTTTATGTGCAAAACGAACATTACTATGCCGTTACAAACGTCACGGCGTTCCTAGGGGCAACCTATGTGTGTAGATCCTGCCATACCGGCTACAGCCGAAAGGGGGGGCACTCGTGCCGTTATAACTGTTCTGTATGTCAGGATGCCGAGTGCCCTATGCAGACCCTAAACTTGACACCATGTGAGGATTGCCATCGCACATGTCGTTCGACCTACTGTTACGATAAACACAAAATTGAAACATGGCACCCTAAGGCCTGTAAATCTGTAAGCATTTGTGCCATTAACAAGAAATGCCCAAAATGTCATTGCAATTACAGCCTTAAAATAGATAGCCCTAAACCACATGTTTGTGGAATCCTACAGTGTCCAATCTGTAAAGGGGGTATGAAAAGCAGAAATGCTGAAGTGGTTCAAGAAGTGCCACACGAGTGTTATATTCAGCCCTTGGCTGAAGATGAACCTTCAGAGAAATATGTGTTCTATGATTTTGAGACAAATCAACAATCGGGGATCATTTGCCTATTTTTGTATCTACCATGACATTCACGGGGGAAAAGTGGTCTGCAGAAGGATCCAATTGTGCACTACTCTTTCTAAAACATTTTAGAAAACCACAGTACCGAAACTTTACGTTCATAGCGCACAATGCTAGAGCCTACGACTCGTACCTTCTTCTGAACCCCTTGATACAGCAAGGCATAGCGCCGAGGGTCCTAGCGCAAGGGAGTAAAATCCTGTGTTTTGTAGATCCCGCCTTCAACCAGAGATACATTGACAGTTTAAGCTTCTTACCCATGAGATTGGCTCAAATGCCAGAGGCCTTGGGTTTTGAAAACTCTGTGAAAGGCTGGTTCCCCCACTTCTTCACATCTGAGGAGAATCTACACTATATAGGATCATATCCCAGCCCAGAAATGTATGGGTGTGATCAAATGTCTCCCAAAGAGCGAGAGAGATTCATGACTTGGTATGAGACAGTAAGACATGGCACCTTTGATTTCCATAAAGAGATGGAATCATACTGTGACAATGATGTGGTTATACTTCGTGAAGGATGCCTCAGATTCAGAGAAGAGGTAATCAAAGATGCAGGTATTGACCCTTGGAGTTGTACAACGATTGCATCGGCATGCATGAAAACATACCGTACACACTATATGCCGACATCCTCTATAGCGATCCCCTCGCCTGACAACTACCGACGCCAGTTCAAGGCCTACTCTAGTGGGTCCATTCAATGGCTAGAGTATATGGCCCAGGATAAAGACATTTTTATTCAACATGCTTTGAATCGAGGGGAGAAGGCGTTTGGCTCTTACCATGTAGATGGCTACACCAAGATTGACGGGGTTGAGACCGTGTATGAGTACAACGGTGGTTTCTTCCATGGTTGCAAATCTTGCTTTGTGCCCCAGAACATATGTGTCCTAACCCAAAAGACTTTTGGGAAAATGTACCAAGAGTTTCAAGACAAAGTTGATTCGTTACAGGCTACTTACGGTCTAAAAGTGGTTGTTTTGTGGGAGCACGAATGGACAGCCCTCAAAAAGTCTGATCCTCATGTTCAAGCATTCCTTTCCAGCTTTGACATCCCAGAACCTCTGGAGCCAAGACAGGCCTTGTATGGCGGCCGTACCAATGCTTTGACATTGAGGTATGTAGCGCAACCCGACGAGACAATAGGCTATGTGGATTTTACATCCCTTTATCCGCATGTAATGAGTTCCTCATGCTATCCTATAGGTCATCCTGAAATTATTCATCGTGATTTTGACTTACCTCAAAACTATTTTGGTCTGATCAAAGCAACAGTCTACCCTCCAAGGGGTTTGTTTATACCTGTGTTGCCTTACAGGGGCCCTCAAGGAAAACTTTTCTTTCCCCTTTGTCGCACCTGCAGTGAAAACATACAACAAACCCCATGTGATCACACCGATCAAGAAAGAGCACTGACAGGTGTATGGGTCACAGCTGAATTCTCTAAGGCTTTAGAGATGGGGTATCGTGTGGCCAAAATCTTTGAAGTATGGAACTTTCCAAAGAAATCAGACACTCTTTTTAAAGAGTACATCAAGACCTTCTTGAGATGTAAGCAAATGGCTTCAGGCTATCCTGCATCGGTCACAGATCAAGAAAGTAAAGACAGGTACATTCAAGACTATCATGACAGAGAAGGCATCCTTCTTGACCCTGACAGAATAGAGGTCAACAAAACCAAACGAAATGTGTCGAAATTGTACCTAAATTCGCTTTGGGGCAAATTAGCGCATAGGTGTAATATGTTGACAACGTCGATTATTAAAGACCCTGAAGAATTTTTGGAATTCATTTTTTCGGACCAATACGAAATTTCACATTTTCATTCTTGAGTCAAGACATTGCCTTGGTGCAATGGCGACGTAACAAAGTGGGTTCTACCCCCGGGTAATGTAAATGTGTTTCTTGCAGCATTTACCACGGCCTATGGCCGACTTGAACTGTACAAGCTCATGGAGCAGCTTCAGAGGCGGGTACTTTACCACGACACAGACTCTGTGGTCTATGTAAGCAAACCAGGGGATTGGAGCCCCCCACTCAGCAACTATCTGGGTGGCTTAACGAGCGAACTCGCAGAGGGTGACCATATCACAGAATGGTCATCCTGTGGGCCCAAAAGCTATGCTTTTAGAACGCTAAAGAATCACGTGGTATTGAAAGCCAAAGGAGTGACTCAAAACTATGAAAATGCCCAGCGTGTAAACTTGGAATCAATCACACGCTTGGTCGAGGGGTTCCTAAATGACAGGAATAGTGACTTGGAGATTTTGAGCTCCTACAAAAAGATTGTTAGGGATAAAAAGGGCTTCCATCTGAGGAATGCCCCACTCATTAAAAGATTCAGGGTTGTCTATGACAAGAGAGTGCTTTTGCCTGACGGGACTACATTGCCCTATGGCTACTGACTTATGCTACAGGCCGCAGTGTGTCAGGCGTGACTCAAAAACTATGAAAAAAAATACACCTCGTGTAAAAACTAGGAATCAATCACACGTTTGTTTGAGGGGTGGTTCCTAAATGACAGGAATAGTGACTTTGAGATTTAGGAGCTCCTACAAAAAGATTGTTGTGTATAATAAAGGGCTTCCATCTGAGGAAGGCCCCACTTACTAAAAGATTCAGGGTTGTCTATGACAAGAGACTGCTTTTGCCTGACTGGACCACATTACCCCTTTGGGTGTTGACTTATGCTACAGGGGTCTTAAAGCTTAAGATATAATGACTGCTGTAGAAGGTTTTGACCCCCGGTTGCAACTACCATTTTCGGCCTTAATCGCAGGGCCTTCGAATAGTGGTAAAACTTGTTTTGTAAAAAGTATTTTAGAGAATTCTGAACATGTGTTATCTCAAAAGCCTGATAATGTTGTGTGGTGTTATTCATGTTATCAACCTCTGTATGATGAATTGTTGAAGACAATAAAAATCAAGTTTGTTGAAGGAATACCTGATACCCTGTCTGATGATGAACTTTTACCTCCTCATAAAAAAAATCTGTTGGCTTTGGACGATATGCTATTTGCAGGTAGCGAACATCCCGAAATTGCCCGAGCGTTTACCCAATATACGCATCATAGAAACCTGTCCGTGCTTTACTTGGTGCAGAATGTGTTTCACCAAGGTAAAAATAGCCGCACCATCAGTTTGAACGCCAATTACATGGTTTTGTTCAAAAATCCTAGAGACAAACTACAAATTAACACTCTAGCTCAGCAGATGTACCCGGGAAGGAAATCCTACTTTATGGAGAGCTACGAGGACGCAACCCAAGCGCCATTTTCTTATTTAATCGTGGATTTAAAAGCAAATACTCCAGAACACCTGAGGCTACGAACCGGTCTGTTCCCGTGGGAGTGGCCGGCTGTGTACTTGAGAAGCCTAGTTGGGGCTACATCTAATGAACGGAAGGCCATCTTGGGTCACTGTTCTTCAGATCTCATATTATCCCTATGTGAGATTGCTTTGAATCTTCTCAAAGGACGCATTCCACTCACCCTGACACAATTGAAAAAATTAAAGAGACAAAAGACCTCGATCAAGCTCTTTGCCAATAAAAGGGTCAGTCTTCAAAAGAAACGACATAGCATACAACAGTCTGGCGGTTTTATTCTACCTTTACTAAGTATAGCCGTGCCCTTCATCACCAGCCTTATTGCAGCCCGACGTGGTGGTTGAACACATAGGGTGATGGCCAATAAAATGTATCTGGTGCCACAACAAGAGTTGGATAGACTTAAAAAAACAAATGCAGGGGCCCCCGAAAATATCAGACAAACAGCGGAAAATGATTTGGATACGGCCATGAAGGATATTTTGAATCAAAAAGGATTGAACCCCTATGATAAGGTCCAAAAATACACAAACCTCTTGCAAAGGTATTTGTCCTTGGTGAAACAAGGGGAGAGAGAGACAGGCCATTTAACTATTTCCCTACAGGACCCTTTAAAAGATGACGAGCCTCGCGAGAGCCACGCCCCTGTAAGGCCGGTACCTGCGAGCTTACCATCTGAAGATCAAATGCCTGTTGAAGATAAAGTTATGCATGACTTGTTAACCCATGTTCCGGCACGTAACAGGAAAAATGTTAGCTACATTATGAACAAGCTAAAAGACTCAAATGGGGCAGCTACTTGGAATGACAAAGGAGAGTTTATCCTTCAGGGGTCTGTTGTCAAGGGTTCACATATACTTGACTTGCTTAAAAGTACCACATCTGCCCACAAGGTGGCTGATGACCGAAGACCTCCAGGGTGGCTTCAGTTTCTTAAGGCCCTGGCCATCCTCAACATACCCCTCTCGGGTGTACCCAACTATAAGATTCGGCAACAGATTCACTCTTTAAAACACAAACCGTCACCGAGATACAGCACCCCTAAAGATGCCCCAAAACCCTCGCATCCTTATGAAATGAATGACGATAACCCATTTACCCCCCTGAACGCCTCTGGACCTTTCCCTAATCCCGATCTCTCTGAGTGGTTAGCCTTTTGAATGACTTTTGAATGACTATGATTAAATTCAATAAATTTTATTTGAAAAATAAGCAATTTAACATTTGTGGCATTCTTGAAACATTTGGCGTGAGCATACGCCTTGATTACACGTTCTTAGAGGATACACATTTGAACACTTTTGATATTTTCTAACAAAACAAGCTACAACTTTATCATTACTTCTTAAATCATCCTTATAAAGAGACATAACATCTTCAAAAGAAACTCCCCGGGCTCTTTGGCATAGGTAGAATACACAGTGTTGACCGCATGTCGTTGAAAGGGTATCTTGCACCTGTTTGATATTGTAGTATATCTTTGAGCCATTTTTGGTCAGAAATTCTTTAATAGATTTGGGGAAATGTGAAAAACCGGGTGGGAAACCATAGGAATCAAAAAAGTTGAGATTTTTCTTCCTCCTTCCTCTTCTAAGGTCACAGCTAGCCAATGTTCACCCGGCATGTTTTTAGGATGGGTATTGACAATAAACATTGCAGGCCGCACCTTCCATTTCTCCATAGGTAATTCATCACAAGCCAACACTCCGCAAAATTGTTTTCCAATCAGTCGGCTCATCAGCCCTTCCAACTCTTGGGTATTCATGTCTTTTGCTCAACGATCCTTAATAATAATCTACTAAAACCTGTCTTCGGCTATTCACCTCCAAGATTGAATCAGAGCAGGCATAAACAATCATGCTAACCGTACAGGCTAAAGGTGTACGGAAACGCATTTCCAGCCTGAGGTTACCTTGGGACACCACAGAAAGATTTCCTGAGGTGTCATCATCTGGGGATAAATTGAAAGCATACATTGTGTAACCCTCGGCAAAATCATTTCTGTCAATAGGTAAAGAGAGATCTTTTAGATGCCTCCCGGTAGCCAGGAATAGATTGTAAAATTCTCGCACAGATATGTTGTTATTAAATTGCGGTTGGAAAGCCTTAGCAGGGACCTGACGTCCGTCCTGACACAGAGCGACATACTCTGCATTGAAGTGTTGAAAATTAAAGGGGTTTTTATTTAAGCTGCCCGTATTGGAGGCGTGATCAACCAAACCTATAACTACGTATCGCGGTAAATGGCCTAGAAATAGGTTTTCTTGACTGCAGATTCTGCTGCCCACAGGTATGCTAAAGGTTTTCATGGTAATTCTTTGGAGAGGGTAAAGGGCATTTCCTTTCAGCAAAGCCTGTGAGTGACCCAGACGAACTGCCGGAGATACCGATACTTTTTTAATAAAAAGCGTGGCCCCCAACACTTTTAAGCTAAAGTCCCCATCCGTTGCAGACATTAGGCAAAACTCATCCTTGGCCCTGGTTAATTTTAGTCTTAAATCAACCGCATTTAAGAGTAAACGTTCTTGAAAGAAAATGTCAGAGTGTATAGGGCCTAGCAGATGAAACTCTCGAGATTCTGCACAGTAGCGAGCCCGGGCGGCCAGGCCTTTATTTGCACCTGTGGATGGGTCTGTCGATTCCATAGAGCCTCCTGCAGTATCCTTGCTAAAAAGCCCTGCGCTGAATTGGGTCTTGAGAGTGTCTTCAGAGTAGTTGAGTAAGCATTCCATGATGGCACGGTAGGGGTATGTGGCACTGCTTTGACTGATTAGCCGTTCCCCCAAAGTCACATCCACTTGGGAGAAGATGGTGGCCACTGGGTAATTAATGAGACTCACTTTGGCATCGTTTGCAATATCAGTACCATCTCTTTTGGTTACTTTTAGACGCAAATGCACCAAGGTGTTGTTGAGGTCAGATAGTTGTCACCGTGGCCTGGTATGAAAAACTCTATGGGGCCGTTGTCTGTAATGGCAGAGAGTGGGGCTATCTCCACATAACTGGACCTCTCTACTGAATGTTGGGTTAAGGGGGCCGTGAAAAGATCGAGCTCTGTTTTTATAGCTTCAGAGGACATGCGGTGTAAAAGAGCCATGGTGCTTGTTCTTTTAGAAAATACTTCCGAGTATTCTTTTTACCGTTTTTGGTCCAGACCTCCTCACTTTACCCCGTCTTTGACTAACTGAGTTTCTTTTAACCGTTAACCGCCGTTTTTTAGGCTCAAGTCTTCGCCTTATACCTGGCGGTCTCTTTTTCGGTCTTCGAGAGAACATCATCAACCCCGAGCCTTCTTGACTCTCGACATCTGGTGACGCCCTTCTGGTTATCGCATTGGCGACAACCTCACTTACTATATTTTTTGCTGCTGATTTTAAATGCGGTTTGGCTATGCTGAAGCCTCTCTTCATAAATGGTAAAACCATCCTAAAGAGATTACGAAATATCCCTCCGATCCCCGAACCATACATGGTGGGCGATCCATAATATCCTGGTAACCCATTACCCACTTGATCCACATAGTATGTGACATACCGGTTAGGGTCGAGATGTCGGTGTTCCATAATTTTAATTTAGATGTATTATGTATATAAAATATATAATACTAATATTATATATGTAGAGAGGTTTTGGTGGGTCTAAAGTGGAGTTTTACAATCGTTTTACCATAAGTAAATTCAATGTTTTCGTTCTGATCCGTTTTAAGCTCAACAAGAATGTTTTCAATATATTTCTTGCTTACAGGTACGTAGTGTGGCTTGTCGTAGGTGACAGTGACGATGTCCCCATCCTTTCCATCTATATGAACCGTTCTCAGGAGTGGCACACAGCTGTCTCCGACCCTTTGATATGATATGATGTCGGTATACACAAATATGTTGTAAAATCCTGCATGTATATCCGCGGGGAATGGGAATAATTTATCTCTCACATACGTCCATGTATTGGGCCCCATCCCTAACATGTAGGCTAAATTACCACTGGTCTTTATCCCCCCGGAAGCATCTCCTGAGATTTGTACCCTTTTATTTATAGGGTTGTACATCAGGAATATTTCCATACTGTTCTGCGATAGCCGTTCATTCAACTCGGAGACGAGCCTTTCGACGGTTCTATAGAACCCTTTTTTAACCTTAATAAATTTAGCAGGTTCCGTTAACTTTTTGAAATAAAATTCCCGGTCCTTATCTTTGATATTATACCAGCTATGGGGGTATGTAATCTCGCTGAGCCCTACTTCCCAGGCCTCTGATAACTCTATAGGCTTTGGAAAATTGGTTGTATAATTAGAACTCTGATTATTACGATATATGTGTGCTGACGCATTACTGGGGAGAGTCAGGTAGAAGCCGCTGTGTTCCATTATGCCCTCCGGTGTACACCCGAATGAGGATGTATTTTATCATGCATGGGGTTTAAATTAACCCCTGATGCCTCCACTACATCCTTCTCTAATACCCAGCTGTTGAATTTTAGCGGCCAGTTTTTCCAGCGGACCAGCACCCATTTTTGACCTTTCTCTCTCTTTTGATCTAGAATCTCCTCTCGTGAAACACCTTGTCTTTACCAACCGTTACCTTCTGTAATTCCTGCTCATAAAAAGATCCCGTTATAAGTTCCCCGTCATAATCTTTTAATATGTAGACCGGGGGTATGCGCGGCAGACATTCTGTAACCGTGAAAAGCTCATCACTGTATCCTTGCACGTATTTTTATCGAAAACACCCCTCAACTTGGATATACGAACCAAGTCCCCCACAATAAATTTAAAATGTATTTTTTTCTTACGGCGAAGAGGAGCAAACGATACAGATTTTTAAAGACTTGAAAAGAGTTTTCCGAAGAGACTTCGGAGGGTTTCATCCTTATACTTTTATGATAACTATTGTTATACGCAATTACTAAATCTTGAACTATATCGATATATCTATGCGTGTTGTGCGCTGTAAAATAGCGCCACATCCTCTCCTTCAGAGTCCTGTTAAAGCGTTCAACCACAGAAGCTTTCAAATCCGATCCTGTAGCAAAATGTACTATATTGTGCTTTTTCATTAGTTTCTGAAAGGTCTTATTAAAAAATTATTTTCCGCCATCGGTCTGCACTTTCTTGGGGGCGCCTCCTTCCTTCAAGATAGAGGCAAATGCCCTGGTCACCTCAGCGCCGCTCTTATTCTTTAAGACCCGGACAAAAGCTATTTTAGAGAAAATATCTATGACCGTTAGCATGTAGCGGTTTCCTTCATTTTTATCTGCAAGGGCCTGCATGTCACATAGATCCGCCTGAAATTGGGACAATGGGTGTGTAGAAAAAACTCTATTTCTAGGAAAATGTTTTCTCACGGGTTTATGTAGAGTGTGCGCATCTTGTTCGGATAGCCACTCAGTGACTTTAGCATCGCATAACCTGTGACCTGTTTCTTCGGCTAAAGCGCGCTGTAAACGCTCCTTACCACCATAAGACCCCGGGTTAGAGGGATTATAATAAATGTTTTTCAAAATCTGCTCTGCCATCCTTCTTGCCTCTCTGAGGTACAATAATGTTAATGAGCCACTTTCAAATAACAACAACATTTCATTTTCATTTTTGGGATTTTTTTTTCATGAAAACATTAGGTATTACGTATACAGACAATCCCTAATTCGTTGCAGGATACATGCCCCCCCTTTCTCTATGATCGAATCATGTAAAACCTTGTATATTTGGGTTAGATTAACAGGTTTGTTTCGCTGAATTTTTACAACAGACACATCCGCTATAAAAGTATATAAACAACAAATATGATACATGGTACAATTAAAGGGTGTTTCAAACAAATAAAGTAAAATCTTAGACAAGGTTGTTTCTAGTTCTTCAGAATCACCACCAAGCCGGGTTACCATTTGTGTCCATTGTAGAACCTCGCCAGCATGGCGTACATAAGTCATGATTTGGTCCATTTTCAAAACACGCTCTACATTAGCCCCGGAATTGGGGGTTTTGTAGAACGAGACATTGTTCACTTTATTTTCAATAATTTGATGCATAACACTTGTAAGTTCTCTCAAAAGAAAAAATGTATTTATTCTATCTAACATCGTATACATATAGTTACCCATTGCTCTACATCTAAATAACAAAAATGTCACTCGGGCTCTTGGGGTTTATTGAGCCAGAAAGCCAACACATCCGACACCACAGCCTCCCTGTATTTGTTATCCTCCACCAGGGTGTGTCGGATTTCTTTGAGTTTCTGGTGTATGTGAATTGCCTCCTTTAGCTCGTGTAGGAATGCTTCGGTTACCCCGTAAACTCTGGGGATAGACGGCACAAGGCCCATAGCCTCCAGGGCTCTGACCAGCGATGGTATAAACCGGCGGGACCAAAGTCTTTTCACCAGCGCCTCAAAATTGTTGAAGAAGTAGTATCTTGGGGGATCGTATAGGCAGGGGTGCCTTCGCTGGCTGGGGTGATTAATTTCACAACCGATGCATTTTTCTCGTATATATTCTCCAATCACCACGTCTAAAAGCGCGGCTACTGAGGCCTTGATTGTGTCAACAAAAATAGTACTGACCACCCCATCAAACACGTCCTCAGGTTGTGTACAGGTAGGTGGTGTCAAGGGTCTTGCCAGGGGGAGTAGAATGGAGGGCTGCGAGGCATACAATCCTTAGTGTCGGGAGCCCAGGCCGTTTCGGAGTTCGGGTATGCGTTAGGAATATCCATGGTCAATGCGTAGGTTAAGAACTGTAGGTTTTAAGAACCAGCCTTTTTATTCTTGAACCAACCCTCGGGGTATCTGGGCGGGGTTAACAACACAGCTTACCTCGCTTTCTTTGGGGGCTGCCTCTCCTGACGTTGTATCTTCTTGGGGTTGCTTTGAGTCGTAATCCTCAGGATTCGTATATATTATGCACTTCTTTATCCGTACAATGCTCTGGCGCTTTTGGCTCTGTACAAACAGAGCGTCCAACAGCTCCAACATTTGCAATTCCATTAAAGGCCAGCTTTTAAGGGGTATAAGCATTCGAAGCCGGAAATCCCCGTCCGAACTGCCAGCCCTGATGTTTTGGTTTCGGATTTCCGCGGTGCTGACGTAAAATTCCACGCACCCGCAAGGCCGTCCATTTATACGTTGTAATTTAACTCTGTGAAATACTCTTCCTGAGGTGTCCGGGGTACCTTCCCAACGGGTCTCGTAGCCTGTGAACAAGCTGTAACCCTTGGTGATACGGCTCAGTTCGGGACACAAAACCTGTCGAAAAACCGTCCAGTCTTCAACATCATAAGTCACGCCTAATTTCTGGTCGGTATATTCTTCTCCTTCGGCTAACGTATAGAGTTTCACGCTACAGGCCAAGTAATCAAACAGATGCCCCCAATGCTGTCCGTTAGACATCAACACTTCATCTTTCAGCGCCGTTGGGGCGGTATCTGGGTTCTATACACGTTTAAAAACCGCTTTTTTGGTGCATCGTATATTGCGGCTGTATACTTTGCCCTTTCTCGATGTTTCAGACGCGGTCCTGCCTCCGAGGCTACAGTCATCACAGCTTTGCCACTGATCGCAAAATCCATGTTTAAAAAATAGGGTTTACGGTTCTGGGTTTCGCAAGCCTTGTTCTGGACATTTATAATGCTGAGGCCCCAGCGCTATCTATAGCCCCAGACATTCCTGCTTCATAGATAACAACCATAAGGGAGATAAAACTGGGGGGGGGGGGGTGGGGGGGTGGAGGGGGGCATGGGCCCCAAAAGTTCAAACACCCTCTAACACATGACCACACGAACAGGGGGGGCGGGGCGGGGGCACATATTCTGTACATGTCATCAGGTCATAAGGTCAGCAATCAATCAATTTTGACACATGCCGTATCCTATTACTCTCTATCACCAATTACTCTGATAAATACTTCTTCAGGATTGAGAGTCAACCATTCCGTGCAACAGACACTGAAAAGTTTTTTAATGTAGTTGTCAGTGGTAAGAGACAATTTAACTGTTTATCAACTATTTTTCCCAGTTTAGATTCCTTGCATCAATGATAAGAGAAGAACAAGTGGACAGTTTATCTATTAGAGAAAAATATATTTATCCACAATGTATTACAGATTTTCCTTCCAGTCCCATCCTAACTGTCTCAGGTGAGGTGAAGGAAGGGGCCCCTGTCAGTTTGAACTGCTCAGCTGTTGCTCCCTGTCCCGAACACCCCCCTGAGCTGACATGGACTCTCCCAACACAATTCACAACTGAGAACCAACTGCAGGAGAATCCAGACCAAACCAAATCAGTTCTCTCCATGGTGACCTTCACTCCGTCATACCTTCATCATGAGAAGAACATCACTTGTACTGCAGTCTACCCAGTAGGGACAAGCAACAAGAAAGCTGAACATAACATGATGCTTAACGTTTCATGTAAGATTTAGTCACCGGGTCCTGAAGAATAGATCATTCTATCATGTTTTCACTGATGATTGTAATAGAGTGGTTTTGATGAGACTATTCAATATACCATATCCAGATACATTGTAAATGAACCCCTCTCCCCCAGTCTCTCCTAAGGACGCCTTGGCCTCCATCAGTCCAGCTGATCCATTATTAGTGGGCAGCTGTGTTAATCTGACCTGCAGCAGTACAGCCAACCCTCCTGTGACAAACTTCACCTGGTTCAAGATCAGTGGGGGTAAAACAACACAGCTAGCATCTGGACTGAGTTACACCCTCAATGTGACTGTTGATGGAGGACTGTACTACTGTGAAGCAAGAAATAGTCACGGCTGTGGGAAGTCGAATGAAGTGCAGCTGGCTATAAAAGGTAAAATGGGCACGTAGGGCACAATCGTAGGTTAGATATACAATATATATTCAAAAGTATGTGGACACCCCTTCAAATGCGTGGATTCAGTTATTAAAGCCTGACATGTTCCTGACAGGTGTTTAAAATCGAGCACACAGCTATGCAATCTCTGTAGACAAACATTAGCAGTAGGATGGCAGCATTCACTACCGAGTTCTAAACTGCCTTTGGAAGCAATGGCAGCACCAGAACTGTTTGATGAGGGCTTCATGAAACGTGTTTCCATGGCTGAACAGCCGCACACAAGCCTAAGATCACTATGTGCAGTGCCAAAAATCAGCTGCAGTGGTGTAAAGCTCACTGCCATTGGACTCTGGAGAAGTGGAAATCCGTTCTCTGCCGTGTTGAATATACGATTCACCATCTGGCGGTCCGGCGGACGAATCTGGGTTTTGATGGATTCCAGGTGAACACTATCTGCCCCAAAGCATAGTGCCAACTGTAAAGTTCGGTGGATAAGGAATAATGGTCTGGGGCTGTTTTTCATGGTTTGGGCTGGGCCCCTTAGTTCCAGTGAAGGGAATTCTTAACGCTACAACATACAATGACATTCTATATTCCATATTAATGCCCATGATTTTGGAATGAGATGTTCGACGAGCAGGTGTCCACATACTTTTGGTCATGTTGTGTACTTGAGAGATCTTTTTGTGAGAATTGACCATAATATGTGCTGTATTTCAGGGCAAGAAGAGTCAAAAACCTCAGGGGTTGGTGTCTGGTTTCTGGGGTTGCAGTAGGAACTCTGGGGGCCATTTTGCTTATCAGCCTGATCATTTTTTTTGTATGGTAAGAACTATTCCTGGCATCAACGCAAAACAATTTTATTTCTGCTGTGTTTGTGCTTTTGCATATGGAAACCCTCACACTGCATTCAGAATACCTTTGTAAATGTCTTCCAGGAGGAGAAACTCGAGGCTCCACGATGGACTTGAAAGGACGGACAATTCACAGGGACAGGTGGGAATAAGGCTCAACTTACAAACCCACCTACAAAGTGAATCTAAGGAAGTAATGAATTAATGCTGAAACTATCCAAAGCCATGGGGTTAACATAATTTCAGAGCAAGTTTAGGGGGAGACGACCACATCGAAAGCAATGCCACATCCTGTAATGACATGGAATGATAACGGAATGGCTGTTGGACTTTGACAGTGTTTACTGTCTTTATGTGTTTACATTTTCATTGACATCCCCTCAGTATGTGTTGTGTAACCTGCTGAACTTAGAGCTTTACACCTGTTCCTCTCTCTGTGTTCTCTCCACAGAAGTCCCCAGTTGGGACAGTGTGTACTAACCAGGCCACAGCCGGAGAGGAACCAGAGGAACATGCAGAAGACCAGCCTGAAGAGATCCAATACGGTGACATGGACTTCTCCAAACTACAGACCAAAGAGACCCCAGCTGCAGCCCAGGACAGGGTCCAGGGACAGGAGAGTGAGTACGCTGAAGTCAATGTGACTGGGAGAGGGGCTCAGGAACCACCTCTTAACAACCTAGATGGGCTTTATGCACAAGTGAATAAAACAGGTGGATGTTAAGTATTTTGCAATTGGGTATTAAGTGTTTTTATGTACAGTATTGTCATTATGTATCTGTTTCTATTGGTACTTCTGTTACATTTATAATTGTGTGCTCTTTGATTATCTGCATATTTGTAGAATTTTCTGGGATGAAAAGTGTTTAACTGTTACTATAGTGTTGATATGATGATGCAGGCTACTCTTTATTTTAGACCATTTATTTTGACTGTTGAGTTCACAGAGCATCTGTTTAATGGGTTCCAGTATAGAGGAACTGCTGAGTTCAACTAGCTCACTGAAGGCAGTTTAAGTCCATATAAAGTCAATGATGACTGAGGAGAGAAGACACAGTTAGTTGGAGAGACAGTGGTCTGATACAAGACAGGAAGTTGGTGCAGTAAGTCGACATGATGGCAGAATGGTGTTAACATCTACTAGTCACTGTTTATCTTCATCTTTTGTGCAGTTGCCAGAATAACACTTTTTTCACTTTTCAGTTTTTATCTATTTAGAATATATAGTTTCAGTTTTTATGTTGAGTGTTTAACAACAGAATCAATTGAGGTTGAATGTAAGGTTGTTTATTAATTGCACTGCAATAAAAACCTTTACATTTAATTTCCAAGACATCTTTTGGTGTTATTGGTCCCTCTGCAACTGGATCCTGGACTTCTTGATGGGCCGCACCCCAGGTGGTAAGGGTAGGAAACAACACATCTGCCTTTCTGATACTCAACACGGGGGTCCTTCAAGGGTGTGTGCTTAGTCCGCTCCTGCACTTCCTGTTCACCCATAACCATGTGGCCAAGCACGACTCCAACACCATCATTAGCTTTGCAGACGAGACAACAGTGGTAGGCCTGATCACCAACAAAAATGAGACAGCCTATAGGGAGGAGGTCAGAGACCTGGCAGGGTGGTGCCAGTATAACAACCTTTCACTCAAAGTGATCAAGACAAAGGAAGAGATGATCGTGGACTACAGGAAATGGAGGGCCGAGCACGCCCCCATTCTCATTGATGTGGCTGTAGTGGAGCAGGTTGAGAGCTTCAAGCTCCTTGGTGTCCACATCACCAACAAACTATCATTGTCCAAACACACCAAGACAGTCGTGAAGAGGGCACAACAAAACCTATACCCCCTCAGGAGACTGAAAAGATTTAGACTGGGTCCTCAGATCCTCAAAAAGTTATACAGATGTATCGTGTCATTTTGCATTCACTTTTATTGTAATTAAGAAGAAATATGTTTCTAAACACATTCATGTGGATGCTACCATGATTACGTATAGTCCTGGATGAATAGTGAATAATTATGAGTGAGAAACATCATACCCCCCCCCCCCCCAAATTGCTAACCTCCCCGTCAATGCAGAGGTGAGAGGTTGGCATGTCTTGGGGGTATGATATTTGTGCGTCTGTGAACAAAAGAGAAGAGAAATCGTTGATAAAGTCAATCATGAATCAATCAGGTTTAATACAAATTTCAACAGGTAGACAACATCCATCATAGAAGCAGAGACAATGTCTTACTGGCCTCTTGGAGACAGTCCCTTTATTTCCTAATCAGACCAACAAATGTTCTGTAAACACCATCCTCTTGGAGACAGTCCCTTTTTTTCCTAATCAGACCAACAAATGTTCTGTAAACACCAGCCTCTTGGAGACGGTCCCTTTATTTCCTAATCAGACCAACAAATGTTCTGTAAACACCATCCTCTTGGAGACAGTCCCTTTATTTCCTAATCAGACCAACAAATGTTCTGTAAACACCATCCTCTTGGAGACAGTCCCTTTTTTCCTAATCAGACCAACAAATGTTCTGTAAACACCAGCCTCTTGGAGACGGTCCCTTTATTTCCTAATCAGACCAACAAATGTTCTGTAAACACCATCCTCTTGGAGACAGTCCCTTTATTTCCTAATCAGACCAACAAATGTTCTGTAAACACCATCCTCTTGGAGACAGTCCCTTTTTTTCCTAATCAGACCAACAAATGTTCTGTAAACACCAGCCTCTTGGAGACGGTCCCTTTATTTCCTAATCAGACCAACAAATGTTCTGTAAACACCATCCTCTTGGAGACAGTCCCTTTATTTCCTAATCAGACCAACAAATGTTCTGTAAACACCATCCTCTTGGAGACAGTCCCTTAATTTCCTAATCAGACCAACAAATGTTCTATAAACACCAGCCTCTTGTAGACAGTCCCTTTATTTCCCAATCAGACCAACAAATGTTCTGTAAACACCATCCTCTTGGAGACAGTCCCTTTATTTCCTAATCAGACCAACAAATGTTCTGTAAGTCGATACTTGCCTTAGACGGTAACGTAAACTGTCTACAGCAGAAACTGTTACACACATAGTGAGGTCTGACAAACTAAAGTGCTGAAATTCATGTGGCATATCTCACATCTCAACTGTGACGTACTTCCTAATATGTGTATGAAAAATTATTTTCAAACAATTCTTATTGTCCCTTTCTCGGGGTAGGACAGGTCAGCAGTATTTTGAAACTGGCCCCCAAATCGCTAAGTCCGCCCCCGACAAATTGTTAAATAGAACAAATTTGTAAGTCGCTCTGGATAAGAGCGTCTGCTAAATGACTTAAATGTAATGTAAATGTAAATGAAACTTTCATCATTATAACCATCTCCCTCTCCTCTATCTTCCTGTCCTGAATGGGAATGTGTGTGGGATTTAAACATATAGTTAAGTCATGAACCAAAATCCACTATTCATTTATTCAAGAGTTAAATTTGTTAAATTCGAGTTTGATACAAAACATATGGTTGTCACATTATGTTTCAACATGAAACAGACTTGGTATGAAACAGTAACTGTAATTGTATCTGAGTGATTCTCACACACACCACTCAACTTCTCCTACACCAACTTCCTCTTTGAAGTCTATTTGCAAAGAGGAGCCTGGTGGGCTGGATGCCACAGAGACACTCTTTTCACTCCACTTTGATACGGAATTGACTTTTTCATAGCAGTTTATGAGAATTTATGTAGCAGGTTAGGAGAATTATCTTAGCATGTTAAGAGCCTGAGGTTAAGGTCAGGTAAAATAGTTAGGTTTAGGGATAATGCTCTCCTAACCTGGGTTGGGTGAGGGCATTTGGGACCCTGAGCGTACTTTCCTTCGTTTCAACACGTTCTGCAGCGGTGCAGAGAAAATTATTATTTATATTTTTGCTGTTTTATAGCACCTCATGCTTGTGTTCACATTTTTCCATGAGGCTGATATAAAAGGTTGCAGTTTTAACGCTACATTCATTTCTACACATTTTGCTATCATATGCTATCTGGGGCCGTTCAGTAATCCCTGCTGCTGACCTGCTTCCAAAATCGCTTGTTATTGAAGTGCCGTGAAGAGAATGTCGCGGGTGACACAGGAGGGAGCCAGCCACCTGCAGGTCCTGGACGGAAAGGAGGACATGGGTGCCCTCTTCGGTGGTCAAGTCTAGATGGGATTAAGCTTTTGTCAAAATGATGTGAAAAGTATAATTATTACAGCATTTTAGCTAATCCTAACCCTTTTTCGTACTTTAATTTAATTATCATAACCTGCTATGTTAATTCTCCTAACCTGTTGCAAAAATTCTCCCAAACTTGCTAGAAAACTCAATTTTGACAAAAGCTGTATCCCTTCTAGACAAAACCCTCAACCTTCCCAAAGGCCTTCTGGGAGAAGGAGACCCAGGAACTGAGGGCGTACTTTACCCAGCAGGTGGGAGCCGACCTCCCCCAACAGGTGGTCTCCCAGGCTTCAATGGGAACGTGTGTGATGTTTTTTTAGACTAGTTAAATCATAATCTTTGAATAGAACAAGAGTGCAAATCAAGAAAGAGTTAAGAAAATGTTTACTAAATTAACTAAGGTAAAATATTATTAAAAGAAACGCAAAAAATGTGCAATAACAAGGCTATATTCATGGAGTACCGGTACAGAGTCAATGTGGGGGTACAGGTTAGTCGAGGTAATTTGTACATGGAGGTAGGGGTGAAGTGACCATGCATAGATAATAAACAGCGAGTAGCAGCAGTGTACAAAACAAATGAAGGTGGGGGGTAAATGTAAATAGTCCGGTGGCCATTTGATTAATTGTTCAGGAGTCTTATGGCTTGGGGGTAGAAGCTGTTAACTAGCATTTTTGGTCCTATATTTGGCGCTGTGATACCGATTTCTGGGGTTTTCCTCTGACACCGCCTAGTATATAGGTCCTGGATGGCAGGAAGCTTGACCCCAGTGATGTACTGGGCCGTACGTACTACCCTCTGTAGCGGCTTACGGTCAGATGGCGAGCAGTTGCCATACCAGTCGGTGATGCAACCGGTCAAGATGCTCTCGATGGTGCAGCTGTAGAACCTTTTGAGGATCTTGGGACCCATGCCAAATCATAGGGTTGTCACATCATTTTGTCAACATGAAAAACAGACTTGGTATAAAACAGAGTAAGTGTAATTGTATCTGACTGATTCTCACACACACCACTCAACTTGTCCTACACCAACTTCCTCTTTTTCTTGCTTAACTTCCTCTTTAAAGTCTATTTGCCAAGAAAACCCTGGTGGGCTGGATGACACATTTTCACACCACTTCTATACAGATTTGACTTTTTCGTATCAGGCTAGAACAATTTATGCAGCAGGTTAGGAGTATTACGGCTATGGGTTACGGTTAGTGAAAATGCTCTCCTAACCAGGGTCGGACGACCCCACACACCCCCTCTTACTTACTGCATTTCAACCCATTTTGCCATGGTGGAGAGAGCATTTCAACCCATTTTGCCATGGTGTGGAGAGAATTTCAACCCATTTTGCCATGGTGGAGAGAGCATTTCAACCCATTTTGCCATGGTGTGGAGAGAATTTCAACCCATTTTGCCATGGTGTGGAGAGCATTTCAACCCATTTTGCCATGGTGTGGAGAGCATTTCAACCCATTTTGCCATGGTGTGGAGAGAATTTCAACCCATTTTGCCATGGTGTGGAGAGAATTTCAACCCATTTTGCCATGGTGTGGAGAGAATTTCAACCCATGGTGCAGAGATACATATTTACAGTTTCAGAATGTTATTCGACATGTTGTCATGAAGCTGACAAAAAATGGTGTTGTTTTCGAGCTAATTTCCCACTATTCAACACATTTTTCTATCATATGCTATCTGGGGCCATTCTATAGTCCAGCCCTGCTCCTAACCTGCTCCCAAAATCACTTCTTATTGAAGTGGTGTGAAAAGAATGTCCCGAGTGCCACAGGAGGGAGACCGCGACCTACAGGTACTGGGAGGTAAGTTGGACATGGGCTCACTCTACAACGGTCAAGTCTAGTTGGGATAAAGCTTTTGTAAAATTGACGTCAAATTCTTTTAGCATTTGAGCTAATCCTAACACTTTTCCGTTCCTTGATCTAATTATCATAACCTGCTACGTTAATTCTCCTAACCTGCAGCCCAATTCTCCTAATCTTGCGAGAAAACTAAATTTGGACAAATCACTCTTCGACCTTCCCAAGTTCTTCTGGGAGAAAGAGACCCAGGAGCTGAGGGCGTACTTTACCCAGCAGGTGGGAGCCGACCTCCTTCAACAGGTGGAGGGAGAGCTGAAGGCTCTGGAGGACAAGGTCAGGAATTGAGAGGTGAAGGGACGAGATGATTCAGAGAGAGAAGAGAGAAAGTTTTGTCTATTGGACATTACACTACACTGATGCTGCTATATGTTGGTACGGACAAAAATGACTAACAAGCTCATTTCAATTTTGTGGAAACTGCTTTGCCTATACAGTGGGGCAAAAAACTATTTAGTCAGCCACCAATTGTGCAAGTTCTCCCACTTAAAAAGATGAGAGAGGCGTGTAATTTTCATCATAGGTACACTTCAACTATGACAGACAAAATGAGAAAAAACAATCCAGAAAATCACATTGTAGGATTTTTAATGAATTTATTTGCAAATTATGGTGGAAAATAAGTATTTGGTCAATAACAAAAGTTTATCTCAATACTTTGTTACAGTATATACCCTTGGTTGGCAATGACAGAGGTCAAACGTTTTCTGTAAGTCTTCACAAGGTTTTCACACACTGTTGCTGTAAATTTTGGCCCATTCCTCCATGCAGATCTCCTCTAGAGCAGTGATGTTTTGGGGCTGTTGCTGGGCAACACGGACTTTCAACTCCCACCATAGATTTTCTATGGGGTTGAGATCTGGAGACTGGCTAGGCCACTCCAGGACCTTGAAATGCTTCTTACGAAGCCACTCCTTCGTTGCCCGGGCGGTGTGTTTGGGATCATTGTCATGCTGAAAGAACCAGCCACGTTTCATCTTCAATGCCCCTGCTGATGGAAGGAGGTTTTCACTCAAAATCTCACGATATATGGTGTTCTTTGGATGAAACTCAGCATTCTTTGTCCTCCAAACACGACGAGTTGAGTTTTTACCAAAAAGTTATATTTTGGTTTCTTCTGACCATATGACATTCTCCCAATCTTCTTCTGGATCATCCAAATGCTCTCTAGCAAACTTCAGATGGGCCTGGACATGTACTGTCTTAAGCAGGGGGACACGTCTGGCACTGCAGGATTTGAGTCCCTGGCGGCGTAGTGTGTTACTGATGGTAGGCTTTGTTACTTTGGTCCCAGCTCTCTGCCGGGCATTCACTAGGGGTGAGATCTTGCGTGGAGCCCCAGATCGAGGGAGATTATCAGTTGTCTTATATGTCTTCCATTTCCTAATAATTGCTCCCACATTTGATTTCTTCAAACCAAGCTGCTTACCTATTGCAGATTCAGTCTTCCCAGCCTGGTGCAGGTCTACAATTTTGTTTCTGGTGTCCTTTGACAGCTCTTTGGTCTTGGCCATAGTGGAGTTTGGAGTGTGGCTGTTTGAGGTTGTGGACAGGTCTTTTGTACTGATAACAAGTTCAAACAGGTGCCATTAATACAGGTAACGAGTGGAGGACAGAGGAGCCTCTTAAAGAAATAGTTACAGGTTTGTGAGAGCCAGAAATCTTGCTTGTTTGTAGGTGACCAAATACTTATTTTCCACCATAATTTGCAAATAAATTCATAAAAAATCCTACAATGTGATTTTCTGGATTTTTTTCTTCTAATTTTGTCTATCATAGTTGAAGTGTACCTATGATGAAAATTACAGGCCTCTCTCATCTTTTTAAGTGGGAGAACTTGCACAATTGGTGGCTGACTAAATACTTTTTTGCCCCACTGTATGTGGATAAAATGAATGAAAATACAATGAAATGATGTGCCTGCATGCAGATCAGGCTACCACTCACTATCAATGGATATATGAGTAGGTATTAGGTGATATAACAGAACCAATCTTATTGCTGTTTCCATGACATAGACTGACCAGATGAATCCAAGTGAAAGCTATGATCCCTTATTGAAGTCACTTGTTAAATCCACTTCAGTGTAGACGAAGGGAAGGAGACAGGTTAAAGAAGGATTTTTAAGCCTTGAGACAATTGAGAAGTGTGTTGTGTATGTGTGCCATTTAGAGGGTGTTTGGGCAAGACAAAACATCTAAGTGCCTTTGAACGAGGTGTGGTAGTAGGTGCCAGGCGCACTGGTTTCAGGAACTGCAATACTGCTGGGTTTTTTCACTCTAAACAGTTTCCGGTGTGTATCAAGAATTGTCCACCCCCCAAAGGAAATCCATCCAACTTGACCCAACTGTAGGAAGCATTGCTGTCATAATGGGCCAACATCCATGTGGAACGCTTTCGTCACCTGGTAGAGTCCATTCCCTGATGAACTGTGGCTGTTCTGAAGACAAAAGGGGTTTCAACTCAAAATTAGGAAGGTGTTCCTAATGTTTGGTATCCTCAGTATCTTCAGATAGCACCCCTTGACTTATTCCACATTCTGTTGTTTTACAGCTTGAATTAAAAATGGATTAAATAGCATGCCCATAACATGGTGCAGCAATCACCTTGAAAATATGAAGAGTGGTACTCAGTGATGTGTTGTGTTGGATTTGCCCCAAACATACACTTTTTATTCAGGACATAGAATTCATTTCTTTGCTCATTTTTAAGCAGTTTTACTTTAGTGCCTTATTGCAAACAGAATTCATGTTTTGGAATATTTTAATTCTGTTTCCTTCTCACTTTGTAATTTAGGTTAGTACTATGGAGTAAGTCAAATGTTGCTGATCATTCCTCAGTTTTCTCCAATCACAGCCGTTAAACTATGTAACTGTTTTAAAGTCACCATTGACCTTATGGTGAAATCAGTGGAGGCTGCTGAGAGGAAGACAACTCATAATAATGTCTAGAACGGAGCAAATGGAATGGAATCAAACACATGGAAAACATGTTGGATGTATTTGGTACCATTCCACCTATTCTGCTCCAGCCGTTACCACGAGTACGTTCTCCCCAATTAAGGTGCCACCAACCTCCTGTGGGTGAAATCCCTGAGTGGGTTTGTAGTGACTGGGTGTATTGATAAACTATCCAAAGTGTAATTAATAACTTCTCCACGCTCAATGGGAAATTCATTGTCAGATTATAATTTGCTTTACCCATCTACCAATGGGTGCTCTTCTTTGAGAGGTTTTGGAAAAATTCTCTGGTCTTTGTGGTTTAAGCTGTGTTTGAAATTCGCTGCTCAACTTAGGGACCTTACAGATAATTGTATGTGTGGTGTACAGAGATGAGGTCTCTGCCTGGCCGGTTCCCCTCTTTCCACTGGGATTCTCTGCCTCTAACCCTGTTACAGGGGCTGAGTCACTGGCCTACTGGGGCTCTCTCATGCCGTCCCTAGAAGGGGTGCGTCACCTGAGTGGGTTGATTCACTGATGTGGTCATCCTGTCTGGGTTGGCGCCCCCCCTTGGGTTGTGCCATGGCGGAGATCTTTGTGGGCTATACTCAGCCTTGTCTCAGGATGGTCAGTTGGTGGTTGAAGTTATCCCACTAGTGGTGTGGGGGCTGTGCTTTGGCAAAGTGGGTGGGGTTATATCCTTCCTGTTTGGCCCTGTCCGGGGGTGTCCTCGGATGGGGCCACAGTGTCTCCTGACCCCTCCTGTCTCAGTCTCCAGTATTTATGCTGCAGTAGTTTATGTGTCGGGGGGCTAGGGTCAGTTTGTTATATCTGGAGTACTTCTCCTGTCCTATTCGGTGTCCTGTATGAATCTAAGTGTGCGTTCTCCAATTCTCTCCTTCTCTCTTTCTTTCTCTCTCTCGGAGGACCTGAGCCCTAGGACTATGCCCCAGGACTACCTGACATGATGACTCCTTGCTGTCCCCAGTCCACCTGACCGTGCTGCTGCTCCAGTTTCAACTGTTCTGCCTTATTATTATTCGACCATGCTGGTCATTTATGAACATTTGAACATCTTGGTCATGTGCTGTTATAATCTCCACCCGGCACAGCCAGAAGAGGACTGGCCACCCCACATAGCCTGGTTCCTCTCTAGGTTTCTTCCTAGGTTTTGGCCTTTCTAGGCAGTTTTTCCTCCTAGCCACCGTGCTTCTACACCTGCATTGCTTGCTGTTTGGGGTTTTAGGCTGGGTTTCTATACAGCACTTTGAGATATCAGCTGATGTACGAAGGGCTATATAAATACATTTGATTTAATTTGATGAGGTAGTCATTCATTTAAAAATGTTTTGTAATTCTGTGAATCTTACCCAGTTGATTAACTCACCCACTCGCCCAAATCTTAAATGCCCAGATAAATCTACCCTGATTGATTTGATATTGACAAATGTTCCACATAAATATTCTGCGGTTGGTGTTTTTTGTAATGATTTAAGTGACCATTGTGCTGTTGTTGCTGTTAGAAAGGTTCCAAAGACAAAGCCACATTTTATTCGTAAGAGAAATTTGAAGTGTTTAATTAGCAGGCTTTCTTTCATGATTTGTTTTATTTTGACTGGAGCAAGATTGAGTTTATCCCTGATGTGGAAACTGCCTGGAAATTCTTTATGTTTTTTCCCAAATAGTAAACAAACATGCCCCATTCCACAGGTTCAGGGTTAAAGGGCGGGATAATCCATGGTTATCTTCTGAGCTGTCTTGTATTATTCAAGGCCGTAATCTAGCCTGGGCTAAAGCAAGGAAATCATGTTCTGATGCTGATTGGCTTATTTTTAGGCAGTTACGAAACAAGTGTTCTTTTCTTCTCAGGAAGGCCAAGTCTGAATATTTTATGTCTGTTACCACTGATAACCTGAATGACCCTAGAACGTTTTGGGAGCCTATTAAGTCTATGTCTGGTAACAGTAATGTTAATGAATTACCGTCATGTGTTTTGAAGGACTCTGTTGCTATACATGACAACTGAAATAAATGCTGAATTGTATCATCTGGTAGGCTGTTTGATTCAGTGTCCTCTGTCTCTGTACAACCCTGTGTGGATGAACCAGTGAGAGCTGGTCAAGCTTTTAGCTTTTTGCCATTCTCAGTGCAGGAGGTACATAAAGCCCTGAAATCCTTAGATCAGAGAAAGCCTGCAGGTCCTGATCTTTGGATCCCTGCTTTTTATATCTGGCAGCTGATTTCATAGCTGAACCACTTTACATCTCTGTTCAATCTAACCCTGGAATGTAATGAAATTCCAAAGATCTGGAAATCAGCGTTTGTCCTACCACTTTTAAAAAGGGGGAGATCCAACTCTTTTAATTAATTATAGGCCAATCTCAATGCTGTCACCCCTGGTGAAAATACTTGAAACCCTTGTAAGTGAACAGCTAAAATAGTTTTTATTTAGTAACTCTATTTTATCAATGTACCAATCGGGCTTCAAGAAGAAGCATAGCACAATTACAGCAGCCATGAAGGTTTTAAATGATATCACTGAAGCCCTTGACAAAAAACAGCACTGTGTCTCACATTTTATTGATCTCTCTAAGGCTATACAGTTGATCATGCTATACTAAGGCAGAGATTGTCGAGGGTAGGTCTTTCGGAGCATGCAGTTGCATGGTTTGCTAACTATCTGTCTGATAGAACTCAGTGCACTCAATTTGATGGGCTTATGTCTGTTAAATTGTCTGTTTTGAATGGTGTGCCCCAAGGCTCTGTACTTGGTCCTCTCTTATTCACTAGTTATATAAATGATTTAGACAAAAATGTCCAAAATGCACAACTTCATTTTCATGCTGATGATACTGTTATTTACTGTTGTGCCTCGTCTCTTACAAAAGCTTTCCAGAACATGCAAACTGCTTTTTATACTGTTCAACATACCTTGTGTCAATTGAAGCTTATCCTCAATACTGACAAAACTAAACTAATGGTGTTTTCTAATGCAAGAAATAGGCCTCTGAACCTTTCACCTATTACTTCCTGTCAGGGCAAGGAGATTGAGGTTGTAACCTCATATAAATATCTTGGAATTTTAATTGATGACGGCCTCTCTTTTAAATTGCATATTAAACAACTAACAAAAAAATTTGAAGCTGAAATTGGGATTTTATTTTAGGAATAAGGCCTGTTTTTCTATTGAAGCCAGAAGGAGGCTAGTGTCAGCTACATTTATGCCTTTACTAGACTATGGGGATATTGTATATATGAATGCTTCCACTCAGTGTTTGAGATCAATTGAGATCAAGTACCATGGCACTTTGAGATTTATTTTAAACTGCAAAACCCTTACGCATCACTGCACTTTGCGTACCAGGGTTGGCTGGCCTTCTCTAGTCACTCGTAGGCTCAGTCACTGGTATACTTTTATTTACAAAGCCATTTTGGGGTTACTACCTTTTTATTTGTGCATTTTTATTGTTCAGAAATGTGGTGGGTACTCTCTTCTTTCGCTGGACTTTATCCTGCTAACTGTTCCAAACTTCCGAACTGAATTTGGTAAAATGGCTTTTATGTACTCTGCACCACCGTCTTGGAACACCTTACAAAATACTTTTAAACTGGACGAACTTGTCCCGATTGGTGTTTTTAAATCACTGATGAAGGATTTTGAGGCTGATTCCCTGACCTGTCAATGTTTTTAATTTGCTGTTTTATTCCCTTGTGAATTCAATATTTACTAGATTACTTGTAGTTTTTCATGTTGTCTGTCTGTAATTTTTTGTAATGACATGGTGCTGCCTATCTTGGCCAGGGCACTCTTGAAAAATACATTTTAATCTCAATGAGCCCTTCCTGGATAAATAAAGGTTAAATTAATTAATTTAAAAAATCCAAATCATGTTAAACACTATTGCACACAGAGTCCATGCAAGTTATTATGTGGCATGTTAAGAAAATCTACTTCTTGCTTTTTAGACTTATGGTCAAAAAACAGGATTCCACATTATGGGGTTTAGTATGTGGCCAGTGACACAAAACCTCAATTTAATCAATTTTAATGAGATATGTAAAATGTTGGACCAATAAGGCCAAAATATTTTCATGGAAATTGAATGTAAAGGTCTTTATTACAGTGCAAACAATTTAAAAAATCTTAAATTCAGCCTCAATTGATTCTGTTGTTTAACACTGAAAATAAAACTGACACGATAACTTCTAAATAGATATAAACTGAAAATAGATGATATTGTTATTCTGTTTACTGCACAAAAGATCAAGAGAAACAGTGACTAGTAGACGTTTACACCATTCTGCCATCATGTAGACTTCCTGCACCAACTTCCTGTCTTGTATCAGACCACTGTCTCTCCAACTAACTGTGTCTTCTCTCCTCAGTCATCATTGACTTTATATGGTCTTAAACTGCCTTCAGTGAGCTAGTTGAACCCAGCAGTTCCTCTATACTGGAACCCATTAAACAGATGCTCTGTGAACTCAACACTCAAAATAAATGGTCTAAAATAAAGAGTAGCCTACATCATCATATCTCCATTATAGTAACAGTTAAACACTTTTCATCCCAGAAAATTCTACAAATATGCAGTTAATCAAAGAGTACACAATTATAAAGGTAACAAAAGTATCAATTTAAAACGAATACACAATGACAATACTGTACATAAAAACGCTTAAAACCCACTGGGAAAATAATTAACATGCACCTCTTTTATTGACTTGTGCTTAAAGACCATCTAGATTGTTAAGTGGTGGTTACTGGTTCCCTCTACCGACCGTGGCCTGGTTAGAGCACACTGTCCCAACCGGGGAGTTCTGTGGAGAGAACACAGAGAAAGGAACAGTTGTCAGGACCAACACTTCAGAAGAATTTGTGTCTCTTGATCAACACTCAAAATAAAAACGACACAATAACTCCCAACAATACACACATGAACATAGACATGTAATGGGGATATTTAAGATGAATAAAGTTCAGATTCAGTTTAGAGTCATTCATATAATGTTCAACATATTCATATATTTGACCTTTCTGTTACATGATTTCCAGTGTCCTGTTTGTAACACTTGGGTTGATGGTCACTAGACTCAATGCTGTATGTTGTGCATTAAACTCATAGCTGATTATAGTGATTGATGCCAGACTGGAGGAAGGATATACTGATTATTATTGTATTCTGTTAAACACTGATTCTGTAGTAGCTGACAAAGCCCCTGCCTTTTGTTTTGACTTCCTACAAGCCTGTCAGGCTTGTGTTTACAGAACATGTGTTGGTCTGGTTAGGAAATAAAGGGACTGTCTCCAAGAGGATGGTGTTTACAGAACATTTGTTGATCTGATTAGGAAATAAAGGGGTTGGCTCCAAGAGGCTGGTGTTTACAGAACATTTGTTGGTCTGATTAGGAAATAAAGGGACTGTCTCCAAGAGGCTGGTGTTTATAGAACATTTGTTGGTCTGATTGGGAAATAAAGGGACTGTCTCCAAGAGGCTGGTGTTTACAGAACATTTGTTGGTCTGATTGGGAAATAAAGGGACTGTCTCCAAGAAGTGTGACGACCCTCCCACTCTTGTCTGCCGTATTCTGTCTTTGTTCTTGTTTCCTTATTAGGATGCCGGTGGGCGGAGTTGGGAGGGTCGTCAGCTACATGGGAAACACCTGGGCCAGGTGTCTCCCAGGATAAATAGACCTCTTCCACATTCATGGAGGAGACGCTCTCCATGCAGACACCTTTTGTAGATTGTGTTGTGGTTCTTGGTGGCCTTTTGTTTGTTTGCTTTGGCACCTTTCAACACCCTGCATTATCACATGCATGCAAAACACTCACCTACACTACTGATTACTGATTACACACACCATTGTATATTATACTTAGTTGCTTTAGTTAATAAATATATATTTTGCTACTCCTTATCTCCACGTTGTCTCCCTTTGTTATGGGCTTTGAGCCGGTTCGTGACAAGTGGGGGCTCGTCCGGGATATTTGAACTATTGGTTTGGGAGACCGTGGAGGTACGTGTTTGGTTTGCATATTGTGTTTGATAGGCCCAGTATTGGTTGCCTTTTGTTGTTTGGTTTGTGTGCTGTGTTGGAGAGACTATAATGGTTAGTTTCCAGGCCCTGCCTAGCCTGAACTCTTGTTCTACTTTCTGTTGGGACATCAGTCTGAGGTGAGTAATCTGCTGTGTACCTCGGTGGGAGATTTGGGTAGGGTAGTGGAACTTGCTACCCGGAGCTATAGCCTTTTTCCCCTGATAGGTTTAGCGACGTGTTTCATTTTTTGGAATATGTTGGGCATGGTTAATGTTTGTTATTTTTGTGTGGTGTCTGTGGACTGAGCAGTTGTCTCGGGGGCACATCCGTGGCTTGGTGGAATTTGCCAGCATGCTGGGGAGTTCTATTTCCTTGCCAGCGGGCTACAGTGCGTAAATTCTCACCGCAAATCTGCACGAAGACTAGGGTTGAGTTATTGTAGGTTTTGGGGAAGCTCCGTATCATCTCTCTTCTGTGGTACTCAGGGTGATTGTCAATTCTCGGGTTGTGGTCTGGTGTGCTCAGCAGAAGGGAAGAGCGAGAATTTTTTTTTTTTTGTGATTATGGCGTCTTATGTAGATAAGTTCATTCGCTCTCCATCAGAGGAATTGTTAGATTTAGGTACTAAAGAACAGCTGTTGAAGGTCGCGGAACACTACAAGGTTGAGATTAGTGATAAACGTCTAAAGAATTCTATTAGGTTGATATTGAAGGCCAATCTGATGGAGAGTGGTATTCTTGAAGTTACCACTGGGCCAGCCTCTGCTGAGGATTTGTCGTCTCCCCATAACGTTACAATGGACATTCCATCGGTTAGTCCTAGTAGCCTTCTTTTTGAACAGCAGAAAGAACTGCTTTTGTTACAGCTGGAGCATGATCGTGAGAAGAGAGAGCATGATCGGCAGCATGATCATGAGAAGCTAGAGCATGATCGGCAGCATGATCGTGAGAAGCTAGAGCATGATCGTGTAAAATATGAAAAGGAATTGGCATTTAAACAAGATATGGAGCATGCTAAAATTAAATTGCAACAAGAACGTATAGAGTTGGTTAGGGAAGGAAAGATCTCAGGGGAGAGTTTGTTTTGGGAAGGTGACCCAGATTTACCTAGGGGTAGTTCCGCTTTTGGTCGTGCCCCAGAGACATTTGATATTGTTGGGAACTTACGGTTATTGCCTCGGTTTAATGAAAGGGACCCCGAGACATTCTTTTCGTTGTTTGAGCGGGTTGCTGACGCTAGGAGTTGGCCTGATTCTGACCGCACTTTAATGTTGCAGTGTGTGCTGACTGGTAAAGCGCAGGAAGCATATTCAGCTCTTAGTGTACACGATAGTGCCAGTTATGATAAAGTTAAAACAGCTGTGTTACAGATTTATGAATTGGTCCCTGAGGCTTACCGCCAACGATTTAGAACTTTAAAAAGGGATGATAACCAAACTCATGTTGAGTTTACGCGACAGTTGTCTTTACAGTTTAATCGCTGGTGTTCCGCCTCTGCAGTTGTGACTTTCCAAGGGCTGTGTGATCTGATTATGTTAGAGCAATTTAAGGACACAATTCCTGATCGTATTGCCACGTATATTAATGAACAGAAAGTAAAGAATGTTGCTGAAGCTGCAGTTTTGGCAGACGAGTATGTGTTGACTCACAAAAGTGTCTTTGCAGAACCCCGTATTCGGAAAGAGTGGGGGCGTTCGGCTAGATTTGGGCTTCGCTCACCGAGATACTTTGGTTCTCGGGCAGAGTTCTATTCAACTAGGGTTAAACCTGACTCCCATGGTAAAGCTAACTTTGGGCAGGAGTGTCACTACTGTCAAGGTTCAGGGCATTGGAAAAACGAATGTCCACTTCTCAGGTCAAAGGGTGCTTACGCTAAATCTAAGCCTACTGCATTAGCTGCACCTGTTCCACATCAGTTCATTCATGACTCATTTCCTCAGGCCCAGGAGAATGTGAAAGTCCATATTGATCCAGACTATTTACCTTTCATTACAGAAGGTTTTGTGTCTATGTTAGGAAGTAAAGACCTAGTGCCAGTGAAGATCCTGAGAGACACAGGTGCCTCTGAATCATTTGTGTTGGAGTCTGTTACCCTTTTCTGCTGAGACTGATTCGGGGAATAGTGTTCTAATTAGGGGAATAGGTTTGAACACTCTGTCAGTTCCATTGCATAAACTGATGTTGGATTGTGGGCTGGTGAAGGGTGAAGTTGTTGTGGGTGTGCGTCCTTCGTTGCCTATTGAGGGTATCGATGTTATCCTTGGGAATAACTTGGCTGGTGAGCGTGTATGGCCTGTCGTGTTTCCATCTCTAGTGGTTTCCACTAAGCCGTCATTTGTTGGGATTCCTGATGAGAGTGTACAGAGTTTCCCAGAGGTGTTCTCTGCGTGTGCAGTGACACGTTCTATGAGCCGTGGCGAACTGGTCACTGCGCCGACTAATGATAATAATACAAAGTATGTCACTGTTTTCCCTGTTATCCCGTTATCTATAACCCGCTCAGATCTAATCAATGCGCAACGGGATGACCCCACGTTGGAAGAGTTGCGTGATCAAATTGTGCCTATAGAACAGTTGGGAGATGTCGCCCATGGCTATTTTCTTCAAGAGGATGTCCTGATGAGAAAGTGGGTGTCTCATGATAGTGTTTTTCTGGGGGAGGCAATTAGTCAGGTTGTTGTACCAGTTAAGCTTCGTGAGTTGGTGTTGGAAACTTCTCACAGTGACGTTGCTGGACATATGGGGGTGAGGAAAACCTACAATCGCATATTAAGACATTTCTTTTGGCCTAGATTAAAGAGGGATGTTTCTGATTTTATCAAAACTTGTCACACCTGTCAATTAACTGGTAAGCCTAATCAAGCTATTAAACCAGTACCATTGTTTCCTATTCCTGTACTCAGCCAACCTTTTGAGTATCTGATTATTGACTGTGTGGGTCCTCTGCCTCGTTCTAAAAAGGGTAGCAGTTACCTGTTCACTGTGATGTCAGACCACTAGGTTTCCTGCTGCCTATCCTCTCCGATCTATCACGACTAAATCGGTGTTAAAAGCTTTGACTCAGTTTCTCTCATTGTTTGGAATCCCTAAGGTCATTCAGAGTGATCAAGGATCTAATTTTACCTCTAATCTGTTTGGTCAGGTTCTTCATCAGCTCCATATTAACCTGTTGCTTCTACTCGGGACGCTTGCGTCCCAACTAGAGCTCTGGAAATGCAAATGCGCTACGCTAAATGCTAATAGTATTAGTTAAAACTCAAAAGTTCATTAAAATACACATGCAGGATATCGAATTAAAGCTACACTCGTTGTGAATCCAGGCAACAAGTCAGATTTTTAAAATGCTTTTCGGCGAAAGCATGAGAAGCTATTATCTGATAGCATGCAACACCCCAAAAGACCCACAGGGGACGTAAACAAAATAATTAGCATTTCGGCGTTACACAAACCGCACAATAAAATAGAAAACATTCATTACCTTTCACCATCTTCTTTGTTGGCACTCCTAGATGTCCCATAAACACTATTTGGGTCTTTATTTCGATTAAATCGGTCCATATAAAGCCTAGATATCGTTATATGTAGACTGTGTGATAAACGAAAAAAACATCGTTTCAAAACGTAACGTCATTTTTTAAAATTCAAAAAGTCGACGATAAACTTTCACAAAACACTTCGAAATACGTTTTTAATGCAACTTTAGGTATTAGTAAACGTTAATAAGCGATAAAATTCATCAGGAGGCGATGTAAAGATCATTAGCTGTCCGTCTGGAAAAATGTCCGGCTAGAAACTCAACGAAAATATCCGGTCCTAGACCGGAGGAGATACGGTGTCCTGTATGTGTTTGACCAAGAAAAAACTCGAAGGGAAATGACAAGACTCTAGACACCGTGTGGAAGCTGTAGGTATTGCAACCTCAGTCAATTAATTGTGGTTCACGTTTATCAATGGGTTCAAGTAGCGCATGGATATATTTTCCCATTTTCAGTGATCAGTTTTTCCTGTGCTTTTCGATGTAAATGCCGTTCTGGTAAAGCCACAGCAGTGATTTAACCAGTTTTTTAAACGTCTGAGTGTTTTCTATCCACACAGACTAAGCAAATGCATATACTATATTCCTGGCATGAGTAGCAGGGTGCTGAAATGTTGCGCGATTTTTAACAGAATGTTCAAAAAAGTAGAGGGTCGACTGAAGAGGTTAAACACAATTTGTCTAGCGCCTATCACGCGCAAAGTCAAGGAGCACTGGAACGTTTCCATCAAACACTTAAGTCTTTGTTGAGAGCTTATTGTACTGAGATGGATAAGGATTGGGAGGAGGGGTTGCCTTGGTTACTGTTAGCTGCTAGGGAAGTTTCACAGGAGAGCACAGGTTTCAGTCCAAATGACCTTGTGTTTGGACATAGGGTGCGTGGACTTTTATCTGTTCTCCAGGATGACTGGAAGTCTCCCGAGCCTCCTCAGTCCCTGTTATCGTATGTGTGTGATTTCCGGCGACGGCTGTATGCCGCTGGTGAAATGGCTAAAGAGAAGTTATCATCTTCACAGGAGAGGATGAAGGGCATATTTGATCGCCGAACTGAGCCTCGTCACTTTAGTCCAGGTGACCAGGTTCTTGCTCTGCTGCCAATTGTTGGTTCTCCTTTTCAAGCCAAGTTTCAAGGTCCATATACAGTGGTGCGCCAGTGCACTGAGCAAAATTATCTAGTTGCCACTCCAGAACGGAGGAAAGCACACCAGCTGTGCCATGTAAATCTGTTAAAACCCTATTATGCACGTTCCTCTGAGACTAAACAGTGGGATTCTACAGAGGACGGTAAAACCTGTTCTTTTGGCTGATACCGTTGTTTCCTTGGGTTCTTGTCGTGCTAGATCTGTGCATGAGGAGGAAGATGTTCCTGGTCCTGACGATTGTATATTGCAGGGTAGATTGAAAAATTCAGAAACACTGGATATTTTAGACAGTCTTCTCACTCACCTACCTGTTGATGGGCGGAAAGAGATGGTTGGTCTGATTCAGAGATTTCCAGGTTTGTTTTCTGATACACCTACACATACAAACTTAATAGAACATGATATTGACATTGGAGGTGCTGACCCCATTCGTCAGCGGTTCTCTAGAGTTTCTTCAGAGAAACTACGTTGTCTGGATGCTGAGGTCAAGTACATGCTGGAGAGTAAGATAGCAGAGCCTTCTTTCTCCAGTTGGACTTCTCCCTGTATCTTGATCAGGAAACCGGATGGAACAAACCGTTTTTGTACGGACTACCGTAAGGTAAACAGTGTCACAAAGCCAGATTCATTTCCTCTTCCTCGGATGGAGGACTGTGTTGATCAAGTCGGTGCAGCTAAGTTTGTGAGCAAATTTGACCTGTTAAAAGGCTATTGGCAGGTGCCACTGACGAGTAGGGCACGTGAAATCTATGAATCGCTGGAAGTGACTATGAATCGTTGTGAGTTGTAAAAATTAAGAAGGACCCTGATGTTCTTTTCGTTGGAGCTTGTAGCTGTTGGTCTTTTGTGCCATGTTCCTGAATGTTTACGTGACTGACCATTGTTTCGGGTTGTCATGTTCTATCTTTCCTGTCTGTTCCCTCCTGGTCTTGTGTTCTTCTTTCCTCTTAAAATATTGCTTCCTATGCACAAAGGTTGCTGAGGTCTGGGGAGGAGGAGGAGGTTGGTTGGTGCAGGTGGAGGTGTGAACACATAACCCCTCGTCAATTTGCGAGGGGCCTGTGTCAGAGGCCTGTGTCAATTTGCGGCAGGGGCCTGTGTCACGCAGGGGCCTGTGTCAATTTGGGACGCCTGTGGGGCCTGTGTCAATTTGGTATGTTGTTCCGGGGTCCTTGTTGGTCCCCGGTTTTATGGGGGGGAATGTGACGACCCTCCCACTCTTGTCTGCCGTATTCTGTCTTTGTTCTTGTTTCCTTATTAGGATGCCGGTGGGCGGAGTTGGGAGGGTCGTCAGCTACATGGGAAACACCTGGGCCAGGTGTCTCCCAGGATAAATAGACCTCTTCCACATTCATGGAGGAGACTCTCTCCATGCAGACACCTTTTGTAGATTGTGTTGTGGTTCTTGGTGGCCTTTTGTTTGTTTGCTTTGGCACCTTTCAACACCCTGCATTATCACATTCATGCATGCAAAACACTCACCTACACTACTGATTACACACACCATTGTATATTATACTTAGTTGCTTTAGTTAATAAATATATATTTTGCTACTCCTTATCTCCACGTTGTCTCCCTTTGTTACGGGCTTTGAGCCGGTTCGTGACAGAGGCTGGTGTTTACAGAACATTTGTTGGTCTGATTGACATTGTCTCTGCTTCTATGATGGATGTTGTCTACCTGTTGCAATTTGTATTAAACCTGATTGATTTATGATTGACTTTATCAATGATTTCTCTTCTCTTTTGTTCATAGACACACAAATATCATACCCCCAAGACATGCTAACCTCTCACCTCTGCAATGATGGGGAGGTTAGCAATTTGGGGGAGGTGGGGGGGTATGATGTTTCTCACTCATAATTATTCACTATTCATCCAGGACTATACGTAATCATGGTAGCATCCACATTAATGTGTTTAGAAACATATTATATTCTTAATTACAATAAAAGTGACTGCAAAATGACACGATACATCTGTATACCTTTTTGAGGATCTGAGGACCCAGTCTCCTGAGGGGGTATAGGTGTTGTGCCCTCTTCACGACTGTCTTTGTGTGTATGGACAATGATAGTTTGTTGGTGATGTGGACACCAAGGAGCTTGAAGCTCTCAACCTGCTCCACTACAGCCACATAAATGAGATTGGGGGTGTGCTCGGCCCTCCATTTCATGTAGTCCACGATCATCTCTTCCTTTGTCTTGATCACTTTGAGTGAAAGGTTGTTATGCTGGCACCACCCTGCCAGGTCTCTGACTTCCTCCCTATAGGCTGTCTCATTTTTGTTGGTGATCAGGCCTACCACTGTTGTCTCGTCTGCAAAGCTAATGATGGTGTTGGAGTCGTGCTTGGCCACACGGTCATGGGTGAACAGGAAGTACAGGAGCGGACTAAGCACACACCCTTGAAGGACCCCCGTGTTGAGTATCAGAGAGGCAGATGTGCTGTTTCCTACCCTTACCACCTGGGGTGCGGCCCATCAGGAAGTCCAGGATCCAGTTGCAGAGGGACAAATAACACCAAAAGATGTCATGGAAATTGAATGTAAAGGTTTTTATTGCAGTGCAATTAATAAACAACCTTAAATTCAGCCTCAATTGATTCTGTTGTTTAACACTCAACATAAAAACTGAAACTATAAATTCTAAATAGATATAAACTGAAAATAGAAAAAATTGTTATTCTGGCAACTGCACAAAAGATCAAGAGAAACAGTGACTAGTAGATGTTAACACCATTCTGCCATCATGTAGACTTCCTGCACCAACTTCCTGTCTTGTATCAGACCACTGTCTCACCAACTAACTGTGGCTTCACTCCTCAGTCATCATTGACTTGAAATGGTCTTAATCTGCCTTCAGTAGGCTAGTTGAACTCAGCAGTTCCTCTATACTGGAACCAATTAAACAGATGCTCTGTGAACTCAACACTCAAAATAAATGGTCCAAAATAAAGAGCAGCCTGCATCATCATATCAACACTATAGTAACAGTTTAACTCTCTTCAACCCAGAAAATTCTACAACTATGCAGATAATCAAAGAGCACACAATTATAAATGTAACAAAAGTACCAATAGAAAACAGATACACAATGACAATACTGTACATAAAAACACTTAATACCCATTGGAAAAATAATTAACAAGCACTTATTTTATTGACTTGTGCATAAAGCCCATCTAGGTTGTTAAGAGGTGGTTCCTGAGCCCCTCTCCCAGTCACGTTGACTTCAGCGTACTCACTCTCCTGTCCCTGGACCCTGTCCTGGGCTGCAGCTGGGGTCTCTTTGGTCTGTAGTTTGGAGAAGTCTATGTCACCGTATTGGATCTCTTCAGGCTGGTCTTCTGCAGGTTCCTCTGGTTCCTCTCCGGTAGTGGCCTGGTTAGTACACACTGTCCCAACCGGGGAGTTCTGTGGAGAGAACACAGAGAGAGGAACCGGTGTAAAGCTCTAAGGTCAGTAATGTGTAAAACTCTAAGGTCAGCAGGTTACACAACACATACTGAGGGGATGTCAATGAAAATGTCAATTCAACTGACAGGTGTAAAGACAGTAAACACTGTCAAAGTCCAACAGCCATTCTGTTATCATTCCATGTCATTACAGGATGTGCTTTGCTTTCGATGTGGTCATCTCCACCTAAACTTGCTCTGAAATGATGTTAACCTCATGATTTTAAATAGTTTCAGCATTAATTCAGTACTTCCTTTGATACACTTTGTAGATGGTTTTGTAAGTTGAGCCTTATTCCCACCTGTCCCTGTGGACTGTCTGTCCTTTCAAGTCCATCGTGGAGCCTCGAGTTTCTCCTCCTGGAAGACATTTAGAAAGGTATTCTGAATGCACTGTGAATGTTTCTATATGCAAAAGCACAAACACAGCAGAAATCAAATTGTTTTGCGTTGATGCCAGGAATAGTTCTTACCATACAAAAAGACTGATCAGACTGATAAGCAAAAAGGCCCCCAGAGTTCCTGCTGCAACCCCAATAACCTCTTCTTGACCTGAAAATACAGCACATATTGTGGTCAATGCTCACAAAAAGATCTCTAAAGTACACTACATGATCAAAAGTATGTGGACACCTGCTCGTCGAACATCAATTCCAAAATCATGGGCATTAATATGGAATATAGAATGTCATTGTATGCTGTAGCGTTAAGAATTCCCTTCACTGGAACTAAGGGGCCTAGCCCAAACCATGAAAAACAGCCCCAGACCATTATTCCTCATCTACCAAACTTTACAGTTGGCACTATGCATTGGGGCAGGTAATGTTTTCCTGGAATCCATCAAAACCCAGATTCGTCCGCTGGACTGCCAGATGGCGAATCGTATATTCAACACGCCAGAGAACAGATTTCCACTTCTCCAAGGTCCAATGGCAGTGAGCTTTACACCACTGCAGCTGATTCTTGGCACTGCACATAGTGATCTTAGGCTTGTGTGTGGCTGTTCGGCCATGGAAACCCATTTCATGAAGCCCTCATCAAACAGTTCTGGTGCTGCCGTTGCTTCCAAAGGCAGTTTAGAACTCGGTAGTGAATGTTGCCATCCTACTGCCAATGTTTGTCTATGGAGATTGCATAGCTGTGTGCTCAATTTTAAACACCTGTCAGCAACATGTGAGGCTTTAAAAACTGAATCCACGCATTTGAAGGGGTGTCCACATACTTTTGAATATATATTGTATATCTAACCTACGATTGTTACCCCTACGTGCCCATTTTACCTTTTATAGCCAGCTGCACTTCCTTTGACTTCCCACAGCCGTGACTATTTCTTGCTTCACAGTAGTATAGTCCTCCATCACCAACAGTCACATTGAGGGTGTAACTCTGTCCAGTTGCTACCTGTGTTCGTTTACCCCCACTGATCTTGAACCAGGTGAAATTTGTCACAGGAGGGTTGGCTGTACTGCTGCAGGTCAGATTAACGCAGCTGCCCACTAATACTGGATGAGCTGGACTGATGGAGGCCAAGGTGTCCTTAGGAGAGACTGAGGGAGAGGGGTTCATTTAGAATGTATCTGGATATGGTATATTGAATAGCCTCATCAAAACCACTCTTTTACAATCATCAGGGAAACATGATAGAATTATCTATTGTCCAGGAACCGGTGACTAAATCTTACATGAAACGTTAAGCATCATGTTATGTTCAGCTGTCTTGTTGCTTGTCCCTACTGGGTAGACTGCAGTACAAGTGATGTTCATCTCATGATGAAGATATGACGGAGTGAAGATCACCGCGGAGAGAACTGATTTGGTTTGGTCTGAATTCTCCTGCAGTTGGTTCTCAGGTGTGAATTGTGTTGGGAGAGTCCATGTCAGCTCAGGGGGGTGTTCAGGACAGGGAGCGACAGCAGAGCAGTTCAAGCTGACAGGGGTCCCTTCCTTCACCTCACCTGAGACAGTAAGGATGGGACTGGAAGGAAAATCTGTAATACATTGTAGATAAATATATTTTACACTAACAGTTAAACTGTCCACTTGTTCAACTCTTATGATGCAAGGAATCTAAACTGGGAAAAATAGTTGATAAACAGTTAAATTGTCTCTTACCACTGACAACTATATTAACAGCATTTTCGGTGTCTGTTGCACGGAATGGTTGACCTTCAATCCTGAAGAAGTATTTATTAGTGTAATTGGTGGTTACATTGAAGAAGACTGTGGTGCAGTTCTTCTGGGACATGTTTCCAGTTATCTTCCCTTGATATCTGTTCACCGTCTCACTACTGTTAAATATCACATTGTCCGGAAGCTCACCAAAGTATGGGGATTCTTTAATCCATACTCCAGAGGTTAGTATTGTGCTGTTAAATGTATTATGTGGGTCAGGAATATCAAATGAACATTGGATTTGCATACAGGAGCCCGTCAGTACATCCAGTCTATCTGGCATTGTGGTGAACAAATCTCGTCGACCAAAACAGGCCAAAACACCTGCAACATAAAGGACAACATCAGGGAGGTTCTGATGTATTTTCAGTTCAGTCCAATGATGTGTACTAATCCTAGATGACTGATAGGAGCCTCTGTTTGGAGGCAACTGCACAGCCATTTTGTTACTCCTCCTCCAGTGTAAAACAGATGTTGGAAGCTATAGAAATGCATTTATTAATGTCTAAATTCGGTTTAGACAAGTATATTCTCTTACAGACACCATAATGCAGACTTTTAAATTATATTTGTGACCTGCAACACTTCCTTCAGTAGAGAGACCCTACCGTTTCTCCAGCCAATGATTGCATCTTGAAACTCACTAAATTGGTATTATCCAATAGCTGCTTCATCTTTGAGTCAGAGTTTTTCCTATTTCCTATTTTCCTTCAAAACAGAGACACTCCCTACTTTCTAAAAATCCTCTCATGGAAGAGATACATAGATGATGTCTTTGTGCTCTGGGAAGGAAGTCAGCAGGAACTAAATTAATTCCAAACTCTGCTAAGCGAGAGCTCTGAATATCTCAAATTCACCATGCAGACTGTTGAGAGAAATATAAACTACCTGGACTTATGGATCATCAAAGAGAATGATGCATTACATACAGACTTGTACACAAAGCACAACAGACCTCAAAACTCTGCTACGTGCTGATAGTGTGCATCGCCTTCCACTCAGGAATGGTCTACCATATAGCCAGTTATGCAGTGTTAAACGAATCTGTGGCCAACATTCAGATTTTGACAGCAATGCTAAGAAAACAATTTCAAAATCAGAGGCTACATGGAAAAAATTGATGCAATGATGATAATATCTCAAAAACCACGAGAGGAAATGATAAAAAGATAACCAAAGAAGAAAAACAAATATTTTGCACTAAGTACACCAAGTGTTCAGAGAAAATTAAAGCAAGCCTGAAGAAGCACTGGCATATTCTGCAATCAGACACAACAATTGCACACCTCTTCAAGGACCAACCCACTGGTGGTCTATAAGCGTGGTCACAATATTGTGGATAGTTTAGTGAGATCTGACCTGCCCCATGAACCCACTCAGACACTCTTGACACACAATCCAAATTGGAAATACCAATGTGACTCATGCTCACAGTGCAATAGCACTACACAAACATCCTTCTTCAGACACCCACATACAGGTGGAAACATCCCTGTTAGGGGTATCATCTCTTGCAAGATAAAGGGAGTAATCTATCTCATCACATGTTCATGTGGAAAAACCTACGTAGGACAACCGAAAAGACAATTAAAACAATGCAGAGCTGACCACTGTAACGTGGGTCGTCGTCTGATGAGGAGGAATCGGACCAAAGAGCAGCTTGGTAAGTGTTCATGACCTTTATTTAACTGAACACTGTTAAAATCGATGAATAAAAAACGAAAGACAATTAAAACAATGCAGAGCTGAACACCGCAGCTCAATCAGGTGTAATAACACTGACTATCCAGTAGTAGATCACTTTGTTGAAGCTAACCATCCCATCTCCTCACTCAAAAACACACACATATACACACGCATTGAGCATGTTGGCCAACCAAGGAGAGGAGGTATTTAAAAACATTGACCCCTCCTGTCTTAATATTGACTTTGATCTCAGGCCCTTCTTATGAACTATTCATTTCATGAAGAAGTCTTATAAATGAATGTATTCTTTCTACAGTTTATCAGCGTACAACCAATATGTTCCCCCTGTTGATGATGCTTATTATGCATTATTGATGAACCAAAAGATTACATGTAACAACATTTTATGAAATTGGAAACAATTAAATACATGTGAAATTTAATTAAACAATAATGTATGTTGATGCTAATCTTATGCTAATTTTAATGATAACAATAGGCTAATATTTTCAATATGATGTAAACTATTGTCTTTTAACAGTTTCACTCAATTCACTCTAATTAACCTCATAATTGTGACACAACCCTCAAGATTGTCATTGGTTGCACTAATTGCACTGTTTGTCTGCATAACCTGGTTCAATCATTGATGACTTTACCCTGAAGAAGAAACAGTGATGCCGAAACGTTGGTGTTTTACCCAATAAATTACTGGGAGTTTATATATATATATATAGATTGTGCAACTCTCTTTTGTTTTTATAGCTTACAGTGTATTCACCGTTAGTCAGCACCTCTACACTAAGTCATTTTCTCTGGGTGTGCTCCAGATAATGCTTTTCATATGACCTGAACATAACAAATAAAATAATAAACATGTAAAGACATTAAAGTATTTAATTTATAGAGTACTAACTTTACTGTCCCTTCTACAACAAAATACTGAAATACATGTAATATAGTCCTTGAAACATTTGATTTAAATACTGTAGAATTCCATTAATTATCATGGAGGACTGCTTCTTCTGGGGAGTACCATATATAGAGACCGGTGGTTTCATAGTCTCTCATTGGCCGTTACATAGAATCAGCGATCCAGGGTTTATACCATCACTGTTACAGTCTCTCCCAATAATAATAGTTGTGGAAGGACCACCAGAGGGCAGGCTGGGCTCACGGATAGTAGCCCAACAAAGCATGTTGAGACAAGGTAACCAGAGGTAATTAGGCACAGCTGACGGTACTAATGACATATTCTCTTTCCCCTATAAGAGAGAGGATGGAACCAGCAGGGAGAGGAGAGACAACCCCTCTCTGTAGAATGGCTACCAAGAGAACGGAGCTAGCCAAAGAAGATCCATTAAGACAGTGACAAATCTGTGATTGTTGTTATAGTTTAAAGATAATCGTCTTGTGTTCCTGTGTCATCTAAAGAAGAAGATGTATGTTGTTCCTTGGGAGATTCTCATTGATTATGTGGAAGTGTTGTCAGAAATCTCTCAATAGAGAACTGCGTTCAACCAAGAAAACCTACTCCTGACTTGTTTATTCCACCTTTCTGTTTTAGAGTGACACCAAATGACTTGGTCCACTCACATAATATTAACTTATTTCTATTTACAGGTGATTTTTCAATTGGTCGGTATGTTGTCAAGGAGTGGTGATAGGGACAGTGGTGGAAGCTATACTGTTAACCGCACACTGATGTCGGTTTCACATGAACATACAGAGACATGAAAAATTATTTCCCCCTTTCTGGTTCTCTATTTGTGGTTCTTTTTTTACTGTTATCAGATCTTCAACCAAAACCTAATATTAGATAAAGGGAACTTGAGTTTATAAACTTTTTATAGTTATTTATTTTCTTTCATTAACAAAGTTATGCAACACCCAATACCCCTGTGTGAAAAAGTAATTTGTCCCTTACTCTCAATAACTGGTTGTGCCACCATTCCAAAACACACAATCAAGTATACATGAAAAGGGATTAAAAGTAACAAATTTAAAGTTTTGGAATGGCCTACTCAATGTCCAGACCTAATCCCAATTGAGATATTGTGGCAGGACTTGAAACGAGCAGTTCATGCTTGAAAACCCATGAATGTCGCTGATTTAAAGCAGATCTGCATGGGACAGTTTGCTAAAATTCCTCCACAACAATGTGAGAGACTGATCAACAATTACAGGGAATGTATGGTTGGTTGTCATTTCAGCTGAAGGAGGCACAGCCAGTTATTTAGTGTAAGGGAGCATAACTTTGTTTAAGAAATAAATTAAATAAGTATGTAAATGTTGTGTTATTTATTCACTCAGGTTCCATTTATCTAATATCTTTTGATTGAATATCTGAAAATATGCAAAAACGTTTTCACAGCAGTTTAAATCCAGACTATTAAATACACTAATCAGGAATTAACTGTACACTTTTCTACACAATTAAAAAGCTGGAATATAGCACATCACATAAAATATAATGACTTGTGGTTATTCCTTTATCTCTGATTCATAACTAGTTGTTGTTGTGTGGAAGACTCACCTGATATAAAGAGGCCCATGAGAAAAAACATGTTCTCAGAACAAGCCATGTGAGAACTCACACACTACTGATCACCTGAAACAGTACAAACATTCACTTCCTGGTAGAGTAGGTCACATGACACATATTGAAGCTTTAGTCCATAGTCACATAGGTTCTTCAGTTCTTCATGAACTAACAGCCGCATATTGAACATTTTGAATGTCATTACTTGTAATTAATTTCCTTAATTTAGTTTGAACATTAAAATATAAAGATAAGATAGTGAAGTAGTTGACACTTGCCTCACACTGATGTAAACGGTCCACAGGAGAGACTGTCACACACACATAGTGTGTTCTGACAAACTAAAGTGCTGAAATTCATGTGGCACATCTCACATCTCATCAGTGACGTACTTCCTAATAAGTGCATTTATATGACAGGATGCTTGAATAGTCTATGTGATGGGTGTCAACATCAGTTGTGAAAACATTGTATGCTATTTTAAGTGTTTAGAACATTGTAATTTTCTAATGAACCTTCTACTCCAGAACAATTAGTTTCAGTCACTTGAAACATTGCAGAGGTGGCCTGATCCATGTTTCACCAGTTTCAAATGAAATGGGCCCCAGCTGCCCACTGACTGATTCTACACACAAAGTGTGTGTCAGCCACTGACTCAACAACATTATATGACCTATATACATTTCATTACTGCCCAAAATGAAACACTTATACACAAGATATTTTTCATTGTGGGATAATAATATTCATTGCAGTTAATGTATGTGTGGTGGGTAAATAACCCTTTTAGAGGGAAGGGGACCCCTTTACAGCATTTTGTTACAGGCCCCCAAGTAGTCAAGTCTGCCCTTGATACAACAACGGAAACGTTCTGCAATATAACCATCTGCCTCTCCTCTATCTCACAGGCTTGATTTTTTTTAAATGTAGGTAAATCAGAAACCAAAATCCATCCAACTTGCTTAGTTAAATTTGAGTTCAGTAAAAGATTCCCAGGTTCTGACATTATCTTTCAACATTTAAAACAGACTTTGCCAGAAACAGAGTAACTGTAATTGTAGCTGATGGATTATCACACACTTCCACATTTCTCGGTCATGTCTAGATGGGATACAGCTTTTGTCAAATTGAGGTTCTTAAGTTGATTTTATGTTTTATTTTAGCTAACCTAACCCTTTTTCTTACCTTAATCTAATTATCCTAACCTGCTACGTTAATTCTCCCAACCTGCTGCAAAAGTTCTCCTACATTTGCTAGGAAAAGTTCATTTTGACAAAATGCTGTATACCTTCTACACAAAACCTTCTTCGACCTGCCCAAGGCCTTCTGGGAGAAGGAGACCCAGGAGCTGAGGATGTACTTTACCCAGCAGGTGGGTTTTTATTCCAGTGCAATTAATGGACAACCTCAAATGCATTCTCATTTGTGTCTCTTGATCAACACTCAAAATAAAAGCAGACATAATAACTCCCAACAATACACACATGAACAATAGACATGTAATGGGGATATTTAAGATGAATAAAGTTCAGATTCAGTTTAGAGTGATTCATATAATGTTCAGCATATTCATATATTTGACCTTTCTGTTACATGATTTCCAGTGTGCTGTTTGTAACACTTGGGTTGATGGTCACTAGACTCAATGCTGTATGTTGTGGATTAAACTCATAACTGATTATGGTGATTGATGCCAGACTGGAGGAAGGATATACTGATTATTATTGTATTCTGTTAAACACTGATTCTGTAGTAGCTGACAAAGCCCCTGCCTTTTGTTTTGACTTCCTACAAGCCTCTCAGGCTCGTGTTTACAGAACATGTGTTGGTCTGGTTAGGAAATAAAGGGACTGTCTCCAAGAGGCTGGTGTTTACAGAACATGTGTTGGTCTGGTTAGGAAATAAAGGGACTGTCTCCAACAGGCTGGTGTTTACAGAACATTTGTTGGTCTGATTTGGAAATAAAGGGCTTGTCTCCAAGAGGCTGGTGTTTACAGAACATTTGTTGGTCTGATTGGGAAATAAAGGGACTGTCTCCAAGAGGCCAGTAAGACATTGTCTCTGCTTCTATGATGGATGTTGTCTACCTGTTGCAATTTGTATTAAACCTGATTGATTCATGATTGACTTTATCATTGATTTCTCTTCTCTTTTGTTCACAGCGGCACAAATATCATACCCCCAAAACATGCTAACACCTCACCTCTGCGTTGACAGGGAGGTTAGTAATTTGTGGGGGGGGGTATGATGTTTCTCACTCATAATTATTCACTATTCATCCAGGACTATACATAATCATGGTAGAATCCCCATGAATGTGTTTAGAAACATATTATATTCTTAATTACAATAAAAGTGACTGCAAAATGACACGATACATCTGTATAACTTTTTGTGAAATCTGAGGACCCAGTCCAAATCTTTTCAGTCTCCTGAGGGGGTATAGGTTTTGTTGTGCCCTCTTCACGACTGTCTTGGTGTGTTTGGACAATGATAGTTTGTTGGTGATGTGGACACCAAGGAGCTTGAAGCTCTCAACCTGCTCCACTTCAGCCACATCAATGAGAATGGGGGCGTGCTCGGCCCTCCATTTCCTGTAGTCCACGATCATCTCTTCCTTTGTCTTGATCACTTTGAGTGAAAGGTTGTTATACTGGCACCACCCTGCCAGGTCTCTGACCTCCTCCCTATAGGCTGTCTCATTTTTGTTAGCGATCAGGCCTACCACTGTTGTCTCGTCTGCAAAGCTAATGATGGTGTAGGAGTCGTGCTTGGCCACACGGTTATGGATGAACAGGAAGTACAGGAGCAGACTAAGCACACACCCTTGAAGGACCCCCGTGTTGAGTATCAGAGAGGCAGATGTGTTGTTTCCTACCCTTAACACCTGGGGTGCGGCCCATCAAGAAGTCCAGGATCCAGTTGCAGAGGGACCAATAACACCAAAAGATGTCATGGAAATTGAATGTAAAGGTTTTTATTGCAGTGCAATTAATAAACAACCTGAAATTCAGCCTCAATTGATTCTGTTGTTTAACACTCAAAGTAGAAACTGAAACTATAAATTCTAAATAGATATAAACTGAAAATGGATAATATTGTTATTCTGGTAACTGCACAAAAGAAGAAGATAAACAGTAACTAGTAGATGTTAACACCATTCTGCCGTCATGTCGACTTACTGCACCAACTTCCTGTCTTGTATCAGACCACTGTCTCACCAACTAACTGTGTATTCTCTCCAAAGTCATCATTGACTTTATATGGTCTTAAACTGCCTTCAGTAGGCTAGTTGAACTCAGCAGTTCCTCTATACTGGAACCCATTAAACAGATGCTCTGTGAACTCAACAGTCAAAATAAATGGTCTAAAATAAAGAGTAGCCTGCATCATCATATCAACACTATAGTAACAGTTAAACACTTTTCATCCCAGAAAATTCTACAAATATGCAGATAATCAAAGAGCACACAATTATAAATGTAACAAAAGTACCAATAGAAAACAGATACACAATGACAATACTGTACATAAAAACACTTAATACCCATTGGAAAAATAATTAACAAGCACTTATTTTATTGACCTGTGCATAAAGCCCATCTAGGTTGTTAAGTGGTGGTAACTGGGCCCTACTCCCGGTCACATTGACTTCAGCGTACTCACTCTCCTGTCCCTGGATCCTGTCCTGGGCTGCAGCTGGGGTCTCTTTGGTCTGTAGTTTGGAGAAGTCTATGTCACCGTAGTGGATCTCTTCAGACTGGTCTTCTGCAGGTTTCTCTGGTTCCTCTCCGGCTGTGGCCTGGTTAGTACACACTGTTCCAACCGGGGAGTTCTGTGGAGAGAACACAGAGAGAGGAACAGGTGTAAAGCTCTAAGATCAGTAATGTGTAAAACTCTAAGGTCAGCAGGTTACACAACACATCCTGAGTGGATGTCAATGAAAATGTCAATTCAACTGACAGGTCATCTCCCCCTAAACTTGCTCTGAAATTATGTTAACCTCATGGCTTTAAATAGTTTGAGCATTAATTCATTACTTCCTTAGATACACTTTGTAGATGGTTTTGTAAGTTGAGCCTTATTCCCACCTGTCCCTGTGGGCTGTCTGTCCTTTCAAGTCCATCGTGGAGCCTCGAGTTTCTCCTCCTGGAAGACATTTAGAAAGGTATTCTGAATGCACTGAGAGGGTTTCCATATGCAAAAGCACAAACACAGCAGAAATAAAATGGTTTTGCGTTGATGCCAGGAATAGTTCTTACCATACAAAAAGACTGATCAGGCTGATAAGCAAAATGGTCCCCAGAGTTCCTGCTGCAACCCCAGAAACCAGAAACCAGAAACCAGAAACCAACCCCTGAGGTTTTTGACTCTTCTTGCCCTGAAAATACAGCACATATTATGGTCAATTCTCACAAAAAGATCTCTAAAGTACACTACATGACCAAAAGTATGTGGACACCTGCTCGTCGAACATCTCATTCCAAAATCATGGGCATTAATATGGAATATAGAATGTCATTGTATGCTGTATCATTAAGAATTCCCTTCACTGGAACTAAGGAGCCCAGCCCAAACCATGAAAAACAGCCCCAGACCATTATTCCTTATCCACCAAACTTTACAGTTGGAACTATGCTTTGGGGCAGGTTGTGTTCTCCTGGAATCCGTCAAAACCCAGATTAGTCCGCCGGACTGCCAGATGGTTAATCGTATATTCAACAAGCCAGAGAACAGATTTCCACTTCTCCAGAGTCCAATGGCAGTGAGCTTCACACCACTGCAGCTGATTTTTGGCACAGCGCATCGTCATCTTAGGCTTGTGTGCGGCTGTTCGGCCATGGAAACCCATTTCATGAAGCCCTCATCAAACAGTTCTGGTGCTGCCATTGCTTCCAAAGGCAGTTTGGAATTCGGTAGTGAATGTTGCCATCCTACTGCCAATGTTTGTCTACAGAGTTGCATAGCTGTGTGCTTGAGTTTAAACACCTGTCAGCAACATGTGAGGCTTTAATAACTGAATCCACGGATTTGAAGGGGTGTCCATATACTTTTGAATATATAGTGTATATCTAACCTACGATTGTGCCCTACGTGCCCATTTTACCTTTTATATCCAGCTGCACTTCATTTGATTTCCCACAGCCTTGACAATTTCTTGCTTCACAGTAGTACAGTCCTCCATCACCAACAGTCACATTGAGGGTGTAACTCTGTCCAGATGCTACCTGTGTTCGTTTACCCTCACTGATCTGGAACCAGGTGAAGTTTGTCACAGGAGGGTTGGCTGTACTGCTGCAGGTCAGATTAACACAGCTGCCCACTGATACTGAATCAGCTGGACTGATGGAGGCCGAGGTGTCCTTAGGAGAGACTGAGGGAGAGGGGTTCATTTAGAATGTATCTGGATATTGTATATTGAATAGTCTCAACAAAACCACTCTATTACAATCATCAGGGAAAACATGATAGAATGATCTATTCTTCTGGAACCGGTGACTAAATCTTACATGAAACGTTAAGCATCATGTTATGTTCAGCTTTCTTGTTGCTTGTCCCTACTGGGTAGACTGAGGTACAAGTGATGTTCTTCTCATGATGAAGGTATGACGGAGTGAAGGTCACCGTGGAGAGAACTGATATGGTTTGGTCTGGATTCTCCTGCAGTTGGTTCTCAGTTGTAAATTGTGTTGGGAGAGTCCATGTCAGCTCAGGGGGGTGTTCGGGACAGGGAGCAACAGCAGAGCAGTTCAAACTGACAGGGGTCCCTTCCTTCACCTCACCTGAGACAGTAAGGTTGGGACTGGAAGGAAAATCTGTAATACATTGTAGATAAATATATTTTACACTAATAGTTCAACTGTCCACTTGTTTTATCTTTGATCCAAGGAATTCAACTTTTATCTTTGATGAAAGGAATCTAAACTGGAAAAAAATGGTTGGTTAAAAGATAACTTGTCTCTTACCACTGACATCTATTTCAACAGACTTATCAGGATCTGTTGCACGGAATGGTTGACTCTCAATCCTGAGGAAGTATATATTAGTGTAATTGGTGGTTACATTGAAGAAGACTGTGGTGCAGTTCATCTGGGAAATGTTTCCAGTTATCTTCCCTTGATATCTGTTGACCATCTTACTACTGTTAAATATCACATTGTCCGGACGCTCACGAAAGTTTGAGTTTTCTTTAATCCACACTCCAGAGGGTAGTATTGCGCTGTTAAATTTATCCTTATGTTGGTCAGGAATATCAAATGAACATGGGATTTGCACACAGGAGCCAGTCAGTACATCCAGTCTATCTGGCATTGTGGTGATCAAATCTCGTTGGCCAAAACAGGCCAAAACACCTGCAACATGAAGGACAATATCAGGGAGGTAATATGATCTTTTCAGTACAGTCACTCTCTCTGCAGCAAAAAAATATATACTAATTTCAATGTACAGGTGATTCCTGATGTCACATCTCCATGCCCTAAACTGGATCATGAACATATCTGGAGCACAATGTTTGAATCCAGACTATTAAACTATGCTGTTCTCTACATTGAGACAGATGGGAATACAGCTCATAGTATGAAACATCATCCCTTGTACTTATTCCTCTGTCTGATTCATAACTAGTTGTTGTTGTGTGTAAGACTCACCTGATATAAAGAGGACAATGAGAAAAAACATGTTCTCAGGACAAGCCATGTGAGAACTCACACACTACTGATCACCTGAAACAGTACAAACATACACACATTTAGTAACTCAACACACTGCCCCTCCTTACCTTCAGGCTCAAACCCAACACCCGAGCCCTCCATTCTCCCACCCCTACAGGAGGGCAGCTCCCGCTCAGGCTGTCCAAGCTCTTTTCTGTCCTGGCACCCCAATGCTGGAACCAGCTTCCCCCTGAAGCTACCTGCCCATCTTGCGAAAACATCAGAAACCCTACCCCTTCAGGGCATTTTAAATAATCCCACAGCACCCCCCCCCCCCACACACACACACTAGCTCTGACTTTGCTGATACCTGCTTGAGTGTACTTACTAAGAATGTAATGCGGTTGTCTCACCTGACTATCATAAGATGAATGCACCAACTGTATGTCGTTCTGGATAAGAGTGTCTCTGCTAAATTACTCGAATGTATTACATTGAACCTTAATGCGTACAGTGCATTCGGAAATGATTCAGACCTCTTGACTTTTCTCCCCTCGTTGTTATGTTGTTTAAAATGGATGAAATTGTTGTCTCCCCTCAATCTACACACAATACCCCATAATAACAAAAAACATTTTTTAGAAATGATTTGTCATTATGGGGTATTGTGTGTGGATTGATAAGTAAAAATAATTGAATGCATTTTACAATAAGACTAAAGTAACAAAACGTGGAAAAAGGAAAGGGGTCTGAATAATTTCTGAATGCAGTGTATGGCTTTCAGTTGTGAAGCTATAACATGAACCAACAGCAGCAGCATTTCAAATCATTACCAGTAATAACAGTTCAGTGAGTCTTAACATTAAAATGAAAAGATAGTGAAGAAGTTGACACTTGCCTTACGATCTTGAAAAGCGATCACAGAAAAGGAGATGATATCACACCCATAGTGAGTTCTGACAAACTGAAGTGTTGCAATTCAAGTTGGACAATGGCATGTGATGTACTTCCTATTCCTTATAAGTGAACAAAATTATTTGCATTTTCAAAAGAAGTAGTATAATTTTCTACTAATTATATACAGTCAAAAGTGTAGACACACCTACTCAAGGGTTCTCTTTTACTATTGTCTACATTGTAGAATAGTGAAAACATCAAAATTATGAAATAACACATATGGAATCATGTAGTAACCAAAAGTGTTAAACAAATCAAAATATATGTTATATTTGAGATTCTTCAAATTAGCCACCCTTTGCCTTGATGACATTCTTGCATACTCTTGGTATTCTCTCAACCAGCTTCATGAGGTAGTCACCTGGAATGCATTTCAATTAACAGGTGTGCCTTGTTAAAAGTTATGCATAACATACAGACTTGTACACAAAGTCAACAGACCTCAATACCCTGCTACGTGGGGATAGTATGCATCCCCTTCCCCTCAGGAATGATCTACCATATAGCCAGTTGTGCAGGGTTAAACAAATCTGTGGCCAACATTCAGATTTTGACAGCAATGCTAAGAAAATGAAAAATACATTTAAATTCAGAGGCTACATGGAAAAAAAACTCTTGATGTTGCAACGATGAAAAGCTCTCAAAAACCACTAGAGGAAATGCTAAAAACTTAACCAAAGAATAAAAACAAATCTTTTGCACTAAGTACACCAAGTGTTCAGAGAAAATTAAAGCAATCCTGAAGAAGCACTGGCATATTCTGCAGTCAGACTATAGAATGGCAAACCTCTTCAAGGACCCCCCACTGGTGGTCTATAAGTGTGATCACAATATTGTGGATAGTTTAGTGAGATCTGACCTGCCCCATGAGCCCACTCAGACACTCTTGACACACAATCCAAATTGGAAATACCAATGTGGCTCATGCTCACAGTGCAATAGCACTACACAAACATCCTTCTTCAGACACCCACATACAGGTAGAAACATCCCTGTTAGGGGTATCATCTCTTGCAAGATAAAGGGAGTAATCTGTCTCATCACATGTTCATGTGGAAAATCCTACGTAGGACAAACAAAAAGACAATTAAAACAATGCATAGCTGACCACTGTGTCGTCGTCTGATGAGGAGGAATCGGACCAAAGCACAGCGTGGTAAGTGTTCATGACCTTTATTTAACTGAACACTGAAACATAAAGAACAAAGTGCAAACCGAAACAGTTGGTGTTTTACCCAATAAATTACTGGGAGTTTATATATATATATAGATTGTGCAACTCTCTTTGTATTCACCGTTAGTCAGCACCTCTACACTAAGTCATTTTCTCTGGGTGTGCTCCAGACAATGCTTTTTATATGACCTGAACATAACAAATAAATAAATAAACATGTGAAGATATTAAAGTATTTTATTTATAGAGTACTAACTTTACCTTCCCCTTCTACAACAAAATACTTAAATATATGTAATATAGTCCATGAAACATTTGATTTAAATACTGTATAATTCCATTAATTATTATGGAGGACTGCTTCTTCTGGGGAGTACCATATATAGAGACCGGTGGATTTAAAGTCTCTCGTTGGCCGTTACATAGCATTAGAGATCCAGGGTTTATACACATCATTGGTACAGTCTCTCCCAATAACATTATTATGAATTTATTTCAATGTACAGGTGATTTTTCAATTGGTTGGTGTGTTGTCAAGGAGTGAGGTGACGTGTGTTTGTGAGCAGATGACCACTATTTTGAGCCCGGTATGGGGACAGGGACAGTGGTGGAAGATATACTGTTAACCGCATACTGACGTCGGTTTCACATGAACATACAATGACATGAAACAGTATTTCCCCCTTTCTGGTTCTCTATTTTGCTTCTTTTTTTACTGAATGTTATCAGATCTTCATCCAAAACCTAATATTAGATAAAGGGAACTTGAGTTTACAAATAACAAAAAAAATAGTTATTTAATTTATTTCATTAACAAAGTTATGCAACACCCACGCCCCTGTGTGAAACAGTAATTTCCACCTTATAACTGGTTATGTCCCCATTCCAAAACACACAATCAGGAATACATCAAAATTGATTTAATGTACCAAATGTAAAGTTTTGGAATGGCCTAGTCAAATTCCAGACCTAATCCCAAATGAGACATTGTGACAGTTCATGCTTGAAAACCCACAAATGTCACTGAGTTAAAGCAGTTCTGCACAGGAGAGTGGGACAAAATCCCTCCACAGCAACGTGAGACACTGATCAACAACTACAGGAAGCATTTGGTTGGAGTCATTTCGGCTGAAGGAGGCACAACCAGTTATTGAGTATAAGGGGGCAATTACTTTTTCACACAGGGGCATTGGGTGTTGCATAACTTTGTTTAAAAAATAAATCAAATAAGTACGTAAATGTTGTGTTATTTGTTCGGTCAGTTCGGTTATCTAATATCAGCTTTTGATTGAATATCTGATAACATTCAGTATCAAAAATATGCTAAAACTTTTTCACAGCAGTTTAAATCCAGACTATTAAATACACTAATCAGGAATTAACTTTACACTTTTCTACACAATTAAAAAGCTGGAATATTGCACATCCCATCAAATATAATGACTTGTGGTTATTCCTTTATCTCTGATTCATAACTAGTTGTTGTTGTGTGGAAGACTCACCTGATATAAAGAGGCCAATGAGAAAAAACATGTTCTCAGGACAAGCCATGTGAGAACTCACACACTACTGATCACCTGAAACAGTACAAACATACACTTACTGGTGGAGTAACTTAACTCACACAACACATTGCATTAAACCATCCCCATATCAACTTTATTCATTTATTTATTTATTTTGAACATTCAAATGAACAGAAAATATAATGAAGAATGTATATATTTGTCACATTATGTTTCAACATGAAAAACCGACTTGGTATGAAACAGAGTAACTGTAATTGTATCTGAGTGATTCTTACACACCTCTCAACTTCTCCTATACCAACTTCCTCTTTGAAGTCTATTTGCCAAGAATAGCCTTTTGGGCTGAATGCCACAGATACAAACTTTTCACGTCACTTCGATATGGAATTTACTTTTTCATAGGAGTTTACGAGAACTTATGCAGTAGGTTAGGATAATTAATTCTGCATGTTAGGAGACTGAGGTTAAGGTTAGGTAAAAGTGTTAGGGTTAGGGAAATGCTCTCCTATCCAGTGTTGGACGACCGCATTTGGGATCCTGAGCTTACTTTCCTGCTATTAAACACATTTTGCCATGAGGCTGATAGAAAAGGTTTCTGTTTTAAAGCTAATATCCTGCAATTCTATACATTTTGCTATCATATGCTATCAGGTGCCGTTCTGTAATCCTAACCTACTTCCAAAATAATTTCTTATCCTCTATGTGATCGGTCCCCCCCACAGGAAGGCTGTTGACTCCTTGCTGTCCCCAGTCCACCTGGCCATGCTGCTGCTCCAGTTTCAACTGTTCTGCCTGTGATTATTATTATTTGACCATGCTGGTCATTTATGAACATTTGAACATCTTGGCCATGTTCTGTTATAATCTCCACCCGGCACAGCCAGAAGAGGACTGGCCACCCCACATAGCCTGGTTCCTCTCTAGGTATCTTCCTAGGTTTTGGCCTTTCTAGGGAGTTTTTCCTAGCCACCGTGCTTCTACACCTGCATTGCTTGCTGTTTGGGGTTTTAGGCTGGGTTTCTGTACAGCACTTTGAGATATCAGCTGATGTACAAAGGGCTATATAAATACATTTGATTTGATTTGATTTGAGCTAACGTGCGCTGATGTGATTAGCATGAGGTTGTAGCCCGTAGGCGGTGGCGGTGGCCCGTTCCTGTAGGTTCATGCTCTACAACATCCGCAGAGTACGACCCTGCCTCACACAGGAAGCGGCGCAGGTCCTAATCCAGGCACTTGTCATCTCCCGTCTGGATTACTGCAACTCGCTGTTGGCTGGGCTCCCTGCCTGTGCCATTAAACCCCTACAACTCATCCAGAACGCCGCAGCCCGTCTGGTGTTCAACCTTCCTAAGTTCTCTCACGTCACCCCGTTCCTCCGCTCTCTCCACTGGCTTCCAGTTGAAGCTCGCATCCGCTACAAGACCATGGTGCTTGCCTACGGAGCTGTGAGGGGAACGGCACCTCAGTACCTCCAGGCTCTGATCAGGCCCTACACCCAAACAAGGGCACTGCGTTCATCCACCTCTGGCCTGCTCGCCTCCCTACCACTGAGGAAGTACAGTTCCCGCTCAGCCCAGTCAAAACTGTTCGCTGCTCTGGCCCCCCAATGGTGGAACAAACTCCCTCACGACGCCAGGACAGCGGAGTCAATCACCACCTTCCGGAGACACCTGAAACCCCACCTCTTTAAGGAATACCTAGGATAGGATAAAGTAATCCCTCTCACCCCCCCTTAAAAGATTTAGATGCACTACTGTTCCACTGGATGTCATAAGGTGAATGCACCAATTTGTAAGTCGCTCTGGATAAGAGCGTCTGCTAAATGACTTAAATGTAAATGTTAAATGTTGTAAGTAACAAGAACATTTCCTAGGACGTAGACATGTCTTATATGGGCAGAAAGCTTAAATGATTGCTAATCTACAGTAGTTCCTCCTTTAAAAGTTGCGTCATACTGAGGCACACCTTGCTGCCTGCTGCAGAATTCTGTGGTACGTTATCTGTTTGTCAGCCATTTTTTTCTGTTAATGCAAGTTATTGCTAGTTTGACCACCAGAGGGCATCTTTGAGAAACATTGGATTGTCTTCCGTTACCAGAGAATTTAAAACCTTTTTTGTAATAACATTGTAAATTGGATTGATTTTAAGAAATTTGGCTTAATTAATTTGATTATTATTTTGGTGTTCTATTCCGAGAAAAATGAAAAAACGAAACCCTCAGGGTTTCCGTTAGGATGGAATGTAATGCTGTACAACATGACGGTCAGATGTAAGCTACAGCATGAGGATTGGAGGATTCTAAATAGTTTGCTTTCATTAGACAACTTTGTTCCAATATTTCTATAAATCAGTGATATTTATTCCCACAGTAATTCATTATGGATCTAAATAATATAATTTAATAATAATAATAATATAATAATATAAATCAACATCTGCATTTTGAAAGAGTATTTTTATCATTATTTTATTAACGAAAGCATAAAGATCCTGATGAAGAAATACAGTACCGTACAGTATATGCTTTTACATTTGGATAATAAAACACTTAAAGCATTTTGAAGATATGAGCCAGCTGCATTTGTTTATTAGGCTACTGTGCAGTCTACAATACATACTGTAGTAAACATGGGAAAGTGCCTAATTCCTTACATAAGGGAGAGCAGGCCATGTCTGTACTACAGAATGCGGAGCATACAGGAGTCGGGGGTTCAAATCCCTGACAGGGAGGAAGGAGTAGACTGTCTTGTAAATAAGAATTTGTTCTTAACTTCACTGATTCCATATGTGTTATTTCATAGTTGTGATGTCTTCACTATTATTCTACAATGTAGAAAATAGTTTGGTTTTTAAAAATCTTGGAATGAGTAGGTGTGTCCAAACTTTTGACTGGTACTTGCTTAATTATTTTGATTAATATTATGGTTTTTCTATTCCAAGAAAAAACGAAAAACCCTCTGGGTTTCCATTAGTATGGAACGGAAAATATGGTGCTGTACAACGTGATGGTCGGCAGTACAGTACTGGGCTATTTAGCTAAAGAATTCCTGCAGGGCAGGTGGGAGACCGGGTTCAATTCCCCTACGGGGAGGAAGGAGTAGGCTGTCCTTTTAAATAAGAATTTGTTCTTAACTGACTTGCCTATAAAGGTTACACTAAGAGCATACCATTTCTGCACACTCATTTTCTAATTCTTGTCTAACCAATACCCAAACGGATATTAAGTGGGGGGAAAAAATCTAATTGATTCATCAAGACCAGTCCCCACACTTGTCTCAGGGCCATGCGAAACGGTGCTAAAATAGTTGTAGGCTTTTGTTTCTAACTTCAATATGCTCTTGAAATATATAAGACCGTCACAATGTTTAACAGAACATTATTCAACACTAGTGAGAATCATTTGTGCACCGCCCTATGGCACTCCCAATTACGGTCAGATGTGATACAGCCTGAATTCGATATATATTTATATATATATTTTTTAAATTCAGAACATTAACCGTGTGTAGGTAGATACGTGTGTAGGTACAGTAGATGTGGAAAGATTATTTTTTGAAAGTTGGGGAGAAGGGAGGGAGAGGTTCACACCTAGCTCAAGTTGGGGAGGGGGGTTTCACACCTAGCTCGGCTATTCAACATTTATTTAGTAAAGGTTGAATAGTCTATTGTTCGGCTAATAGCCCAATCTGCTATGCTTGTGAAAAACTAATAATAATACTTTTCCCCTTTCATGTTAAAGATTCCAATTGATAGAAGTGTTTTTAGCCACAATCGACCCCAACCCCAACCCCAATTAATATATTTGGGCACAGTCGATAGCGTGCTGGACTTCAGGCTAGAATGTTGAAGGTTCAAAACCTGCTCCCTGCTTGTTTCATTACATTATTATGCCGGTCTCAGAGCAAATAGCCTGGATTGTTACTCCAATCTTGTTCCACGCTCTCTTCCACGCCTCATTCTCCACCTGAGTGGCTCGCTTGTGGGCGTGCTGGTTAGGATGTACTGTTTTTTATTCTGTATATATGAATTAGAAATCAGCCTTTACTTAAATCATGTTTCTAGTCTATTGCATAGTTACAATGTGTAATCATTGATGTCCCAGGAGCAAGAGTGGTAAACACTGTTGAAGTGTATATCTGTAATACATACATGCAGACACATTCCAAGATGGCTTGGCAGTCGGACGTGTGTTTTGTCTTGTCCCGTCCTGTCTGGTGTAAATATAGTGTAAATATAGTTTTCCTTGTTTTTTTTTTCTGTATATATTTCGTACATATTTTAATCTCACTTTCCAACTACAGGCTGAATATACTCTCCTGCAACCCGCATCACCCAATGTGGTACGGATCTGCTTTTTCTATACTTTAGAACCGGAACCCTCATCAGAAGCTAGCCAGCTAACTGCTAGCGGTCTTCAAAGCTAACTAGGACACCAGCGCGACATCAACCCAGAGCATATCAGACTGCTTTTTCTCTACCACATCTCCGGATTCCTACCGCAAGCTCTGAACCTTTACACCGGATCATCGCAACTAGCTAGCTGCAATCCGAGTGGCTACTCCTGGCTAACGTCTCTGTCCCAGAGCAAGCACCAGTTAGCCTTGAGCTAGCCTCGAGCTAAGCCCATCTCCCGACTAGCCGAAGAGGTCCAACAATACCTATTTTGCCAATTGGCCTGGACCCTCTACTGCCGACACGGAGCCCCGCCGATCCATCACGACTGGTCCGCCGACATAATCGTCCGAGGTGGTTTCAACAGGCTTTTCCGCTGCGACATCGCCAAAGATCCATCTGCTGGCCAAGGCCCGCGAGCTTTCTGAATCGCTGTGTCTCCAGCTCACCTAGCGTACTAGAGCACCTGTAGCATACTCCTGGGCTACAATTACCCGGGCCCACGACCGGTCTGTCGATGTCACCGCATGAAGAGGAATAAACAGACTCACCCCATCGCGACGTCCCCCAAAGGTTAACTCTCTAGCCCTCGCTATCTCCCTGCTTGCTAATTCGGCCTGCTAACGGCTAGCTTGTCAAGCTCCGGTCCGCTAACTGCTACCTTGTCTAGCCCGGGCCTACGAACTGTTAGCTTGTTAGCACAGGCCTGCTAACCGTCTGAACCACCGCGTCCCAATCACTCTCTGACCCCATTTACTTTCTATCTCTTTTTGATTTTTAATTTGTTTATACCTTCCGGAAACCTGCCTCACCCAATGTGATACGGAATCGCTATTACTTTTAATTTTAATTTTATTTTTATGACACACTCAAGAACCTCCAGACGCTAACCAGCTAACTAGCTACAAGCTATTTAGTCATTGTTAGTTTTTAAAAAACCCAGATAACACTCGCCAGCCCAGCTTCCCTGCCCATCCACCACTGCCCCCTGGACACTGATCTCTTGGCTACATAGCTGACGCACGCTGGACTGTCCATTAATCACGGTACCCCATTCTGCTTGTTTGTTTTACCTGTCGGCCCCGTTGCCTAGTCAACGCCATTTTACCTGCTGTTTGTTGTGCTAGCGGATTAGCCTCGCCTACTGTTTTTAGCTAGCTTTCCAAATTCAACACCTGTGATTACTGTATGCCTCGCTGTATGTCTCTCTCAGATGTCAATATGCCTTGTATACTGTTGTTCAGGTTAGTTATCATTGTTTTAGTTCACAATGGAGCCCCTAGATCCACTCTGCATACCCCTGTTACCTCCTTTGTCCCACCTCCCACACATGCGGTGACCTCACCCATTACAACCAGCATGTCCAGAGATACAACCTCTCTCATCATCACCCAGTGCCTGGGCTTACCTCCGCTGTACCCGCACCCCACCATACCCCTGTCTGCACATTATGCCCTGAATATATTCTACCATGCCCAGAAACCTGCTCCTCTTATCCTCTGCCCCCAACGCTCTAGGCGACCAGTTTTGATAGCCTTTAGCCGCACCCTCATACTACTCCTTCTCTGTTCCGCGGATGATGTGGAGGTAAACCCAGGCCCTGCATGTCCCCAGGTACCCTCATTTGTTGACTTCTGTGATCGAAAAAGCCTTGGTTTTATGCATGTCAACATCAGAAGCCTCCTCCCTAAGTTTGTTTTACTCACTGCTTTAGCACACTCTGCTAACCCTGATGTCCTTGCCGTGTCTGAATCCTGGCTCAGGAAGGCCACCAAAAATTCAGAGATTTCCATACCCAACTATAACATCTTCCGTCAAGATAGAACTGCCAAAGGGGGCGGAGTTGCAGTCTACTGCAGAGATAGCCTGCAAAGTAATGTCATACTTTCCAGGTCCATACCCAAACAGTTCGAACTACTAATTTTGAAAATTACTCTCTCCAGAAATAAGTCTCTCACTGTTGCCGCCTGCTACCGACCACCCTCAGCTCCCAGCTGTGCCCTGGACACCATTTGTGAATTGATCGCCCCCCATCTAGCTTCAGAGTTTGTTCTGTTAGGTGACCTAAACTGGGATATGCTTAACACCCCGGCAGTCCTACAATGTAAGCTAGATGCCCTCAATCTCACTCAAATCATCAAGGAACCCACCAGGTACAACCCTAACACTGTAAACAAGGGCACCCTCATAGGCGTCATCCTGACCAACTGGCCCTCCAAATACACCTCCGCTGTCTTCAACCAGGATCTCAGCGATCACTGCCTCATTGCCTGTATCCGCCACGGAGCCGCAGTCAAGCGACCACCCCTCATCACTGTCAAACGCTCCCTAAAACACTTCTGTGAGCAGGCCTTTCTAATCGACCTGGCCCGGGTATCCTGGAAGGACATTGACCTCATCCCGTCAGTTGAGGATGCCTGGTCATTCTTTAAAAGTAACTTCCTCACCATTTTAGATAAGCATGCTCCGTTCAAAAATGCAGAACCAAGAACAGATACAGCCCTTGGTTCACTCCAGACCTGACTGCCCTCGATCAGCACAAAAACATCCTGTGGCGGACTGCAATAGCATCGAATAGCCCCGTGATATGCAACTGTTCAGGAAGTCAGGAACCAATACACGCAGTCAGTCAGGAAAGCTAAGGCCAGCTTCTTCAGGCAGAAGTTTGCATCCTGTAGCTCCAACTCCAAAAGTTCTGGGACACTGTGAAGTCCATGGAGAACAAGAGCACCTCCTCCCAGCTGCCCACTGCACTGAGGCTAGGTAACACGGTCTCCACCGATAAATCCATGATTATCGAAAACTTCAATAAGCACTTCTCAACGGCTGGCCATGCCTTCCGCCTGGCTACTCCAACCTCGGCCAACAGCTCCGCCCCCGCAGCTCCTCGCCCAAGCCTCTCCAGGTTCTCCTTTACCCAAATCCAGATAGCAGATGTTCTGAAAGAGCTGCAAAACCTGGACCCGTACAAATCAGCTGGGCTTGACAATCTGGACCCTCTATTTCTGAAACTATCTGCCGCCATTGTCGCAACCCCTATTACCAGCCTGTTCAACCTCTTTCATATCGTCTGAGATCCCCAAGGATTGGAAAGCTGCCGCAGTCATCCCCCTCTTCAAAGGGGAGACACCCTGGACCCAAACTGCTATAGACCTATATCCATCCTGCCCTGCCTATCTAAGGTCTTCGAAAGCCAAGTCAACAAACAGGTCACTGACCATCTCGAATCCCACCGTACCTTCTCCGCTGTGCAATCTGGTTTCCGAGCCGGTCACGGTGCACCTCAGCCACACTCAAGGTACTAAACGATATCATAACCGCCATCAATAAAAGACAGTACTGTGCAGCCGTCTTCATCGACCTCGCCAAGGCTTTCGACTCTGTCAATCACCATATTCTTATCGGCAGACTCAATAGCCTCGGTTTTTCGGATGACTGCCTTGCCTGGTTCACCAATTACTTTGCAGACAGAGTTCAGTGTGTCAAATCGGAGGGCATGCTGTCGGTCCTCTGGCAGTCTCTATGGGGTGCCACAGGGTTCAATTCTCGGGCCGACTCTTTTCTCTGTATATATCAATGATGTTGCTCTTGCTGCGGGCGATTCCCTGATCCACCTCTCGCAGACGACACCATTCTATATACTTTCGGCCCGTCATTGGACACTGTGCTATCTAACCTCAAATGAGCTTCAATGCCATACAGCACTCCTTCCGTGGCCTCCAACTGCTCTTAAACGCGAGTAAAACCAAATGCATGCTTTTCAACCGATCGCTGCCTGCACCCGCATGCCCGACTAGCATCACCACCCTGGATGGTTCCGACCTTGAATATGTGGACATCTATAAGTACCTAGGTGTCTGACTAGACTGCAAACTCTCCTTCCAGACTCACATCAAACATCTCCAATCGAAAATCAAATCAAGAGTCGGCTTTCTATTCCGCAACAAAGCCTCCTTCACTCACGCCACCAAGCTTACCTAGTAAAACTGACTATCCTACCGATCCTCGACTTGGCGATGTCATCTACAAAATGGCTTCCAACACTCTACTCAGCAAACTGGATGCAGTCTATCACAGTGCCATCCGTTTTGTCACCAAAGCACCTTATACCACCCACCACTGCGACTTGTATGCTCTAGTCGGCTGGCCCTTGCTACATATTCGTCGCCAGACCCACTGGCTCCAGGTCATCTACAAGTCCATGCTAGGTAAAGCTCCGCCTTATCTCAGTTCACTGGTCACGATGGCAACACCCATCCGTAGCACGCGCTCCAGCAGGTGTATCTCACTGATCATCCCTAAAGCCAACACCTCATTTGGCCGCCTTTCGTTCCAGTACTCTGCTGCCTGTGACTGGAACGAACTGCAAAATCGCTGAAGTTGGAGACTTTTATCTCCCTCACCAACTTCAAACATCAGCTAACCGAGCAGCTAACCGATCGCTGCAGCTGTACATAGTCTATTGGTAAATAGCCCACCCATTTTCACCTACCTCATTCCCATACTGTTTTTATACTGTTTTTTATTTATTTACTTTTCTGCTCTTTTGCACACCAATATCTCTACCTGTACATGACCATCTGATCATTTATCACTCCAGTGTTAATCTGCAAAATTGTATTATACGCCTACCTCCTCATGCCTTTTGCACACATTGTATATAGACTCCCCCTTTTTTTTCTACTGTGTTATTGACTTGTTAATTGTTTACTCCATGTGTAACTCTGTGTTGTCTGTTCACACTGCTATGCTTTATCTTGGCCAGGTCGCAGTTGCAAATGAGAACTTGTTCTCAACTAGCCTACCTGGTTAAATAAAGGTGAAAAAAAAACACAGCATCATTCAAAGAAGGGAGTTTGATACACATATTGGATATGACTGAAGAAAACTTGCTAAATAGCTATTTTCGAAAGTTAACATTTTTGACCAAAAATTTGCAATATCTACATTAACTAACACATTCCTCTCAATTGTAAATTTTTTGCTTGACTCATTATGACGTTATAATTACTTAAATTTGCTTCTTTATTTGTAAGCTATCTTTGCTGAAGAAAGTCACCAGGGATGGGTGGCTCACATCAAAATCGTCATTGGAACCACTTGATATGATTGGTCATATAAAAACCTTGGGACCCAAATGCATAATGAGTGCCCTAACTCCCCCTTGCGGTGGTCTGGAGCAATGAAGCTGTGATGCTGGGTACCTCTAAGTCTCACAACTTTTAAAGGAGGGACCACTGTAACTGCACTGTCTAATTTACAGTAGCTGTTAGAGTGAAAACGTATCATGTTATTGTTTGAGGAGACTGCACAGTTATGTACTTGAAAATGCATATATTGACCAATTAGGCATAGTTGGGCAGACTTGATACAACGTTTTGAACAGAAACGCAATGGTTCATACGATCAGTCTAAAACTCTGCCATCTAGTAGCCAAAATCTAAATTGCGACTAAATTGGAATAATACCTTTCTCTTACATTTCAAAGATAATGAAAAAATAAATAAAAAACGCATATTTTTCCTTTGTTTTATCTTTTACTAGCCTAGTGGTTAGAGCGTTAGGGCCAGTAACCGGAAGGTTGCTGGATCGAATCCCCGAGCTGACAAAGTAAAAAATCAGTGGTTATGCCCCTGAGCAAGGCAGTTAACTCACTGTTCCCCGGGCGCCGAAGACGTGGATGTCGATTAAGGCAGCCCCCCTCACCTCTCTGATTCAGAGGTACTAGGTATCCCCCCTCACCTCTCTGATTCAGAGGGGTTGGGTTAAATGCGGAAGAGAGGTTACTGTTGAATACATTCAGTAGGACAACTGGCTACTTATCCCCCTCTCCCTTTCCCTTTCCCTCACATTTCCACCAACTTCAAAGTGGTTCCTTTCAAGTGGTATCAAGAATATACATATCCTTGCATCAGATCCTGAGCTACAGGCAGTTAGATTTGGGTATGTCATTTTAGGTCCGATCGTTAAGATGCTAATTAAAGGTAAAACAGGCATGTAGGGCACAATCTTAGGTTACTTATACTCAATATATTCAAAAGTATGTGGACACCCCTTCAGCTATTTCATGACATTGACATTAATGCCCATGATTTTGGAATGAGATGTTCGATGAGCAGGTGACCACATACTTTTGGTCGTGTAGTGTACATTGCAGATCTTTATGTGAGAAATTACCTAATATGTGCTGCATTTTCAGGGCAAGAAGAGACTGTTAACACAATGGTTTCTGGGATTGCAGCAGGAACTTCTGGGGTCCTTTTGCTTATCAGCCTGATCAGTATTTTTCGATGGTAAAAACTATTCCTGGAATCAATAGAAAACTATTATTTCTGCTGTGTTTGTGCTTTTTAATATGAAATCCCTCTCAGTGCATTCAGAATATCTTTGTAAATGTCTTCCAGGAGGAGAAACTCGAGGCTCCACGATGGACTTGAAAGGACAGACAATTCACAGGGACAGGTGGGAATAAGGCTCAACTTACAAACCATCTACAAAGTGAATCTAAGGAAGTAATGAATTAATGCTGAAACTATTTAAAGCCACGGGGTTAACATAATTTCAGAGCAAGTTTAGGGGGAGACGACCACATCGAAAGCAATGCCACATCCTGTAATGACATGGAATGATAACAGAATGGCTGTTGGACTTTGACAGTGTTTACTGTCTTTACACCTGTCAGTTGAATTGACATTTTCATTGACATCCTCTCAGTATGTATTGTGTAACCTGCGTGTAACCTGCTGACATTACACATTTTACACATTACTGAGCTTAGAGCTTTACACCTGTTCCTCTCTCTGTGTTTTCCCCACAGAACTCCCCGGTTGGGACAGTGTGTACTATCCAGGCCACAGCCGGAGAGGAACCAGAGGAACCTGCAGAAGACCAGCCTGAAGAGATCCAATACGGTGACATAGACTTCTCCAAACTACAGACCAAAGAGACCCCAGCTGCAGCCCAGGACAGGGTCCAGGGACAGGAGAGTGAGTACGCTGAAGTCAACCTGACTGGGAGAGGGGCTCAGGAACCACCTCTTAACAACCTAGATGGGCTTTATGCACAAGTGACTAAATAAGTGCTTGTTAATTATTTTTCCAATGTGTATTAAGTGTTTTTATGTACAGTATTGTCATTGTGTATCTGTTTTCTATTGGTACTTCTGTTGCATTAATAATTGTGTGCTCTTTGATTATCTGCATATTTGTAGAATTTTCTGGGATGAAAAGTGTTTAACTGTTACTATAGTGTTGATATGATGATGCAGGCTACTCTTTATTTTAGACCATTTATTTTGAGTGTTGAGTTCACAGAGCATATGTTTAATGGGTTCCAGTATAGAGGAACTGCTGAGTTCAACTAGCTCACTGAAGGCAGTTTAAGACCATATAAAGTCAGTGATGACTGAGGAGAGAAGACACAGTTAGTTGGAGAGACAGTGGTCTGATACAAGACAGGAAGTTGGTGCAGGAAGTCTACATGATGGCAGAATGGTGTTAACATCTACTAGTCACTGTTTCTCTTATTATTTTGTGCAGTTCCCAGAATAACAATAATATCTATTTTCAGTTTATATCTATTTAGAAGTAATTTTTTCAGTTTTTATGTTGAGTGTTAAATCAAAGAATCAATTGAGACTGCATTTCAGGTTGTTTATTAATTGCACTGTAATTAAAACCTTTACATTCAATTTCCATGACATCTTTTGGTCTTACTTGTCCAACATTTACCATATCTCATTAGTGTATTCAATTGAGATTTTGTGTCACTGTTCTACACACAAGGTGGAATGATGTTTTTAGACATAAAAATGAAAAGCTGAAAGTCAATGTATTCAACACCTTTTCTATGACAAGCCTAAATAAGTTCAGGAGTAAAGATTTCCTTAACTTGTCACATGAGTTGCATGGATTCACTCTGTGTGCAATACTAGTGTTTAAGATGATTTTTAAATGACTACCTCGTCTCTGTACCCCACACATACAATTTTCTGTAAGGTCCCTCAGTCAAGCAGCAACTTTCAAACAGATATAACCAGCTTTTCCATTGCCTCACAAAGAAGGGCACCTGTTGGTAGATGGGTAAAAAGAAATGGAATCTGACATTTCCCTTTGAGCGTAGTGAGTTAATTAATTACACTTTGGATGGTTTATCAATACACCCAATCACTACAAAGATACAGGCGTCCTTCCTAACTCAGTCGCTGGAGAGGAAAAACACTGCACAGGGATTTCACCCACAGGAGGTTGGTGGCACCTTAATTGGGGAGAACGTACTCGTGGTAATGGCTGGAGCAGAACAGGTGGAATGGTACCAAATACACCCAACATGTTTTCCATGTGTTTGATTCCATTCCATTTGCTCCGTTCTAGACATTATTATGAGTTGTCTTCCTCTCAGCAACCTCCACTGATTTCACCATAAGGTCAATGGTGACTTTAAAACAGTTACATAGTTTAATGGCTGTGATTGGAGAAAACTGAGGATGGATCAACAACATGTTACTTACTCCATAATACAAACCTAAATGACAGAGTGAGAAGAAGGAAACATGTACAGAAAAAAATATTCTAAAATATGAATTCTGTTTGCAATAAGGCACTAAAGTAAAACGGCAAAACATTTGGCAAAGAAATTCACTCTATGTCCAACACAACATATCACTGAGTACCACTCTTCAAATTTTCAAGCATGGTGATGGCTGCAATATGTTATGGGTATACTTGTCATCAAGTGTTTTAGGATGAAAATAAATGGAATAGAGCAAAGCACAGACAAAACTCTAGAGAAAAACTTGGTTCAGTCTGATTTTCAAAAGACACTGGGATGCAAATTCACTTTTCAGCAGGTCAATAACCTAAAACAAAAAGCCAAAAATATACCAGAGTTGCTTACTTTGACAATATTGTATGTTCCTAATTGTCCAAGTTACAGTTTTGATCGGCTTGAAAATGTGCAAATATTGTACATTCCAGGTGTGCAAAGCACTTATAGACTTACCCAGAAAGACTCACAGCTGTAATTACTGCAAGAGGTGATTGTAATGTAACAGTTTCACTTCCGTCCCTCTCCTCGCCCCTACTTGGGCTCAAATGAAGGACCCTCTTTCAACAACTGCTTCCCAAGAAGCATCGTTAGCCATCGCTCCACAAAAGCCACGTCCCCTGCAGAGCAAGGGGAACAACTGCTTCAAGGTCTCAGATTGAAATGCTATTAGCACACACCACGCTAACTAGCTAGCCATGTCACATCGGTTACACTCACCCTCCTTTTTACCTCCTTTTCCGCAGCAACCAGTGATCTGGGTCAACCGCATCAATGTAACAGTATAACCAGCCATCAAGGACACCACGTGGTGTCAGAGGAAGGCCCTAAAATGTATATATGATTAATTTTTAATGACAGATACTTTGTTTAATTCTATTTAATTTTGTACCAATTTTTCCCCCCAATTTTGTGGTATCCAATTGGTAGTAACAGTCTTGTCTCATCGCTGCAACTCCCTTACGGACTCAGGAGATGCAAAGGTTGTGCATCCTTCGAATCACAACCCAACCAAGCTGCACTGCTTCTTGACACAATGCCTGCTTAACCTGGAAGCCATCCACAACAATGTGTCAGAGGAAACAACATACACCTGGTGACGTGTCAGCGTGCACCTGGCCCGCCCCATGAGTCGTTAGAGCGCGATGGGACAAGGACATCCCTGTGGGTCAAACCCTCCCCTAACCCAGACGACGCTGGGCTGTTGTTTATTATCTATGCCTAGTCACTTTACCCCTACCTCCTTGTACATATTACCTCAATTACCTGGACTACCCTGTAACCTGTACCATATTCTCCCCCCTGAAATCATGTTACAGGAAGGTCAAATAGATAAATATGCTGAACACTATATGAATCACTCTAAACTGAATCTGAACTTTATTCATCTTAAATATCCCCATTACATGTCTATGTTCATGTGTGTATTGTTGGGAGTTATTGTGGGGCGGCAGCGTAGCCTAGTGGTTAGAGTGTAGGGGCAGCAGCGTAGCCTAGTGGTTAGAGTGTAGAGGCGGCAGCGTAGCCTAGTGGTTAGAGCGTTGGACTAGGAACCGGAAAGTTTGATGGAAAACCTTAGGCTTTGTACGACATTATAAATTACATTGAGCATCCCTCGAATTCAAACCCCCGAGCTGACAAGGTACAAATCTGTCGTTCTGCCCCTGAACAGGCAGTTAACCCACGTATACTCTGAGCGTGAATTCCTTTGTAAGGAAGGCACCTTGGCGGCGTAAGCAGGGCCGAGTCAGAGGAGAGTAATCTGGGGGTTTTGTGGACTCAAAAGATACTCTGCACTGTCCGGTTGCCAGTGACCAAGAGCCCTCCTGACACTGAATTGATCACAGTGGGGATTGGGGGAGGTCTGTCGGGGTGAGGGGCCAGGGTGACTGTGTGTTCTAGGTGAACTCCTTTTGAATGCAGCCAAGTGTAGTAGCTGTCCAGTGCTGAAGGACCTCGTTCTGTGTATCTGTGTGATTTGTCTAAGTGACCCTCAGATGTGGTGAATTCCAATTATTTTAAATGTGCTAGCCAGGTATGCCCTGGGTTACTCTGTGTGAGTATGTAATAGTTGTCGGACCGTTCTGTGTGAGCGGGGTAGGGTTGACCTTTTGATGTTCTGTGTGGACATCTGACCAGTTCTATGTGAAAATCTGACCAATACTGTGTGGATGATCCTGAAAGTTCTGTGTGAGTACCTAAGATTTCTTAAGTTTTATATGGATTCTGTGAATTATTTGAAATTATGATAAATGGTATGTGTGTATAAAGTAATGCGGAGAATGATTAGATACAATTTAAACCACCCATTCGTAGATGTACGTAGGTTTTGAGTTGATATCTTAAATGGATCATTTGATAAAGATGAAGTTTTTAAGCACTATTAAAATAATCTACAAAATCTGGGAAATTGAGCTCTAGAAACTGATTAGAGTGTGTCCACTTTTGGTTATCTTACCCTAACGATGTAACTATGGAACGCATATTGGATTATCTCCGTCTGGGTGAAACATTTGAAATTTAACTGCCCTTAAGGTCTGAACATGTTATAATTTTTCTTCCCAGTATGAGAGAAGTTGCGGGATTTATTGAATAAACTGTTTTCCATAAAGTTAAAGAGAATTCGAGGGATGCTCTATGTAATTTATAATGTCGTACAAAGCCTAAGGTTTTCCATCAAACTAATTATCATTGCGTGATTAATGTGATGTAGTAAAGTAATTGAAATACGTTGCATAAGTAAACATAATCTACTTTTATTAAAAGGCGCAATATCTGTTTCCTAGTCATTAACTGTCGATTTTATTCTTTGATTGCTAATATATTCATTTGGAATTTGAGAATCATAGCTGGAGTAACGTTTGTACTATTAAAATTGGGCTATTATTCTTCTGGGAATTACCGACAGTGACGTGTTTTGATTTTACTTCAAAATCAGGTTTATATGCGGAGAATTTTAGTGTTTTGCAACAGCATTAGTGGTTCAGTGGTAGACTTGTCGCCTGCAACACGGAGGCCCGAGTTCCATTCCCAGTCATGGCGCTGGCTGAATTCAGAGTTTTTGATTGTAAATAATCTATTTGTATGTTTTGCCTGGAAAGTTATGGTCGCTAGTGTTTGTATAAGAGATAAATTGAACGTTTTCAATAGATTGTTTAGGTTAAATTGATAGACTAATTAAACTTAAAATAATAACGAAGCGAATTCTGATGCAAGACGATGTCTGTTCACTAGATGATCTGCTGGAATAATGTATTGAGAATTTAGTCGTATTTAAATTACTGTATCAATAGAGAAGACAGTTACCTAAGTTAAAGACATTCTGAATAATAGCGGGGAAAGAATAGCGATAGAAAGTGGTTACCGAAGTGTTTTTCATTCTTATAGATTGACTGACGCATGTTATAATTTTAGCGCTGCGTGTGTTATTGTTAAAGAAATAGGATACATTTCATAAGTGTGGAGAGCAAAGAGAAGAGGAAGTTATAAAGTTGGGGTTTTTAATCTTACATAGAGGTAAGGGAAAACGTTGAAATGAGAGGGGTTATATATTTTTGCCCAATGAGAAAAAGAAATAGGAAAGTTGAGTTGAAAGTATGAAAGAGAGTTAGTTGTTATGTTGGCTACTAATTGTCAGGGAAAGTTGCTGGAGGCAGGTAGATTGTTGTAGAATAACGTAAATTTGCGTTATTAGTTTGAATATACAATAACCTTACTCTAATTGTTTTGACCGTTGTTCAGGTACATTTTTTCTGTATTTCTAGCAGCTGATTCGCTAGGTGGGCATCAGAGATTTGTGGGAGACTGGATGTCTGAATCATAAAACATCGTAAGGATAGATTCTGATGGTTATTGATTCTTGGTTTGATTGTTTAAGTAACACCAGTTAATTTGAGCAGGAAAGTTCATGTAGTCTAACATTATAGTATGTTTCCATTATGTGGAACAATGTCAGGTCATTAAAGGTGATTGCTGGATTGAATAGTACGCCAACCTGTTGACAGAAGACTGAATGGGTGTGAATGTTGTAAAGCAAGATTGGGCCAAAGACTAAACTAGTATGTTAAAGTAGGGGAGTATCATTGATTTTAATTATAGTGTTGTTACCGCAATAGTCAAAACAATTTCATATGTTTTGGGAAATTAGCTAGGTTGAATATTGGTATTTGAGTTCCTTTATTATTTGCTTTTTAAAAGAGAGGTTGGAATCAAGTATGATGCCTTGGCACTTAAAATCAGATACCACCAGGAGCTTTTTCCATCAGTGGTTGTTTTTGAGGAACATGCAGACTGTGTTTTATTTTATTGAGATGTAAACATGAGTCTCTGAGCAATTTTGTCATCTGAATCATTATAGTAGTGAGTTCTTGTGTAGTTTGTTATTTGCATGAATTTATCACTGTATCATCTGCATACATTGGAACTTCAGACCCTGTACAGACTAAAGGAAGATCATTAATGGATGTGCTGAACAGTATTGACCTTTGTGGATATCAGTGGGGGAAAAAAATAAGTTTATTTGTATTTTTACGATGATGAGACAGCACCGACTTTTGAAGGATTTTAGATTTGTTAAAAAAATATAAAAAATCAGGTTTGGTTTTTACTAAATTTATATCAACAGATTGAAATTATTAGGTTGCTAATTAAAATGTTTTTTAGGAGTTGATTTAACTTAATTAAACATTGTATCATGCATATACATTGATTTGATTAAAACTCATGATTAATGATTTGAGGTACAGTGGAATTATCATTAGGTTTGGTTTATAGTTTCACGTTTGAGTTTCTGAATCGATGTAGTGTAATGAATACTAAGTGTTTTTGTGTTTTCTCCGGGAAAATGAATATTTCACTGTCTCTCTCTGGAATGTTTCCAGGGACTATACTCTTGGGGAGAGTGAGTGAAATTGAGGCCATAAACTACCACATTGAAAGGGGCACTCACCACATTGGGATTGTAATGAGTTTTTATTTTCTGACTTTTCATTACACACGCAAATTCTTTTGATAAAGGAATGTTCTGGGAACATGGAAATACGAAAATGTTTGGAACTAGTTGATTATTGTTTGCAAATTGTTTCATATAGTGAAAAACACTGCTTTGAAGGGTTTTGTATAACCTATGACCTTCTGATGACTTTCTGTTGTGGCTTGATCACTCGCATTGGAAAGCCATTTGGATAATGAAATTAGGGTCATCTGTAATACTGCTTTCAAAATAATTTGTGTAATTGGTAAATATGTTTCTTATCCATATTTGTAATTTGGACCAGTGTGAAGAGGGAGTAGGGCATTGCTTTTAACTAAGGGTATGCTGCTTTAAGTCTATTTTCCTATGACCATAGGGGTTAAAGAATTTTTCTTTGTGGAGTTTTTTTTCAGTTTAGTGATTTTAATTTAATTAGGTTAGCTGAAATGTTGTTTTGTATTTGTTTTCAGTTTTGTTTTACATTACTCTCATACGGAGAGATGTGTGTAAAACATGGGGGAGGATTCAGTTTTTTTAGGGTTTGAATTTGAATTTGAAGTTATACAACTTAAGTGATATGTGAAGGAGTGTATTGTATTGTTGAGTGTATTGATTGTTGTGTTTGTTTTGTTCTATTCCCGAGAGATATAGGTCTAATTTCTTGATCCTTGGCTCTACGATGGAGTTGACAGTGAGATGGGGAGTATAAACCAATTTGAAAGAATAGTTTCAATAGAATGTTTTGATATTCTCTGTGAAATATGTTTAGATATGCGTATTAAGAATAATTGGTAAAAGTAATCATTTATCATGTAGTTAATGAACTGAACTGAACTAAACTGTTGTTCTGATCTGTTCTTTCGAGGTTATCATGAAAAGTGACATCAGACGGTATCTTAATGCATGGAAGAGATAATTTGGACCGAATGGTGTGTGTACCTCAACCCCCTCTAACTGGCTGAAGAAGGGTGACAAAGGCATTGAAGGAGGCTTTCCAAACCACTTCTACCGAGAGAAAAGAACCAACTTCCGGCGCCGACTGAGATGGCCGCCTCGCTTCGCGTTCCTAGGAAACTATGCAGTTTTTTGTTTTTTTACGTGTTATTTCTTACATTAGTACCCCAGGTCATCTTAGGTTTCATTACATACAGTCGAGAAGAACTACTGAATATAAGATCAGCGCCAACTCACCATCAGTACGACCAAGAATATGTTTTCCGCGACGCGGATCCGGTGTTCTGCCTTACAAACAGGACAACGGAATGGATCGCATGCAGCGACCCAAGGAAACGACTCCGAAAAAGAGGGAAACGAGGCGGTGTTCTGGTCAGACTCCGAAAAAGGGCACATCGCGCACCACTCCCCAGCATTCTTCTTGCCAATGTCCAGTCTCTTGACAACAAGGTTGACGAAATCCGAGCAAGGGTAGCATTCCAGAGGGACATCAGAGACTGCAACGTTCTCTGCTTCACAGAAACATGGCTTACTGGGAAGACGCTATCCGACGCGGTGCAGCCAACGGGTTTCTCCACGCATCGCGCCGACAGAAACAAACATCTTTCTGGTAAGAAGAGTGGCGGGGCGTATGCCTCATGACTAACGAGACATGGTGTGATGAAGGAAACATACAGGAACTCAAATCCTTCTGTTCACCTGATTTAGAATTCCTCACAATCAAATGTAGACCGCATTATCTTCCAAGAGAATTCTCCTCGATTATAATCACAGCCGTATATATCCCCCAAGCAGACACATCGATGGCTCTGAACGAACTTTATTTAACTCTTTGCAAACTGGAAACCATTTATCCGGAGGCTGCATTCATTGTAGCTGGGGATTTTAACAAAGCTAATCTGAAAACAAGACTCCTAAATTTTACCAGCATATCGATTGCGCAACCAGGGGTGGTAAAACCTTGGATCATTGTTACTCTAACTTCCGCGACGCATATAAGGCCCTGCCCCGCCCCCCTTTCGGAAAAGCTGACCACGACTCCATTTTGCTGATCCCTGCCTACAGGCAGAAACTAAAACAAGAGGCTCCCGCTGAGGTCTGTCCAACGCTGGTCAGACCAAGCTGACTCCACACTCCAAGACTGCTTCCATCACGTGGACTGGGACATGTTTCGATTGGCCAGATGGAAATATTGACGAATACGCTGATTCGGTGTGCGAGTTCATTAGAACGTGCGTCGAAGATGTCGTTCCCATAGCAACGATAAAAACATTCCCAAACCAGAAACCGTGGATTGATGGCAGCATTCGCGTGAAACTGAAAGCGCGAACCACTGCTTTTAATCAGGGCAAGGTGTCTGGTAATATGTCCGAATATAAACAATGCAGCTATTCCTCCGCAAGGCTATTAAACAAGCTAAGCGTCAGTACAGAGACAAAGTGGAATCTCAATTCAATGGCTCAGACACAAGAGGCATGTGGCAGGGTCTACAGTCAATCACGGACTACAAGAAGAAACCCAGCCCAGTCACGGACCAGGATGTCTTGCTCCCAGGCAGACTAAATAACTTTTTGCCCGCTTTGAGGACAATACATTGCCACTGACACGGCCTGCAACGAAAACATGCGGTCTCTCCTTCACTGCAGCCGAGGTGAGTAAGACATTTAAACGTGTTAACCCTCGCAAGGCTGCAGGCCCAGACGGCATCCCCAGCCGCGCCTCAGAGCATGCGCAGACCAGCTGGCCGGTGTGTTTACGGACATATTCAATCAATCCCTATACCAGTCTGCTGTTCCCACATGCTTCAAGAGGGCCACCATTGTTCCTGTTCCCAAGAAAGCTAAGGTAACTGAGCTAAACGACTACCGCCCGTAGCACTCACTTCCGTCATCATGAAGTGCTTTGAGAGACTAGTCAAGGACCATATCACCTCCACCCTACCTGACACCCTAGACCCACTCCAATTTGCTTACCGCCCAAATAGGTCCACAGACGATGCAATCTCAACCACACTGCACACTGCCCTAACCCACCTGGACAAGAGGAATACCTATGTGAGAATGCTGTTCATTGACTACAGCTCGGCATTCAACACCATAGTACCCTCCAAGCTCGTCATCAAGCTCGAGACCCTGGGTCTCGACCCCGCCTGTGCAACTGGGTTCTGGACTTCCTGACGGGCCGCCCCAGGTGGTGAGGGTAGGCAACAACATCTCCTCCCCGCTGATCCTCAACACGGGGCCCCACAAGGGTGCGTTCTGAGCCCTCTCCTGTACTCCCTGTTCACCCACGACTGCGTGGCCATGCACGCCTCCAACTCAATCATCAAGTTTGCGGACGACACAACAGTGGTAGGCTTGATTACCAACAACGACGAGACGGCCTACAGGGAGGAGGTGAGGGCCCTCGGAGTGTGGTGTCAGGAAAATAACCTCACACTCAACGTCAACAAAACTAAGGAGATGATTGTGGACTTCAGGAAACAGCAGAGGGAACACCCCCTATCCACATCGATGGATCAGTAGTGGAGAGGGTAGCAAGTTTTAAGTTCCTCGGCATACACATCACAGACAAACTGAATTGGTCCACTCACACTGACAGCGTCGTGAAGAAGGCGCAGCAGCGCCTCTTCAACCTCAGGAGGCTGAAGAAATTCGGCTTGTCACCAAAAGCACTCACAAACTTCTACAGATGCACAATCGAGAGCATCCTGGCGGGCTGTATCACCGCCTGGTACGGCAACTGCTCCGCCCTCAACCGTAAGGCTCTCCAGAGGGTAGTGAGGTCTGCACAACGCATCACCGGGGGCAAACTACCTGCCCTCCAGGACACCTACACCACCCAATGTTACAGGAAGGCCATAAAGATCATCAAGGACATCAACCACCCGAACCACTGCCTGTTCACCCCGCTATCATCCAGAAGGCGAGGTCAGTACAGGTGCATCAAAGCTGGGACCGAGAGACTGAAAAACAGCTTCTATCTCAAGGCCATCAGACTGTTAAACAGCCACCACTAACATTGAGTGGCTGCTGCCAACACACTGTCATTGACACTGACCCAACTCCAGCCACTTTAATAATGGGAATTGATGGGAAATGATGTAAATATATCACGAGCCACTTTAAACAATGCTACCTTATATAATGTTACTTACCCTACATTATTCATCTCATATGCATATGTATATACTGTACTCTAGATCATCGACTGCATTCTTATGTCACTAGCCACTTTAACTATGCCACTTTGTTTACTTTGTCTACATACTCATCTCATATGTATATACTGTACTCGATACCATCTACTGTATGCTGCTCTGTACCATCACTCATTCATATATCCTTATGTACATATTCCTTATCCCCTTACACTGTGTATAAGACAGTAGTTTTGGAATTGTTAGTTAGATTACTTGTTGGTTATCATTGCATTGTCGGAACTAGAAGCACAAGCATTTCGCTACACTCGCATTAACATCTGCTAACCATGTGTATGTGACAAATAAAATTTGATTATGATTTGATTTGAAGCCAGAAATTGGTGTACAGTATCAGATCTAAGCTATCAACTGCTTTTCTTTCATGGTTCTGTCATACTGTGATGAGTCCACTTGGAGAGATCATGGAGAAAGATCTGTTCTAACATTTTCTTATGATGCTGGTATATTGGTTGACGAATGGACAAGACATGAGTGGTAAAGATGAGACATTGAAATTGGGACATTATCATGGGCCGTCCACTTTGAACTGTAAAGCTATCTGAAGAAAAACGAAGATGCCAGAAGATGCCGTGCCTGTGTAAGGGGGGTTTAATCAAACTGTGCCATTCAAATTGTTTATATTTTTGTGGTATCAGGTTGATTGAAGAGGTCTACACCATGTAAATTGTAGTAATTTAGATTAAGAATGCATTGAGATACTGGTCTGTATTATAATCATGATTAAAAAAGTTAATAGTAGAATTATGGGATAATTATACTGTATGTAAATCTGCTAATATTGATGTGTGTTAAATTGAGGTTTTTACTTTGAGTGATAAGACAAATTTGAATCACTGAGGAATGATATTCTAAATATTGGTTTGATAAATAGTTGGGTTGTTACTTATGATTTGGAATATGAATGATTTCAATGACCTATTCTCTATTCCTGAGTATATTTCTGAGCATGAGGACTTAGAGGGATGTCTGTCCTATATGTTGTGAGGAGGCCTGTGTTTAGACACTGGTTCTCATGTAATTTAAAGAGCATTTATATGTTATGTTTTTATTTTTCCTCAAATGGATTATTCTGTGTTATTAAACATGTGCAAGTTTGTCTTGTAGAATAAAGGTTGTAATCTTAGTTTCAGAAGGGAGAAAGCTTACATATAAGCTAAGGTATTTGACATTAAGGGGATTTGAATGTTTAAATATTGAGTATGTTACTATTCTGATTCTTCAGAAGGGACTGAGTCCCTTGAGAGGGGAATGTCGTGGAAGAATCAGAATTTGTTGGTAACATATGTAAGATGTTTTATATTCATCAAATGTGTGTAAGTTACTTCTCATCAGAATGGTATTTTTGTATAATACTGTGGCGGGTTTGCAGTTATCTGTTCTATGTCAAGACTAAGTTGCATGGGCCGCAGAGAGGGGAGAGGTCAAAGTGTCATCATGTGTAAACATATCTTTTGCTCCACAATGTCTGTGTGCCAGTCAATGTGTCTCTGTGATCTTGTCCAGGATTGGTTGTATTTAGGATTGGTTGTATCTAAATGACAATTTGATAAATGCCTGTTGATATGGAGGATTGGGTTATGGTTCTGAGGTTGAGAGAGGAGACAAAGCTGAACAATGAATTATGCCGATGCTGTCTGACTATGTGTGTTCTTTGCTATTAAAAGGAACTCAGCTGCAGTGTGTAGAGGGCTCTCAGAGAATTCACTGAGAGACACTGAATTACCTGAGAGTCACAGGATTGTGATAGAGCTCATATAATTAAAGATGGACTTTGATAACTAACTCTGACTTGTGTGTGTGGTTTGCTCTCATGATTTGGTAAATAGAGGAAATTTCCACGACACCACCACCCAACTTGACACAACTGTAGGAAGCATTGCTGTCATAATGGGCCAGCATCCCTGTGGAACGCTTTCGTCACCTTGTAGAGTCCATTACCTGATGAACTGAGGCTGTTCTGAATACAAAAGGGGTTTCAACTCAAAGTTAGGAAGGTGTTCCTAATGTTTGGTATCCTCAGTGTCTTCAGAAAGGACCCCTTGACTTATTCCACATTCTGTTGTTTTGCAACTTGAATTAAAAATGGATTAAATAGCAGGCCCATAACATGGGCAGCCATCACCTTGAAAATATGAAGAGTGGTACTCAGTGATGTGTTGTGTTGGATTTGCCCCAAACATACACTTTTTATTCAGGACATAGAGTTAATTTCTTTGCTCATTTTTAAGCAGTTTTACTTTTGTGCCTTATTGCAAACAGAATGCATGTTTAGGAATATTTTAATTCTGTACATGTTTCCTTCTTTTCACTTTGTCATTTAGGTTAGTATTATGGAGTAAGTACAATGTTGCTGATCCATCCTCAGTTTTCTCCAATCACAGCCGTTAAACTATGTAACTGTTTTAACGTCACCATTGACCTTATGGTGAAATCAGTGGAGGCTGCTGAGGGGAAGACAACTCATAATAATGTCTGGAACGGAGCAAATGGAATGGAATCAAACACATGGAAAACATGTTGGATGTATTTGGTACCATTCCACCTGTTCTGCTCCAGCCATGACCACGAGTACGTTCTCCCCAATTAAGGTGCCACCAACCTCCTGTGGGTGAAATCCCTGTGCAGTGTTTTTCCTCTCCGGCGACTGAGTTAGGAAGGACGCCTGTATCTTTGTAGTGATTGGGTGTATTGATAAACCATCCAATGTGTAATTAATAAACTCACTACGCTCAAAGGGGTTTTCAATGTCAGATTTCTTTTATTTTTACCCATCTACCAACAGGTGCTCTTCTTTGTGAGGCTGTTTATATCTGTTTGAAAGTTGCTGCTTGACTGAGGGACCTTACAGAAAATTGTATGTGTGGGGTACAGAGATGAGGGAGTCATTTAAAAATCATGTTAAAAACTAGTATTGCACACAAAGTGAATCCATGCAACTCATATGACTAGTTAAGGAAATCTTTACTCCTGAACTTATTTAGGCTTGCCATAGAAAGGGTGTTGAATACATATTGACTTTTAGCTTTTCATTTTCATGTCTAAAAACATAATTCCACATTGTGTGTAGAACAGTGACACAAAATCTCAATTTAATCAATTTTAATGAGATATGTTAAATGTTGGACCAATAAGACCAAAACATTTCATGGAAATTGAATGTAAAGGTTTTTATTGCAGGGCAATTAATAAACAACCTTAATAGATTCAGTCTCAATTGTTTCTTCGATTTAACACTCAACATAAACCTGACGCGATAACTTCTAAATAGATATAAACTGAAAGTAGATGATATAGTTATTCTGGGAGCTGCGCAAAAGATGCACAACAGAAGATAAACAGTGACTAGTAGATGTTAACACCATTCTGCCATCATGTAGACTTACTTCACCAACTTCCTGTCTTGTATCAGACCACTGTCTCACCAACTAACTGTGTCTTCTCTCCTCAGTCATCATTGACTTTATATGGTCTTAATCTGCCTTCAGTGAGCTAGTTGAACTCAGCAGTTCCTCTATACTGGAACCCATTAAACAGATGCTCTGTGAACTCAACACTCAAAATAAATGGTCCAAAATAAAGAGTAGCCTGCATCATCATATCACCATTATTGTTACAGTTAAATACCTTTCATCCCAGCAAATTCTACAAATATGCAGATAATCAAAGAGCACACAATTATAAATGTAACAAAAGTATACATTTAAAACTAATACACAATGACAATATTGTACATAAAAACACTTAATACACATTGGAAAAATAATTAACACGCACCTCTTTTATTGGCTTGTGCTTAAAGACCATCTAGGTTGTTAAGTGGTGGTTACTGGTTCCCTCTACTGACCGTGGCCTGGTTAGAGCACACTGTCCCAACCGGGGAGTTCTGTGGAGAGAACACAGAGAAAGGAACAGTTGTCAGGACCAACACATCAGAAGAATAATGACTTCATAGTTACAGTTGGTTACACAACACAGAATTCATTCAATTCTTCCTGAAACACACATTCTAGATGGGTTTTAAAAGGTTATTCTACCATTCCCACCAGTCCCTGTGAACGGTCTGTCATGTCAAACCCACTGGGGAGTCTAGATGTTCTCCTTTGACATCATTTAGGTTTTCATATACAAAAGCACAATCAGCATGATAAATATGTTAAAATTGAGGCTGGGAATATCTTTTTACCATGCAAAGAATACGATCAGGCTGAAAAGGAAAATCAACCCCAAGGTTTTTCCTACAATCTCAAAAACCTTTGGGTTAACAGGCTCTTCATGCCCTGTAAATAAAGCACACATTATAGCCATCTGTTCCAAAAAGAGGAAACATTTTGCACATTGTGTAATATTACAAATTGCACACTTACTGTAGATGTACAGATGTAAGATCTTAATTTATCCAGTATTGTTGCAGTGAAATAATCCTGCAGCAAAAGGACTTGAACGTTTCCTCCGTAATGTTGATCCATTGGTGGTGAGTCTATTAGCTGGACAAAATAAGACTGCATGAAAAGTGCAATACTATTAATATAACCATGTTTTAGTGCAGGATTTTGGTGAATATATGCAAATCATAAAGCTTATATGTGTTTCCCACAATGCAATAAACTTCAAAGCAACAATATAGTGATCAAATTAAGATCCTAAAAAGAGGGGTTCATTTACAATGTATCTGGATATGGTATATTGAATAGTCTCATCAAAACCACTCTATTACAATCATCAGTGAAAACATGATAGAATGATCTATTCTTCAGGAACCGGTTACTAAATCTTACATGAAACGTTAAGCATCATGTTATGTTCAGCTGTCTTGTTGCTTGTCCCTACTGGGTAGACTGAGGTACAAGTGATGTTCTTCTCATGATGAAGATATGACGGAGTGAAGTTCACCATGGAGAGAACTGATTTGGTTTGGTCTGGATTCTCCTGCAGTTTGTTCTCAGTTGTGAACTGTGTTGGGAGAGTCCATGTCAGCTCAGGGGGGTGTTCGGGACAGGGAGCGACAGCAGAGCAGTTCAAACTGACAGGGGTCCCTTCCTTCACCTCACCTGAGACAGTAATGATGGGACTTGAAAGGCAAATCTGTAATACATTGCAGATGAAGATATTTTACACTAATAGTTAAACTGTCCACTTGTTCTACTCTTATCTTTGATGAAAGGAATATAAACAGGAAAAAAAGTTGGTTAAAAGTTCAATTGTCTCTTACCCCTGACAACTATATTAACATACGTTTTATTGTCTGTTGCATGGAATGGTTGACTCTCAATCCTGGAGTAGTATTTATTAGTGTAACTGGTTGACAAATCTCGTTGACCAAAGCAGGCCAAAACACCTGCAACATAAAGGACAACATCAGGGAGGTTCTGAAGTTTTTTCAATTCAGTTCAATGATATGTATTAACCCTAGATGACTGACAGGGGCCGCTGTTTGGAAGCCACTGCACAGCCATCTTGTTACTCCTCCTCCAGTGTAAAACAGATGTTGGAAGATATAGAAACGCATTTATTAATGTCTATATTTGTTTTAGACAAGTATATTCTATTACAGACACCTTAATGCAGACTTTTAAATTATATTTTGTGACCTGCAACACTTCCTTCAGTAGAGTTTCTCCAGCCAATGATTGCATCTTGAAACTCACTAAATTGGTATTATCCAATAGCTGCTTCATCTTTGAGTCAGAGTTTTCCTTTTTCCTTTGCCCCCAACTATGAGAAAATGTATGTGGAACAATTTGAGGAACCACTTACAAAACAGAGACACACTCCCTACTTTCTAAAATCCTCTCATGGAAGAGATACATAGATGATGTCTTTGTGCTCTGGGAAGGAAGTCAGCAGGAAATAAATGAATTCCAAACTCTGCTAAACGAAAGCTCTGAATATCTCAAATTCACCATGCAGACTGTTGAGAGAAATATAAACTACCTGGACTTATGGATCATCAACGAGAATGATGCATAACATACAGACTTGTACACAAGGTCAACAGACCTCAAAACTCTGCTACATGCTGATATTATGCATCGCCTTCCACTCAGGATATGGTCTACCATATAGCCAGTTATGCAGGGTTAAACGAATCTGTGGCCAACATTCAGATTTTGACAGCAATACTAAGAAAATGACAAACAATTTCAAAATCAGAGGCTACATGGAAAAAATGATTGATGATGCAACGATGAAAATCTCAAAAACCACGAGAAGAATTGCTAAAAACTACACCAAAGAAGAAAAACTTTTGCACTAAGTACACCAAGTGTTCAGGGAAAATTAAAGCAATCCTGAAGAAGCACTGGCATATTCTGCAATCAGCCACAACAATTGCACACCGCTTCAAGGACCAACCCACTGGTGGTCTATAAGCGGTCACAATATTGAGGATATCTTAGTGAGATCTGACCTGCCCCATGAGCCCACTCAGACACTCTTGACACCCATTCCAAATGGGAATTACAAATGTGGCTCATGCTCACAGCGTAATAGCACTACAAAAACATCCTTCTTCAGACACCCACATACAGGTGGAAACATCCCTGTTAGAGGTATTATCTCTTGCAAGATAAAGGGAGTAATCTATCTCATCACATGTTAATGTGGAAAAGCCTACGTAGGACAACCGAAAAGACAATTCAAACAATGCAGAGCTGACCACTGTAACGTGTGTCGTCGTCTGATGAGGAGGAATCGGACCAAAGCGCAGCGTGGTAAGTGTTCATGACCTTTATTTAACTGAACACTGAAACTAAAAGAACAAAGTGCAAACTGAAACAGTCCTGTCAGGTGCAGAAAACACTAAACAGAAAATCAACTACCCGCAAAACATAGGTGGGAAAAAGCTACCTAAGTATGGTTCCCAATCAGAAAAAACGATAGTCAGCTGTCCCTGATTGAGAACCATACAAGGCCAAAACAAAGAAATACAAAACATAGAGAAAGAATGCCCATGCAAATCACACCCTGACAAAACCAAAATAGAGACATAAAAGCTCTCTAAGGTCAGTGCGTGACAACCACCACAGCTCAATCAGGTGTAATAACACTGACTATCCAGTAGCAGCTCACTTTGTTGAAGCTAACCATCCCATCTCCTCACTCAAAAACACACACATATACACACGCATTGAGCATGTTGGCCTACCAAGGAGAGGAGGTATTTCAAACATTGACCCCTACTGTCTGTCACGCCTTGGTCTTAGTATTTTGTGTTTTCGTTATATGTTTGGTCAGGCCAGGGTGTGACATGGGTTTATATGTTGTGGTTCTTATTGTTTTTCTTTGTAATTATTGGGATCATGGCTGAGTAGGGGTGTTGTATAGGCGTGGCTGCCTGAGGCGGTTCTCAATCAGAGTCAGGTGATTCTTGTTGTCTCTGATGGGGAACCGTATTTAGGTAGCCTGGGTTTCACTTTGTATTTCGTGGGTGATTGTTCCTGTCTCTGTGTAGTTTCACCAGATAGGCTGTAATTAGGTTTCACGTTCCGTTTGTTGTTTTGTTTATATAGTTATGTCATGTATCGTCGTTTCATTCATTAAAGACATGAGTAACCACCACGCTGCATTTCGGTCCTCTCTTTCGAAAACGAAGAACGTCGATACAGAATCACCCACCACACACGGACCGAGTGGCGTGGTAACAGGCAGCGACAGCAGGAGCAGCAAAAGGAGGATGAATTATTCGGAGAATGGACATGGGAAGACGTGTTGGATGGTAAAGGTTGTTACACTTGGGAGGAGATACTGGCTGGAAGAGATCGCCTCCCATGGGAACAGGTGGAGGCACTTAGGAGAGCAGAGGCAGCCGGAGATAGGAGCCGACGATACGAGGGAACACGGTTGGCAAGGAAGCCCGAAAAGCAACCCAAAAAAATTATTGGGGGGGGGCTTAAAGGGAGTATGGCTATGCCAGGTAGGAGACCTGCGCAAACTCCCTGTGCTTACCGGTGGGCTAGAGAGACCGGGCAGACACCGTGTTATGCTGTAGAGCGCACCTTCGTATTGGCCGGGCTAGAGTGGGCGTCGAGCCAGGTAAGCTTGGGCAGGCTCGGTGCTCAAGAGCTCCAGTGCGCCTGCACGGTCCGGTCTATCCAGAGCCACCTCCACACACCAGTCCTCCGGTAGCAGCTCCCCGCACCAGGCTTCCTGAGCGTGTCCTCGCTCCAGTATTACCAGTGCCAGCACCACGCACCAGGCCTTCAGTGCGCCTCGCCTGTTCAACACAGCCAGAGCCTTCCTTCCCTCCTACGCTGTCGGAGTCTCCCGCCTGTTCAGCGCAGCCAGACCCTGTCTCCTCTCCTGCGCTGTTGGAGCCTCCCGCCTGTTTAGCGCAGCCAGAGCCTTCCTCCTCTACAGCGCTGCCGGAGTCTCCCGCCTGTTCAGCGCTATCAGAGCCTTCCTCCTCTACAGCGCTGCCGGAGCCTCCTGCCTGTTCGGAGCAGCCTGAGCTGCCAGTCTGCAGGGAGCTGTCAGTCTGCAAGGTGCTGTCAGTCTGCATGAAGCAGCCAGAGCTGTCAGTCTGCAAAGAGCTGCCAGTCTGCAAGGAGCTGCCAGTCTGCAGGGTGCTGTCAGCCTGCATGGAGCAGTCAGAGCTGTCAGTCTGCATGAAGCAGCCAGAGCTGTCAGTCTGTAAAGAGCTGCCAGTCTGCAAGGAGCTGTCAGTCTGCAAGGAGCTGTCAGTCTGCAAGGAGCTGCCAGTCTGCAGGGTGCTGTCAGCCTGCATGGAGCAGTCAGAGCTGTCAGTCTGTATGAAGCAGCCAGAGATGCCAGTCTGCAAAGAGCTGCCAGTCTGCAAGGAGCTGTCAGTCTGCAAGGAGCTGCCAGTCTGCAAGGCGCTGCCAGCCTGCATGGAGCAATCAGAGCTGTCAGTCTGCATGAAGCAGCCAGAGCTGTCAGTCTGCATGAAGCAGCCAGAGATGTCAGTCTGCAAAGAGCTGCCAGTCTGCAAGGAGCTGCCAGTCTGCAAGGAGCTGTCAGTCTGCAAGGAGCTGCCAGTCTACAGGGTGCTGTCAGCCTGCATGGAGCAGTCAGAGCTGTCAGTCTGTATGAAGCAGCCAGAGCTGTCAGTCTGCATGAAGCAGCCACAGCTGTCAGTCTGTATGAAGCAGCCAGAGCTGTCAGTCTGCATAGAGCAGCTAGATCCGCCAGTCAGCCATGATCTTCTAGATCTGCCAGTCAACCAGAATCTTCCAGATCTGCCAGTCAACCAGAATCTTCCAGATCTGCTAGTCAACCAGAATCTTCCAGATCCGCCAGCCAGCCAGGATCTACCGGAGCCTACTACCTGCCTGAGCTTCATCTCAGTACTGGGCTTCCTCTCAGTACTGGGCTTCCTCTCAGTTCCGGGCTGCCCCTCAGTTCCGGGCTGCCCCTCAGTTCCGGGCTGCCTCAGTCCCGAGCTGCCCCTCAGTCCCGAGCTGCCCCTCAGTCCCGAGCTGCCCCTCAGTCCCGAGCTGCCCCTCTGTCCCGAGCTGCCCCTCTGTCACGAGCTGCCCCTCAGTCCAGTGGGGATCTGGGTGAGGACTATTAGGCCATGGTCGGCGGCGAGGGTGTATTATCCTTTAATCCTTTACTTTAATGAAGTGGGGTCCACGTCCCGAGCCGGAGCCGCCACCATGGACAGACGCCCACCCGGACCCTCCCTATGGTTTTGAGGTGCGTCCGGGAGTCCGCACCTTAGGGGGGGGGGGGGGGGGGGGGGTTCTGTCACGCCTTGGTCTTAGTATTTTGTGTTTTCGTTATATGTTTGGTCAGGCCAGGGTGTGACATGGGTTTATATGTTGTGGTTCGTATTGGTTTTTTTTGTAATTATTGGGATCACGGCTGAGTAGGGGTGTTGTATAGGCTTGGCTGCCTGAGGCGGTTCTCAATCAGAGTCAGGTGATTCTCGTTGTCTCGGATTGGGAACCGTATTTAGGTAGCCTGGGTTTCACTTTGTATTTCGTGGGTGATTGTTCCTGTCTCTGTGTAGTTTCACCAGATAGGCTGTAATTAGGTTTCACGTTCTGTTTGTTGTTTTGTTTATATAGTTATTTCATGTATCGTCATTTCATTCATTAAAGACATGAGTAACCACCACGTTGCATTTCGGTCCTCTCTTTCGACAAACGAAGAATGTCGTTACACTGTCTTAATATTGACTTTGATCTCAGGCCCTTCTTATGAACAATAGTTTTATGAAGAAGGCTTATAAATTAATGTATTCTTTCTACAGTTTATCAGCGTACAACCAATATGTTCCCCCTGTTAATGATGCTTATTATGCATTATTGATGAACCAAAAGATTACATGTAACAACATTTTATGAAATTGGAAACAATTAAATACATGTGAAATTAAATTAAACAAGAATGTATGTTGATGCTAATCTTATGCTAATTTTAATGATAACAATAGGCTAATATATTCAATATGATGTAAACTATTGTCTTTTAACAGTTTCACTCAATTCACTCTAATTAACCTCATAATTGTGACACACCCCTCACTATTGTTATTGGTTGCACTAATTACACTGTTTGTCTGCATAACCTGGTTCAAGCATTCATGACTTTACCCTGAAGAAGGAACAGTGATGCCGAAACGTTGGTGTTTTACCCAATAAATTACTGGGAGTTTATATATATATATAGATTGTGCAACTCTCTTTGTTTTTATAGCTTACAGTGTATTCACCGTTAGTTGCAAGGTTGCAAGTTCAAACCCCCGAGCTGATAAGGTACAAATCTGTCGTTCTGCCCCTGAACAGGCAGTTAACCCACTGTTCCTAGGCCATCATTGAAAATAAGAATTTGTTCTTAACTGACTTGCCTGGTTAAAATAAAAATATTAAAGTATTTTCTTAAAAGAGTACTAACTTTACTGTCCCTTCTACAACAAAATACTGAAATACATGTAATATAGTCCATGAAACATTTGATTTAAATACTGTAGAATTCTATTAATTATTATGGAGGACTGATTCTTCTGGGGAGTACCATATATAGAGACCGGTGGATTTAAAGTCTCTCATTGGCCGTTACCTAGCATTAGAGATCCAGGGTTTATACACATTACTGGTACAGTCTCTCCCAATAACATTATTATGAATTTATTTCAATGTACAGGTGATTTTTCAATTGGTTGGTGTGTTGTCAAGGAGTGAGGTGACATGTGTTTGTGAGCAGATGACCAATATTTTGAGCCCGGTATGGGGACAGGGACAGTGGTGGAAGATATACTGTTAACCACATACTGACGTCGGTTTCACATGAACATACAATGACATGAAAAGGTTTCCCCCCTTTCTGGTTCTCTATTTTGCTTCTTTTTTTACTGAATGTTATCAGATCTTCATCCAAAACCTAATATTAGATAAAGGGAACTTGACTTTACAAATAACAAACAAAATAGTTATAGTTATTTAATTTATTTCATTAACAAAGTTATGCAACACCCACGCCCCTGTGTGAAACAGTAATTCCCACCTTATACTCAATAACTGGTTATGTCACCATTCCAAAACACATGTCCTTGTTTTGGAAGAAAACATGTTCTGTTATAATCTCCACCCGGCACAGCCAGAAGAGGACTGGCCACCCCACATAGCCTGGTTCCTCTCTAGGTTTCTTCCTAGGTTTTGGCCTTTCTAGGGAGTTTTTCCTAGCCACCATGCTTCTACACCTGCATTGCTTGCTGTTTGGGGTTTTAGGCCTGGTTTCTGTACAGCACTTTGAGATATCAGCTGATGTACGAAGGGCTATATAAATACATTTGATTTGATTACTGCCCAAAATGAAACACTTATACACAAGATATTTTTCATTGTGGGATAATAATATTCATTGCAGTTAATGTATGTGTGGTGGGTAAATAACCCTTTTAGAGGGAAGGGGACCCCTTAACAGCAGTTTGTTACAGGCCCCCAAGTAGTCAAGTCCGCCCTTGATACAACAAAGGAAACGTTCTGCAATATAACCATCTCCCTCTCCTCTATCTCACAGGCTTGAATGGGAATTTGTGTGAGATTTTTTTTTAAATGTAGCTAATTCATAAACCAAAATCCATCCAACTTGATAAATTAAATGTGAGTTCAGTAAAAGATACCCGGTTCTCACATTATCTTTCAGCATGAAAAACAGACTTTGTCAGAAACAGAGTAACTGTAATTGTAGTTTATGGATTATCACACACTCCTCCATTTCTCCTGCATCCACTTCCTCTTTCATTACATCACTTCTATCTGCCAATAAGAGCATGGTGGGCTGGGAGCCACAGGCGGGAGCCATCGACCTGCAGGGCAAGGTGTACCGCTTTGATGGTCATGTCTAGATGGGATACAGCTTTTGTCAAATTGAGGTTCTTAAGTTGATTTTATGTATTATTTTAGCTAAACCTAACCCTTTTTCTTACCTTAATCTAATTATCCTAACCTGCTACATTAATTCTCCCAACCTGCTGCACAAGTTCTCCTACATTTGCAAGGATTTTATTTTGACAAAAGGATATATCCCTTCTCTTCAAAACCCTCTTTGACCTGCCCAAGGCCTTCTGGGAGAAGGAGACAGGAGCTGAGGACGTACTTTACCCAGCAGGTGGGTTTTTACTACAGTGCAATTAATGAACAACCTCAAATGCATTCTCATTTGTGTCTCTTGATCAACACTCAAAACAAATGCAGACAAAATAACTCCCAACAATACACACATGAAAACTAGACATGTAATGGGGAAATTTAAGAAGAATAAAGTTCAGATTCAGTTTAGAGTGATTCATATAGTGTTCAGCATATTTATCTATTTGACCTTCCTGTAACATGATTTCCAGGGGGGATAATATGGTACAGGTTACAGGGTAGTCCGGGTAATTGAGGTAATATGTACAGGGAGGTAGGGGTAAAGTGACTAGGCATAGATAATAAACAACAGCCCAGCGTCGTCTGGGTTAGGGGAGGGTTTGACCCCCAGGGATGTCCTTGTCCCATCGCGCTCTAACGACTCATGGGGCGGGCCAGGTGCACGCTGACACGTCGCCAGGTGTATGTTGTTTCCTCTGACACATTGTTGTGGATGGCTTCCAGGTTAAGCAGGCATTGTGTCAAGAAGCAGTGCAGCTTGGTTGGGTTGTGATTCGAAGGACGCACGACCTTTGCATCTCCTGAGTCCGTAAGGGAGTTGCAGCGATGAGACAAGACGGTTACTACCAATTGGATACCACAAAATTGGGGGGAAAAATTGGTACAAAATAAAATAGAATTAAACAAAGTATCTGTCATTAAAAATAAATCATATATACATTTTAGGACCTTCCTCTGACACCACGTGGTGTCCTTGATGGCTGGTTATACTGTTACATTGATGCGGTTGACCTGGATCACTGGTTGCTGTGGAAAATGAGGAGGTCAAAAGGAGGGTGAGTGTAACCGATGTGACATGGCTAGCTAGTTAGCATGGTGTGTGCTAATAGCATTTCAATCTGAGACCTTGAAGTAGTTGTTCCCCTTGCTCTGCAGGGAACGTGGCTTTTGTGGAGCGATGGCTAACGATGCTTCTTGGGAAGCAGTTGTTGAAAGAGGGTCCTTTATTCGAGCCCAAATAGAGGCGAGGAGAGGGACGGAAGTGAAACTGTTACATTAGAATCACATCTGGCAGTGATTACAGCTGTGAGTCTTTCTGGGTAAGTCTATAAGAGCTTTGCACACCTGGAATCTACAATATTTGCACATTATTCTTTTAAAAAATTCTTCAAGCTCTTTCAAATTGGTTGTTGATCATTGCTAGACAGCCATTTTCAAGAGGTGCCATAGATTTTCAAGCCGATCAAAACTGTAACTTGGACAATTAGGAACATACAATATTGTCATAGTAAGCAACTCTGGTATATATTTGGCTTTTTGTTTTAGGTTATTGACATGTTGAAAAGTGAATTTGCGTCCCAGTGTCTTTTGAAAGTCAGACTGAACCAAGTTTTTCTTTAGAGTTTTGTCTGTGCTTTGCTCTATTCCATTTATTTTCATCCTAAAACACTTGATGACAAGTATACTCGTAACATATTGCAGCCATCACCATGCTTGAAAATATGAAGAGTGGTACTCAGTGATATGTTGTGTTGGACATAGTGAATTTCTTTGCCAAATGTTTTGCAGATTTACTTTATTGACTTATTGCAAACAGAATGCATGTTTTGTCATGTTTTTTATTCTGTACATGTTTCCTTCTTTTCACTCTGTCATTTAGGTTCGTATTATGGAGTAAGTACAATGTTGCTGATCCATCCTCAGTTTTCTCCAATACAGCCATTAAACTATGTAACTGTTTTAAAGTCACCATTGACCTTATGATGAAATCAGTGGAGGCTGCTGAGGGGAAGACAACTCATAATAATGTCTGGAACGGAGCAAATGGAATGGAATCAAACACATGGAAAACATGTTGGATGTATTTGGTACCATTCCACCTGTTCTGCTCCAGCCATTACCACGAGTACTTTCTCCCCAATTAAGGTGCCACCAACCTCCTGTGGGTGAAATCCCTGTGCAGTGTTTTTCCTCTCCGGCGACTGAGTTCGGAAGGACGCCTGTATCTTTGTAGTGATTGGGTGTATTGATAAACCATCCAAAGTGTAATTAATAAACTCACTATGCTCAAAGGGATATTCAATGTCAGATTTCTTTTCTTTTTACCCATCTACCAACAGGTGCTCTTCTTTGTGAGGCAATGGAAAAGCTGGTTATATCTGTTTGAAAGTTGCTGCTTGACTGAGGGACCTTACAGATAATTGTATGTGTGGGGTACAGAGACGAGGTAGTCATTTAAAAATCATGTTAAACACTAGTATTGCACACAAAGTGAATCCATGCAAGTCATGTGACTAGTTAAGGAAATATTTACTCCTGAACTTATTTAGGCTTGTCATAGAAAGGGTGTTGAATACATATTGACTTTCAGCTTTTACTTTTTATGTCTAAAAACATAATTCCACATTGTGTGTAGAACAGTGACACAACATCTCAATTTAATCAATTTTAATGAGATGTTAAATGTTGGACCAATAAGACCAAAAGATTTCATGGAAATTGAATGTAAAGGTTTATTGCAGGGCAATTAATTAATAAACAACCTTAATAAATTCATTCTCATTTGTTTCTTCAATTTAACACTCAACATAAAAGCTGACGCGATAATTTCGAAATAGATGAAAGTAGATAACATTGTTATTCTGGGAATTGCACAAAAGATGAAGATAAACAGTGACTAGTAGATGTTAACACCATTCTGCCATCATGTAGACTTCCTGCACCAACTTCCTGTCTTGTATCAGACCACTGTCTCTCCAACTAACTGTGTCTTCTCTCCTCAGTCATCATTGACTTTATATGGTCTTAAACTGCCTTCAGTGAGCTAGTTGAACTCAGCAGTTCCTCTATACTGGAACCCATTAAACAGATGCTCTGTGAACTCAACACTCAAAATAAATGGTCTAAAATAAAGAGTAGCCTGCATCATCATATCAACACTATAGTAACAGTTAAATACCTTTCATCCCAGCAAATTCTACAAATATGCAGATAATCAAAGAGTACACAATTATAAATGTAACAAAAGTATCAATTTAAAACTAATACACAATGACAATACTGTTCATAAAAATACTTAATACCCATTGGAAAAATACATAAAATGCACCTCTTTTATTGACTTAAAGACCATCTAGGTTGTTAAGTGGTGGTTACTGGTTCCCTCTACTGACCGTGGCCTGGTTAGAGCACACTGTCCCAACCGGGGAGTTCTGTGGAGAGAACACAGAGAAAGGAACAGTTGTCAGGACCGACACATCAGAATAATAATGACTTCATAGTTACAGTTGGTTACACAAGACAGTATTCATTCAATTCTTCCTGAAACACACATTCTAGATGGGTTTTAAAAGGTTATTCTACCATTCCCACCAGTCCCTGTGAACGGTCTGTCATGTCAAACCCACTGGGGAGTCTAGATGTTCTCCTCCTCCTGGAAGACAAGAATAAAGGTATTTTGACATCATTTAGGTTTTCATATACAAAAGCACAAACAGCATGATAAATATGTTAAAATTGAGGCTGGGAATATCTTTTTACCATGCAAAGAATATGATCAGGCTGAAGAGGAAAATCAACCCCAAGGTTTTTCCTACAATCTCAAAAACCTTTGGGTTAACAGGCTCTTCTTGCCCTGTAAATAAAACATACAGCAGGTGTCACGTTCTGACCATAGTTCTTGTGTGTTTTCCTTGTTTTAGTGTTGGTCAGGACGTGAGCTGGGTGGGCATTCTATGTTGTGTGTCTAGTTTGTCTATTTCTATGTTTGGCCTGATATGGTTCTCAATCAGAGGCAGGTGTAAGTCATTGTCTCTGATTGGGAACCATATTTAGGTAGCCTGTTTTGTGTTAGGATTTGTGGGTGATTGTTCCTGTCTCACTGTTAGTTTGCACCAGAATAGGCTCAGTCACTTTGGTTTTTCTTTTTTCCTTGTTTTGGAAGAGAAGAGAAGAGAAGAGAAGAGAAGAGAAGAGAAGAGAAGAGAAGAGAAGAGAAGAGAAGAGAAGAGAACGAGCGCCATTCTCCTTGCGGAGATGGTGCTAAATACATCAACACGGTCGGTCCCTGGGATTGGGCTGGCCAACACGATTCGGTTTGCTTGGAAGGAAAAGGAGTTGGAGCCTTTAGGACGGGAAACTTTTAGAAGGATAATATTGATGGGGATTCTAAAGCTGACGGTGAAGGACGTGTTTTGTTTCCAAGGACACTCGTTGGAGGGAGAATACGACGTGGCACTATATACAGAGGAAAAACACGATGATATCCTGAGAAGGGCAAGAGCAGTGGGAGGTGAGAGGCCGATGAGCCACTATGAAATAACAAGCCTGGCGAAGAATAACTTTAGGGTTGTAACTGTCAACATTTACAACCCTTACGTTAAGGACGAAGAGGTGAGGGCTTTTCTGGGGAGATGCATGGATAACGTCTCCTCAGCAAGGCACCTCAAAGACTCCCTTGGGTTTTGGAATGGGAGGAGAGGCTTCCAGGCCCTCCTCAGAGAGGACCCAAAGGGACATGGTGGCTACCTCCATCCTCCTGCTATGTTCTCCCTAGGGGCTGACAGGGGGACGTTGTTTTATGCACGTCAGCCCCCATTTTGCAGGCTCTGTATGGCCTACGGATACATATTCGCCTCGTGCAGCACAAGAAAATGCAGATTTTGTGGATCTGAGGAACACGAGGCGAGGGATTGTGACAAGCCTAAGACGTGCCATGGGTGTGGCTCGTCAGCACACCTGTGGCGGGGGTGCCTGGCCCGTCAGAGGTCATATGCGTCTGCGGCTGGGGGGGTAGCAGGAGCGGGGTATGGTGGAGGAGCTGGCGGGGGGGAGGGTGGTATCTCTCCACTGCCGCCATCACCAAAGAAGAGAATGAAGAGGAGGGTGCGATTGGCCGACAGTGAGAGGGAGGGGATGGCCAAGAGAGTGATGGGGGTGGGAGAAACCTCTGGGTTGCTGCTGGTTTCCCCAGGCCCTCAACTTCTGTTGGGTGGGGACACACCTAACAAGACTCAGGACTGGGTACAGGAGGAGGTGGGGAGTTTTTTGTTTGGGGACTCAGCCTCCCCGATTTTTTTCCAAACCAGCTGCAGCACTGGGGAGGGGGAGGAGTGTGGGGGTAGACCCAGGGGGCAGGGCACCCCGGAGCCAAACACTATTCCTGCATCCTGGGTTGGTGAGATGGAGGAAGAGGGGGGGATGTCGGGAGTACGGATGGTGTTCTCACCGGTAGATATGGAGCAGGGGAGCATCGGGTGAGTCTCCTGTTTTTTTGTTTTTTTCTGTCTGGGTTTAGAATTTGAGTGTATTACATGTTTTTATTTTTTCATGGGGTCTAATTTTACTTTTGTTAGTTTAAATGTAAGGGGTTTAAGGGATTTTGTTAAGAGGAGGGCGGTTTTTAGTTATTTGGAGGGTGTGGTTTTTAGTTATTTGGAGGGTGTGGGGTTTAATTTTTGTTTTTTTACAGGAGGTTCACCTGGGGGATGGAGGGGATGTTAGTAGGTTTAAGAGGGAGTGGGACAAGGGGGAGTTGGTTTGGGGTATTGGGGGGGTGCACTCACCGGGGGTAGGGATTTTGTGTGGGCACAGGGAGGTAAAAGTGGAGGATTCTTTTGTGGTAATGCAGGGGAGGGTTATAGGGGTGGATGTCACGATATGGGATTGTAAATTTAGATTAGTGGTGGTGTATGGGCCACAGGTGGTGGCAGACAGGAGGGAGATGGTGGACTGTCTGACGCCCCTGTGTGTCACAAATAGGAAATTAGTGATAGGGGGGGATTTTAATAGTGATTTAGGAATAGGGGGGGATAGCAGTGCAGGTGCCATTGCCGGGCTAATGGCTTGCCATGGTCTGGTAGATGGTGGTCTGCACACTACTCCGAAAATGGACGGTCCTACATGGCGCAACTCCAGGGGGGTTGAGCGGAGGCTCGACTATATTTTTGTAGCCAGGTCTTTGGGTAAGTTGTCTGGGCGGCTGTTTTCTTTTCGGATCACGACGGGGTGCTCCTGCAGGTGGGGTTGCCAGTCTGCCTCTTTGGTAGGGGGTACTGGAAGTTAGATCGGGATGTGCTGGAGGAGCAGGCTTTTGTTGACGGGTTTTATGGTTTCTTTTGGAGGCTTGAAGGCCTCCGGTCCATGTGCGAGGGGGTGTTAGAGTGGTGGGAATTAGTTAAGGTGAGGATTAGGGCTTTTATAATAGGGTATTGCAAGAGGGAAAAAAGGGAGGAGAGGAGGGAGGTGGATCGTATCCAAAGGTTAATTGAACTCGAGTACGAGGCAGGCAGCCTCGGCGGGTCGTTTGACTGGGAGAGATCCGCAACCCTAATGGCGCAGCTCAGGGAGTTGCAGGAGCGGAAGGCTCGAGCTTTCCTGGAGCGTGCGCATAGTGGCTTTCTAGAACATAATGAGACTGCTATGTTCTTTAAGTCGGTTAGGGCCAGACAGAGTAGGAAGGTAATGCATGGCGTTAGGGAAGAAAATGGTAGTATAGTTAGAGAACCAGAGGATATGGTCAGGGTGACAACTGATCATTTCCAAGGTTTATTTAAGGAAAGGGAAATAGATGTAGAGCAGGGAAATGTGTTTTTAGAACACTTGTCCAGGCGGTTGCCGGAGGACATTAGAGAAGTGATGGAGGCCCAGATCTCACTAGAAGAGGTTGAGAGCGCTCTTAGGAGGATGGGAAAAGGGAAGGTGCCTGGGATGGTTGGGCTGCCGGCTGAGTTTTATCTCAAGTTTTGGGGTATACTTGGACCAGTGGTCCTCGAAGTCTTACATTTACATTACATTTAAGTCATTTAGCAGACGCTCTTATCCAGAGCGACTTACAAATTGGTGCATTCACCTTATGACATCCAGTGGAACAGTAGTGCATCTAAATCTTTTAAGGGGGTGTGAGAGGGATTACTTTATCCTATCCTAGGTATTCCTTAAAGAGGTGGGGTTTCAGGTGTCTCCGGAAGGTGGTGATTGACTCCGCTGTCCTGGCGTCGTGAGGGAGTTTGTTCCACCATTGGGGGGCCAGAGCAGCGAACAGTTTTGACTGGGCTGAGCGGGAACTGTACTTCCTCAGTGGTAGGGAGGCGAGCAGGCCAGAGGTGGATGAACGCAGTGCCCTTGTTTGGGTGTAGGGCCTGATCAGAGCCTGGAGGTACTGAGGTGCCGTTCCCCTCACAGCTCCGTAGGCAAGCACCATGGTCTTGTAGCGGATGCGAGCTTCAAGGCCATCCTTGAGACGGGGGTCCCGGGGGGATCAATGGCTGTTGGTGTGCTGTCACTATAAGAAGGGGGAAGTAACAGACCTTGGCAACTGGCGGCCGTTGACCATGCTGTGTGTAGATTACAAGCTACTTGCAAAGGTTTTAGCAGACCGGTTGCGCACAGCCCTTCCCTACGTCGTCCATGAGGATCAGTCGTGCGGGGTAGAGGGCCGCTCTATTAGATGGAACCTACAGTTAATCAGGGACTCCATCGCTTGGGTTGAAGATAGAGGACTGCTTTTAATGGTAGCAGCGCTAGATCAGGCGAAAGCCTTTGATCGTGTGAATAGATCCTTTTTATTCAGAGTGTTAGGTCGATTAGGATTTGGGGAGAAGTTCATAGGATGGATTCGTACATTATATGTTGGAGCGGGGTGCCCGAGTTAGTGTAAATAGTCACTTGGGTGACGTTTTTGACCTCTCGTCTGGGGTCAGGCAGGGGTGCCCACTCTCGGCTCTCCTCTTCGTTCTGTACATGGAGCCTCTGGGGGCTGCCATTAGGGCAGACACAGGGGTGGAAGGCTTGCTGATCCCTGGAAGTGGTGGGCTGCGTGTTAAGTTGACGCAGTACGCCGACGACACTTCCTTGCTGCTGTGCAAGGACTCGTGCCTGACAAGGTCCCTTGCCATCTTTGGGGATTTCACCCGAGCGTCGGGAGCAGTTCTGAACCATGCAAAGTCTTCCGTCAAGTTTTTCGGAAGATGGCGCGGTAGAACGGATGTGCCTGGGGGGTTATCTCTCTGTGAGGGGGCCCTGAGGATTCTCGGGGTCCATTTTGAGACCTCCGGCTCAGCGACGCTAAACTGGAACATGCGTATCGCAGTGGTACAGAGGAAGCTAGCAATGTGGAAGGCTAGGTATTTGTCTTTTATGGGCAAAGTCCTGGTCCTAAAGGTGGATGTGTTGCCGTCTCTTTTGTATTTGGCATACATCTACCCATTGCCGGCTTGTCTGAGGAGGCCTCTAGTGAGGCTTGTGTTTCAGTTTATGTGGAGTGGCAGGTGCGAGTGGGTCGCCAGGGCACGCATGATCTGTCCCATCGGGGAGGGAGGTAGGGGGGTACCACATTTCCCCATCAAACTGGACACAATTTTTGTTTCTTTCTTGTTAACGGAGCTTGCTCAGCCAGTGATACACCCGTCCGGTTACCTCCTGCGGGTGTTTTGGTGTGGTCTAACACGGGTCCTCGGGCGGTGGCACTTTGGTCATGCGGCCAAGTGGCTGCCTGTGCACCCTGAGGTTGAAGTTGCCCTAGTATGGGCTAGGGCACGGGTGTTGTTAGGTTTGGTAAAGGGGGATTTTGTATTGACGTGGGCCAGGTTAGAGAGAGGTGTAGGGAGAGCGAGAGGGACGGATAGGGACAGATTTCTGCTCTGGCTTCTCATGAGTCTCTTTAAACGGGGGCTGTGGGAAGCAAGGCAGAACATGGTGAAGACAGGGAGAGATTGGGGGGTGGAAGGGATAGTGAGGAGGGTGGAAGGAGATTTGAGGGGGAGGATGAAGAGGGAGGAGAGGAAGTGGGTGCAGCATGCTGCTCGGGAGAGGTGGAAGGGTGGTTTAGGTTTAGGGCTGGGTGTCATTTAGATTTGTAAGGGGATAGATTAGGGACGGGGAGATAGGGAAAGGTATTTTGTAGGGTGACGGGGAGGGAAGATGCTCCCCTGAGGTTTTGTTTGGGGTTTATGTTTAGTTTAATTAGTTTAATTAAAATACCATTATTTGAGTATGTATGAAAATTATGTGTTGTAAAGAATGAATGGTATTGAAGATAATAAATTATTTTTTATAAAAATAAAAAAAATCGGACTGTTTTAGGTTGTGCCACGTTTATTGTTTTGTAGTATTGAGTTTCTGTCATTAAATAACCATGGACACTAACCACGCTGCACATTGGTCCTCTCCTTCCCAGGAAGAAAGCCGTTACAGCGGCCATGCAGAAGTACCTCTTCTACATCCACGCATTGGAAGGGGTGTCCATGTACTTTTGAATATATATTGTATATCTAACCTAAGATTGTGCCCTACGTGCCCATTTTACCTTTTATAGCCAGCTGCACTTCATTTGACTTCCCACAGCCTTGACTATTTCTTGCTTCACAGTAGTACAGTCCTCCATCACCAACAGTCACATTGAGGGTGTAACTCTGTCCAGATGCTACCTGAGTTGTTTTACCCTCACTGATCTTGAACCAGGTGAAGTTTGTCACAGGAGGGTTGGCTGTGCCGCTGCAGGTCAGATTAACACAGCTGCCCACAAATACTGGATCATCTGGACTGATGGAGGCTGAGGTGTCCTTAGGAGAGACTGAGGGAGAGGGGTTCATTTACAATGTATCTGGATATGGTATATTGAATAGTCTAATCAAAACCACTCTTACAATCATCAGTGAAAACATGATAGAATGATCTATTCTTCAGGAACCGGTGACTAAATCTTACATGAAACGTTAAGCATCATGTTATGTTCAGCTGTCTTGTTGCTTGTCCCTACTGGGTAGACTGCAGTACAAGTGATGTTCTTCTCATGATGAAGGTATGACGGAGTGAAGGTCACCGTGGAGAGAACTGATTTGGTTTGGTCTGGATTCTCCTGCAGTTGGTTCTCAGTTGTGAACTGTGTTGGGAGAGTCCATGTCAGCTCATGGGGGTGTTCGGGACAGGGAGTGACAGCAGAGCAGTTCAAACTGACAAGGGTCCCTTCCTTCACTTCACCTGAGACAGAAAGGACGGGACTGGAAGGAAAATCTGTAATACATTGTAGATAAATATATTTTACACTAACAGTTAAACTGTCCACTTGTTCAACTCTTATCTTTGATGCAAGGAATCTAAATTGGAAAAAATTGTTTGTAAAAATATAAATTGTCTCTTACCCCTGACATCTATATAAACAGACTTATCATAGTCTGTTGCACGGAATGGTTGACTCTCAATCCTGAAGAAGTATACATCAGTGTAATTGGTGGTTACATTGAAGAAGACTGTGGTGCAGTTCTTCTGGGACATGTTTCCAGTTATCTTCCCTTGATATCTGTTGACTGTCTTACTGCTGTTAAATATCACATTGTCCGGACGCTCACCAAAGTTTGAGTTTTCTTTAATCCACACTCCAGAGGTAAGTATTGTGCTGTTAAATGTATCCTTATGTTGGTCAGGAATATCAAATGAACATGGGATTTGCACACAGGAGCCCGTCAGTACATCCAGTCTATCTGGCATTGTGGTGATCAAATCTCGTTGGCCAAAACAGACCAAAACACCTGCAACGTGAAGGACAATATCAGGGAGGTAATATGATATTTTCAGTACATTCACTCTCTCTCTGCAGCAAAAAATATATACTAATTGCAATGTACAGGTGATTCCTGATGTCACAACTCCATGCCCTAAACTGGATCATGCACATATCTGGAGCACAATGTTTGAATCCAGACTATTAAACTATGCTTTTCTATACATTGAGACAGATGGGAATACAGCTCATAGTATGAAACATCATCCCTTGTACTTCCTCTGTCTGATTCATAACTAGTTGTCGCTGTGTGTAAGACTCACCTGATATAAAGAGGACAATGAGAAAAAACATGTTCTCAGGACAAGCCATGTGAGATCTCACACACTACTGATCACCTGAAACAGTACAAACATACACACATTTAGTGACTCAACACACTGCCCCTCCTTACCTTCAGGCTCAAACCCAACACCTGAGCACTCCAGCTTCCCCCTGAAGCTACCTGCCCATCTTGCGAAAACATCAGAAACCCTACCCCTTCAGGGCATTTTAAATAATCCCACAGCACACCCCCCCCTCCCCCCTTTCACAGCCCGACCTCAAAAAAGATTCTTGTGAACTAACATCCGCACTTGACCCCCCCCACACACACACACACACACACACACACACACTCGCTCTGACTTTGCTGATACCTGCTTGAGTGTACTTACTATGAATGTAATGCGGTTGTCTCACCTGACTATCATAAGATGAATGCACCAACTGTATGTCGTTCTGGATAAGAGTGTCTCTGCTAAATTACTCGAATGTATTACATTGAACCTTAATGCGTACAGTGCATTCGGAAATGATTCAGACCTCTTGACTTTTTCCCCTCGTTGTTATGTTGTTCTAAAATGGATGAAATTGTTCTCTCCCCTCAATCTACACACAATACCCCATAATAACAAAAAACATTTTTTAGAAATTATTTGTCATTATGGGGTATTGTGTGTGGATTGATAAGGAAAAATAATTTAATGCATTTTACAATAAGACTAAAGTAACAAAATGTGGAAAAAGGAAAGGGGTCTGAATACTTTCTGAATGCAGTGTATGGCTTTCAGTTGTGAAGCTATAACATGAACCAACAGCAGCAGCATTTCAAATCATTACCAGTCATAACATTTCAGTGAGTCTTAACATTCAAATGAAAAGATAGTGAAGAAGTTGACACTTGCCTTACGATCTTGAAAAGCGATCACAGAAAAGGAGATGATATCACACCCATAGTGAGTTCTGACAAACTGAAGTGTTGCAATTCAAGTTGGACAATGGCATGTGATGTACTTCCTATTCCTTATAAGTGAACAAAATTATTTGCATTTTCAAAAGAAGTAGTATAATTTTCTACTAATTATATACAGTCAAAAGTTTAGACACACCTACTCAAGGGTTCTCTCTTTTACTATTGTCTACATTGTAGAATAGTGAAAACATCAAAATTATGAAATAACACATATGGAATCATGTAGTAACCAAAAGTGTTAAACAAATCAAAATATATGTTATATTTGAGATTCTTCAAATGAGCCACCCTTTGCCTTGATGACAGCCTTGCATACTCTTGGTATTCTCTCAACCAGCTTCATGAGGTAGTCACCTGGAATGCATTTAAATTAACAGGTGTTTAACAGGTTGTTAAAAGTTAGTTTGTGGAATTTCTTTCCTTCTTAATGCGTTTCAGCCAATCAGTTGTGTTGTGACAAGGTAGGGATGGTATACAGAAGATGGTCTTTCACCAAATAGGGTGAAGCCCATCATTTTCTTTTCGTCCAATTTTAAATTGAACCTTTATTTAACTTGGCAAGTCAGTTAAGAACAAACTATTATTTACAATGACTGCCTACCCTGGCCAAAGCTGGGCCAATTGTGCGCCGCCATATGAGACTCCCAATCACAGCCGGACGTGAAACAGCCTGGAATCAAACCAGGGACTGTAGTGACGCCTCTTGCACTGAGATGCATTTATTATTATTTCTTGCTTCACAGAAGTACAGTCCTCCATCAACAGTCACATTGAGGGTGTAACGCTGTCCAGATGCTACCTGTGTTGTTTTACCCTCACTGATCTGGAACCAGGTGAAGGTTGTCACAGGAGGATTGGCTGTACTGCTGCAGGTCAGATTAACACAGCTGCCCACTAATACTGGATCAGCTGGACTGATGGAGGCCAAGGTGTCCTTAGGAGAGACTGAGGGAGAGGGGTTCATTTACAATGTATCTGGATATGGTATATTGAATAGTCTCATCAAAACCACTCTATTACAATCATCAGTGAAAACATGATAGAATGATCTATTCTTCAGGAACCCGTGACTAAATCTTACATGAAACGTTAAGCATCATGTTATGTTCAGCTGTCTTGTTACTTGCCACTCTTGACACACAATCCAAATTGGAAATACCAATGTGGCTCATGCTCACAGTGCAATAGCACTACACATACATCCTTCTTCAGACACCCACATACAGGTGGAAACATCCCTGTTAGGGCTATCATCTCTTGCAAGATAAAGGGAGTAATCTGTCTCATCACATGTTCATGTGGAAAAACCTACGTAGGACAACCGAAAAGACAATTAAAACAATGCATAGCTGACCACTGTAACATGTGTCGTCGTCTGATGAGGAGGAATCGGACCAAAGAGCAGCGTGGTAAGAGTTCATGACCTTTATTTAACTGAACACTGAAACAAAAAGAACAAAGTGCAAACTGAAACAGTCCTGTCAGGTGCAGAAAACACTAAACAGAAAACAACTACACACAAAACATAGGTGGGAAAAAGCTACCTAAGTATGGTTCCCAATCAGAGACAACGATAGTCAGCTGTCCCTGATTGAGAACCATACCCGGCCAAAACAAAGAAATACAAAACATAGAGAAAGGAACATAGCATGCCCACCCAAATCACACCCTAACAAAACCAAAATAGAGAAATAAAAAGCTCTCTAAGGTCAGTGTGTGACAACCACCGCAGCTCAATCAGGTGTAATAACACTGACTATCCAGCAGCAGCTCACTTTGTTGAAGCTAACCATCCCATCTCCTCACTCAAAAACACACACATATACACACGCATTGAGCATGTTGGCCAACCAAGGAGAGGAGGTATTTAAAAACATTGACCCCTCCTGTCTTAATATTGACTTTGATCTCAGGCCCTTCTTATGAAAAATTAGTTTCATGAAGAAGTCTTATAAATGAATATATTCTTTCTCCTTCTTATCAGCGTAGAATCAATATGTTCCCCCTGTTGATGATGCTTATTGTGCATTATGGATGAACCAAAAGATTACATTTAACATTTTATGAAATTGGAAACAATTAAATACATGTGAAATTAAATTAAACAATAATGTATGTTGATGCTAATCTTATGCTAATTTTAATGATAACAATAGGCTAATATATTCAATATGATGTAAACTATTGTCTTTTAACAGTTTCACTCAATTCACTCTAATTAACCTCATAATTGTGACACAACCCTCAAGATTGTCATTGGTTGCACTAATTGCACTGTTTGTCTACATAACCTGGTTCAAGCATTCATGACTTTACCCTGAAGAAGGAACAGTGATGCCGAAACATTGGTGTTTTACCCAATAAATGACTGGGAGTTTATATATATATAGATTGTGCAACTCTCTTTGTTGTTATAGCTTACAGTGTATTCACCGTTAGTCAGCACCTCTACAATAAGTCATTTTCTCTGGGTGTGCTCCACATAATGCTTTTTATATCACCTGAACATAACAAATAAATAAATAAACGTGAAGATATTAAGTATTTTATTTATAGAGTACTAACTTTACCTTCCCCTTCTACAACAAAATACTTAAATACATGTAATATAGTCCATGAAACATTTGATTTAAATACTGTAGAATTCCATTAATTATCATGGAGGACTGCTTCTTCTGGGGAGTACCATATATAGAGACCGGTGGATTTAAAGTCTCTCATTGGCCGTTACATAGCATTAGAGATCCAGGGTTTATACACATCATTGGTACAGTCTCTCCCAATAACATTATTATGAATTTATTTCAATGTACAGGTGATTTTTCAATTGGTTGGTGTGTTGTCAAGGAGTGAGGTGACGTGTGTTTGTGAGCAGATGACCACTATTTTGAGCCCGGTATGGGGACAGGGACAGTGGTGGAAGATATACTGTTAACTGCATACTGACGTCGGTTTCACATGAACATACAATGACATGAAACAGTATTTCCCCCTTTCTGGTTCTCTATTTTGCTTCTTTCTTTTACTGAATGTTATCAGATCTTCATCCAAAACCTAATATTAGATAAAGGGAACTTGAGTTTACAAATAACAAAAAAAATAGTTATAGTTATTTAATTTATTTCATTAACAAAGTTATGCAACACCCACGCCCCTGTGTGAAACAGTAATTCCCACCTTATACTCAATAACTGGTTATGTCACCATTCCAAAACACACAATCAGGAATACATCAAAATTGATTTGATGTACCAAATGTAAAGTTTTGGAATGGCCTAGTCAAAGTCCAGACCTAATCCCAAATGAGACATTGTGACAGTTCATGCTTGAAAACCCACAAATGTCGCTTAGTTATAGCAGTTCTACATGGGAGAGTTTGCCAAAATTCCTTCACAGCAACATGAGAGACTGATCAACAACTAAAGGAAGCATTTGGTTGGAGTCATTTCAGCTGAAGGAGGCACAACCAGTTATTGAGTATAAGGGGGAAATTACTTTTTCAAACAGGGACATTGGGTGTTGCATAACGTTGTTTAAGAAACGAATGAAATAAGTATGTAAATGTTGTGTTATTTGTTCACTCAGTTTCCATTTATCTAATATCAGCTTTTGATTGAATATCTGATAACATTCAGTATCCAAAATATGCCAAATACATTTTCACAGGACAGTTTGAATCCAGACGATTAAAATGCACTAATCAGGAAGGAACTGTACACTTTTCTACACAATTAAAAAGCCAGTATATCACACATCCCATAAAATATCATGACTTGTGGTTATTCCTTTATGTCTGATTCATAACTAATTGTTGTTGAGTGGAAGACTCACCTGACATAAAGAGGCCAATGAGAAAAACATGTTCTCAGGACAAGCCATGTGAGAACTCACACACTACTGATCACCTGAAACAGGTCAAACATTCACTTCCTGGTAGAGTAGGTCACGTGACACATACTGTATCACATTGAAACTTTAGTCCATAGTCACATAGGTTCTTCAGTTGTGAAGCTAATACATGAACTAACAGCCGTACATTGAACATTTTGAATCTCATTACTAAAATATAAAGATAAGATGTGAAGTTGTTGACACTTGCCTTACAACTGTAAGCAGAAATTCATGTGGCACATCTCACATCTCATCAGTGACGTACTTCCTAATAAGTGTATTTGTATAATAGGATGTTGAATAGTCTATGTGATGGGTGTCAACATCAGTTGTGAAAACATTGTATGCTAATTTAAGCATTTAGAACATTGTCATTTTCTATTGAACGTTCTACTCCAGAACAATTAGTCTCAGTCACTTGAAACATTGCAGAGGTGGCCTGATCCATGTTTCACCAGTTTCAAATGAAATGGGCCCCAGCTGCCCACTGACTGATTCTACACACAAAGTGTGTGTCAGCCACTGACTCAACAGCATTATATGGCCTATACATTTCATTACTGCCCAAAATGAAACACTTATAGACAAGATATTTTTCATTGTGGGATAATAATATTCATTGCAGATAATGTATGTGTGGTGGGTAAATAACCCTTTTAGGGGAAGGGGACCCCTTTACAGCATTTTGTTACAGGCCCCCAAGTAGTCAAGTCCGCCCTTGATACAACAAAGGAAACGTTCTGCAATATAACCATCTCCCTCTCCTCTATCTCACAGGCTTGATTGGGAATTTGTGTGAGATTTCTTTTTTTATGTAGCTAAATCATAAACCAAAATCCATCCAACTTGATAAATTAAATTTGAGTTCAGTAAAAGATACCCGGTTCTCACATTATCTTTCTGCATGAAAAACAGACTTTGTCAGAAACAGAGTAACTATAATTGTAGCTGATGGATTATCACACACTCCTCCATTTCTCCTGCATCCACTTCCTCTTTCATTACATCACTTCTATCTGCCAGGAAGAGCATGGTGGGCTGGGAGCCACAGGAGGGAGCCATCGACCTGCAGGGCAAGGTGTACCGCTTTGACGGTCATGTCTAAATGGGATACAGCTTTTGTCAAATTGAGGTTCTTAAGTTGATTTTATGTTTTATTTTAGCTAACCCTAACCCTTTTTCTTACCTTAATCTAATTATCCTAACCTGCTACGTTAATTCTCCCAACCTGCTGCACAAGTTCTCCTACATTTGCAAATCCATTTTGACAAAAGGATATATCCCTTCTATTCAAAACCCTCTTTGACCTGCCCAAGGCCTTCTGGGAGAAGGAGACTCAGGAGCTGAGGATGTACTTTACCCAGCAGGTAGGTTTTTATTACAGTGCAATTAATGGACAACCTCAAATGCAGCCTCATTTGTGTCTCTTGATCAACACTCAAAACAAAAGCAGACACAATAACTCCCAACAATACACACATGAACATAGACATGTAAATCAAATCAAATCCAATCAAATTTTATTTGTCACATACACATGGTTAGCAGATGTTAATGCGAGTGTAGCGAAATGCTTGTGCTTCTAGTTCCGACAATGCAGTGATAACCAACAAGTAATCTAACTAACAATTCCAAAACTACTGTCTTATACACAGTGTAAGGGGATAAGGAATATGTACATAAGGATATATGAATGAGTGATGGTACAGAGCAGCATACAGTAGATGGTATCGAGTACAGTATATACATATGAGATGAGTATGTAGACAAAGTAAACAAAGTGGCATAGTTAAAGTGGCTAGTGACATAAGAATGCAGTCGATGATCTAGAGTACAGTATATACATATGCATATGAGATGAATAGTGTAGGGTAAGTAACATTATATAAGGTAGCATTGTTTAAAGTGGCTAGTGATATATTTACATCATTTCCCATCAATTCCCATTATTAAAGTGGCTGGAGTTGGGTCAGTGTCAATGACAGTGTGTTGGCAGCAGCCACTCAATGTTAGTGATTGCTGTTTAACAGTCTGATGGCCTTGAGATAGAAGCTGTTTTTCAGTCTCTCGGTCCCAGCTTTGATGCACCTGTACTGACCTCGCCTTCTGGATGATAGCGGGGTGAACAGGCAGTGGTTTGGGTGGTTGATGTCCTTGATGATCTTTATAGCCTTCCTGTAACATCGGGTGGTGTAGGTGTCCTGGAGGGCAGGTAGTTTGCCCCCGGTGATGCGTTGTGCAGACCTCACTACCCTCTGGAGAGCCTTACGGTTGAGGGCGGAGCAGTTGCCGTACCAGGCGGTGATACAGCCCGCCAGGATGCTCTCGATTGTGCATCTGTAGAAGTTTGTGAGTGCTTTTGGTGACAAGCCAAATTTCTTCAGCCTCCTGAGGTTGAAGAGGCGCTGCTGCGCCTTCTTCACGACGCTGTCAGTGTGAGTGGACCAATTCAGTTTGTCTGTGATGTGTATGCCGAGGAACTTAAAACTTGCTACCCTCTCCACTACTGATCCATCGATGTGGATAGGGGTGTTCCCTCTGCTGTTTCCTGAAGTCCACAATCATCTCCTTAGTTTTGTTGACGTTGAGTGTGAGGTTATTTTCCTGACACCACACTCCGAGGGCCCTCACCTCCTCCCTGTAGGCCGTCTCGTCGTTGTTGGTAATCAAGCCTACCACTGTTGTGTCGTCCGCAAACTTGATGATTGAGTTGGAGGCGTGCATGGCCACGCAGTCGTGGGTGAACAGGGAGTACAGGAGAGGGCTCAGAACGCACCCTTGTGGGGCCCCGTGTTGAGGATCAGCGGGGAGGAGATGTTGTTGCCTACCCTCACCACCTGTGGGCGGCCCGTCAGGAAGTCCAGTACCCAGTTGCACAGGGCGGGGTCGAGACCCAGGGTCTCGAGCTTGATGACGAGCTTGGAGGGTACTATGGTATTGAATGCCGAGCTGTAGTCGATGAACAGCATTCTCACATAGGTATTCCTCTTGTCCAGGTGGGTTAGGGCAGTGTGCAGTGTGGTTGAGATTGCATCGTCTGTGGACCTATTTGGGCGGTAAGCAAATTGGAGTGGGTCTAGGGTGTCAGGTAGGGTGGAGGTGATATGGTCCTTGACTAGTCTCTCAAAGCACTTCATGATGACGGAAGTGAGTGCTACGGGGCGGTAGTCGTTTAGCTCAGTTACCTTAGCTTTCTTGGGAACAGGAACAATGGTGGCCCTCTTGAAGCATGTGGGAACAGCAGACTGGTATAGGGATTGATTGAATATGTCCGTAAACACACCGGCCAGCTGGTCTGCGCATGCTCTGAGGGCGCGGCTGGGGATGCCGTCTGGGCCTGCAGCCTTGCGAGGGTTAACACGTTTAAATGTCTTACTCACCTCGGCTGCAGTGAAGGAGAGACTGCATATTTTCGTTGCAGGCAGTGTCAGTGGCACTGTATTGTCCTCAAAGCGGGCAAAAAAGTGATTTAGTCTGCCTGGGAGCAAGCGCATAAATAAGTTCAGATTCAGTTTAGAGTGATTCATATAGTGTTCAGCATATTTATCTATTTGACCTTCCTGTAACATAATTTCAGGGGGGAGAATATGGTACAGGTTACAGGGTAGTCCAGGTAATTGAGGTAATATGTACAAGGAGGTAGGGGTAAAGTGACAAGGCATAGATAATAAACAACAGCCCAGCGTCGTCTGGGTTAGGGGAGGGTTTGACCCACAGGGATGTCCTTGTCCCATCACGCTCTAACGACTCATGAGGCGGGCCAGGTGCACGATGACACGGTCGCCAGATTATGGTGTTTCCTCTGATACATTGTTGTGGATGGCTTCCAGGTTAAGCAGGCATTGCGTCAAGAAGCAGTGCAGCTTGGTTGGGTTGTGATTCGAAGGACGCACGACCTTTGCATCTCCTGAGTCCGTAAGGGAGTTGCAGCGATGAGACAAGACTGTTACTACCAATTGGATACCACAAAATTGGGGGGAAAAATAGAATTAAACAAAGTATCTGTCATTAAAAATAAATCATATATACATTTTAGGGCCTTCCTCTGACACCACGTGGTGTAGAGCTCCTTGATGGCTGGAAGCTTGGAAGCGTGATGTACTGAGCAGTACGCACTACCCCCTGTAGCGCCTTCTGTTTGGAGGACCCATGCCAAATCCTTTCAGTCTCCAGGGGGGGAATAGGTGTTGTTGTGCCCTCTTCATGACTGTTGGTGTGCTTGGATAATGATAGATTGTTGGTGATGTGGCTCTCAACCTGCTCCAGTACAGCCCCACTCGGCCCTCCATTTCCTGTAGTCCACGATCATCTCCTTTGTCATGATCACGTTGAGGGGGAGGTTGTTGTCCTGGCACCACACTGCCAGGTTTTTGACCTCCTCCCTATAGGCTGCCTCATTTTTGTTGGTGATGAGGCCTACCACTGTTGTGTCTTCGGCAAACCTAATGATGGTGTTGGGGTCGCTCAGTCATGGGTGAACAGAGAGTACAGGAGCTGATTAAGCACGGACCCCTGAGGAACCCTTGTGTTGAGCATTAGAGAGGCACATGTGTTTTTGCTAACCCTTACCACCTGGGGTGCGGCTCATCAGGAAGTCCAGGATCCAGTTGCAGAGGGAGGTTTTTAGGCCCAGGGTCCTTAGCTTAATGATGAGCTTTGAGGGCAGTATGATGTTGAACGCTAAGCATCTCCAATCCAAAATTAAATCTAGAATCGGCTTCCTATATCGCAACAAAGCATCGTTCACTCATGATGCGAAACATACCCTCATAAAACTGACCATCCTACCGATCCTCGACTTCAGTGATGTCATCTATAAAATAGCCTCCAACACTATACTCAACAAACTGGATGCAGTCTATCACAGTGCCATCCGTTTTGTCACCAAAGCCCCATACACTACCCACCATTGCGATCGGTACGCTCTCTTTGGTTGGACCTCGCTTCATACTCGTCGCCAAACCCACTGGCTACAGGTTATCTACAAGTCTCTGCTAGGTAAAGCCCCGCCTTATCTCAGCTCACTGGTCACCATAGCAGCACCCACTCGTAGCATGCGCTCCAGCAGGTATATCTCACTGGTCATCCCCAAAGTCAATTCCTCCTTTGGTCGTCTTTCCTTCCAGTTCTCTGCTGCCCATGACTGGAAGGTACTGCAAAAGTCTCTGAAGCTGGAGACTCACATCTCCCTCACTAGCTTTAAGCACCAGCTGTCAGAGCAGCTCACAGATCACTGCACCTGTACATAGCCCATCTGTAAACAGCCCATCTATCTACCTATCTCATCTCCATACTGTATTTATTTATTTATTTATTTATCTTGCTCCTTTGCACCCCAGTATCTCTACTTGCACATTCATCTTCTGCCGATCTACCATTCCAGTGTTTAATTGCTATATTGTAATTACTTCGCCACCATGGCCTATTTATTTCCTTATCTTACCTCATTTGCACTCTCTGTATGTAGACTTTTTGTTTTCTTTTGTTCTACTGTATTATTGACTGTATGTTTTGTTTATTCCGTGTGTAACTCTGTGTTGTTGTATGTGTCGAATTTCTATGCTTTATCTTGGCCAGGTCGCAGTTGCAAATGAGAACTTGTTCTCAACTAGCCTACCTGGTTAAATTAAATAAAGGTGAAATAAAATTAAAATAAAACGCTGAGCTGTAGTCAATGAACAACATTCTCACATAGGTGTTCCTGTTGTCCGAGTAGGAAAGGGCATTTTGAATGCAATAGAGATTGCGTCATCTGTGGATCTGTTGGGGTGGTATGCAAATTGGAGTGGATCTAGTGTTTCTGGGATGATGGTGTTGATGTGAGCCATGACCATCCTGGCTACAGACATGAGTGCTACGGGTTGGTAGTCATTTAGGCAGGTTGCCTTGGTTGTTCTTTGGCACAGGGACTATGGTGGTCTGCTTGAAACATGTAGGTATTACAGACTCGACCAGGGACAGGTTGAAAATGTCAGTGAAGACACTTGCCAGTTGGTCAGTTTATGCTCAGAGTACACATCGTGGTAATCCTTCTGGCCCTGCGGCCTTGTGAATGTTGACCTGTGGAATCCCTTTGTAGTCCATAATAGTTAGCAAGCCCTGCCACATCCGACGAGCGTCGGAGCCGGTGTAGTAGGATTCAATCTTAGTAGGATTCAATCTTGCAAGGGCTGTAGCTTTTGTGGCGTGATGGGTAACGATGCTTCGTGGGTGTCAGATGTTGATGTGTGCTGAGAGTCCCTGGTTCGAGCCCAGGTAGGGGCGAGGAGAGAGACTGAAGTTATACTGTTACATTGATGCTGTTGACCCGGATCACTGGTTGCTGCGGAAAAGGAGGAGGTCAAAAGGAGGGTGAGTGTAACCGATGTGACATGGCTAGCTAGTTAGCGTGGTGTGTGCAAATAGCATTTCAATCTGAGACATTGAAGTAGTTGTTCCCCTTGCTCTGCAGGGGATGTGGCTTTTGTGGAGCGATGGCTAACGATGCTTCTTGGGAAGCAGTTGTTGAAAGAGGGTCCTTCGTTCGAGCCCAAATAGGGGCGAAGAGAGGGACGGAAGTTAAACTGTTACATTAGAATCACCTCTGGCAGTGATTACAGCAGTGAGTCTTTCTGGGTAAGTCTATAAGAGCTTTGCACACGTGGAATGTACAATATTTGCACATTTTCAAGCCGATCAAAACTGTAACTTGGACAATTAGGAACATACAATATTGTCATAGTAAGCAACTCTGGTGTATATTTGGCTTTTTGTTTTAGGTTATTGACCTGCTGAAAAGTTCATTTCCGTCACAGTGTCTTTTGAAAGTCAGACTGAACCAAGTTTTTCTCTAGAGTTTTGTCTGTGCTTAGCTCTATTCCATTTATTTTCATCCTAAAACACTTGATGACAAGTATACCCGTAACATATTGCAGCCATCACCATGCTTGAAAATATGAAGAGTACTCAGTGATATGTTGTGTTGGACATAGTGAATTTCTTTGCCAAATATTTTGCAGATTTACTTTAGTGCCTTATTGCAAACAGAATGCATGTTTTGTAATATTTTTTATTCTGTACATGTTTCCTTCTTTTCACTCTGTCATTTAGGTTAGTATTGTGGGGTAAGTACAATGTTGTTGATCAATCCTCAGTTTTCTCCAATCACAGCCATTAAACTATGTAACTGTTTTAAAGTCACCATTGGCCTTATGGTGAAATCAGTGGAGGCTGCTGAGGGGAAGACAACTCATAATAATGTCTAGAACGGAGCAAATGGAATGGAATCAAACACATGGAAAACATGTTGGATGTATTTGGTACCATTCCACCTGCTCTGCTCCAGCCATTACCACGAGTACGTTCTCCCCAATTAATGTGCCACCAACCTCCTGTGGGTGAAATCCCTGTGCAGTGTTTTTCCTCTCCGGCGACTGAGTTAGGAAGGACGCCTGTATCTTTGTAGTGATTTGGTGTATTGATAAACCATCCAAAGTGTAATTAATAAACTCACTACGCTCAAAGGGGTTTTCAATGTCAGATTTATTTTCTTTTTTCTTTTTATCTACCAACAGGTGCTCTTCTTTGTGAGGAAATGGAAAAGCTGGTTATATCTGTTTGAAAGTTGCTGCTTGACTGATGGACCTTACAGATAATTGTATGTGTGGGGTACAGAGACGAGGTAGTCATTTAAAATCATGTTAAACACTAGTATTGCACACAGAGTGAATCCATGCAACTCATGTTACAAGTTAAGGAAATCTTTACTCCTGAACTTATTTAGGCTTGCCATAGAAAAGGTGTTGAATACATATTGACTTTCAGCTTTTCATTTTTATGTCTAAAAACATAATTCCACATTGTGTGTAGAACAGTGACACAAAATCTCAATTGAATCCATTTTAATGAGATATGTTAAATGTTGGACAAGTAAGACCAAAAGATGTCATGGAAATTGAATGTAAAGGTTTTAATTACAGTGCAATTAATAAACAACCTGAAATGCAGTCTCAATTGTTCCTTCGATTTAACACTCAACATAAAAATTGAAACAATTACTTCTAAATAGATATAAACTGAAAATAGATATTATTGTTATTCTGGGAACTGCACAAAATAATAAGAGAAACAGTGACTAGTAGATGTTAACACCATTCTGCCGTCATGTAGACTTCCTGCACCAACTTCATGTCTTGTATCAGACCACTGTCTCTCCAACTGGGGCGGCAGGGTAGCCTAGTGGTTAGAGCGTTGGACTAGTAACCGGAAGGTTGCAAGTTCAAATCCCCGAGCTGACAAGGTACAAATCTGTCGTTCTGCCCTGAACAGGCAGTTAACCCACTGTTCCTAGGCCATCATTGAATATAAGAATTTGTTCTTAACTGACTTGCCTCGTAAAATAAAAAACTAACTGTGTCTTTTCTCCTCAGTCATCATTGACTTTATATGGTCTTAATCTGCCTTCAGTGAGCTAGTTGAACTCAACACTCAAAATAAAGAGTAGCCTACATCATCATAGTAACAGTAAAACACTTTTCATCCCAGAAAATTCTACAAATATGCAGATAATCAAAGAGCACACAATTATTAATGCAAGAGAAGTACCAACATGAAGCAAGAAACACAATGACAATACTGTACATAAAAACACTTAATACACATTGGAAAAATAATTAACAAGCACTTATTTAGTCACTTGTGCATAAAGCCCATCTAGGTGGTTAAGTGGTGGTTCCTGAGCCTCTCTCCCAGTCACGTTGACTTCAGCGTACTCACTCTCCTGTCCCTGGACCCTGTCCTGGGCTGCAGCTGGGGTCTCTTTGGTCTGTAGTTTGGAGAAGTCTATGTCACCGTAGTGGATCTCTTCAGGCTGGTCTTCTGCAGGTTCCTCTGGTTCCTCTCCGGCTGTGGCCTGGTTAGTACACACTGTCCCAACCGGGGAGTTCTGTGGAGAGAACACAGAGAGAGGAACTGATGTAGGATAGGATAGGATAAAGTAATCCTTCTTACCCCCCCCTTAAAAGATTTAGATGCACTATTGTAAAGTGGCTGCTCCACTGGATGTCATAAGGTGAATGCACCAATTTGTAAGTCGCTCTGGATAAGAGCGTCTGCTAAATGACTTAAATGTAAATGTAATGTCAATGATGTAAAGCTTTAAGTTCAGTCACTTGTAAAACTCTGAGATCAGCAGGTTACACAACACATACTGAGGGGATGTCAATGAAAATGTCAATTCAACTGACAGGTGTAAAGACAGTAAACACTGTCAAAGTCCAACAGCCATTCTGTTATCATTCCATGTCATTACAGGATGTGGCATTGCTTTCGATGTGGTCATCTCCCCCTAAACTTCCTCTAAAGTGATGTTAACCTCATGGCTTTAAATAGTTTCAGCATTAATTCAGTACTTCCTTAGATACACTTTGTAGATGGTTTTGTAAGTTGAGCCTTATTCCCACCTGTCCCTGTGGACTGTCTGTCCTTTCAAGTCCATCATGGAGCCTCGAGTTTCTCCTCCTGGAAGACATTTACAAAGATATTCTGAATGCACTGAAAGGGTTTCCATATGCAAAAGCACAAACACAGCAGAAATCAAATTGTTTTGCGTTGATGCCAGGAATAGTTCTCACCATACAAAAAGACTGATCAGGCTGATAAGCAAAAAGGCCCCCAGAGTTCCTGCTGCAACCCCAATAACCTCTTCTTGACCTGAAAATACAGCACATATTGTGGTCACTTCTCACAAAAAGATCTCTAAAGTACACTACATGACCAAAAGTATGTGGACACCTGCTCGTCGAACATCAATTCCAAAATCATGGGCATTAATATGGAATATAGAATGTCATTGTATGCTGTAGCATTAAGAATTCCCTTCACTGGAACTAAGGGGCCCAGCCCAAACCATGAAAAAAACAGCCCCAGACCATTATTCCTCATCTACCAAACTTTACAGTTGGCACTATGCATTGGGGCAGGTAATGTTCTCCTGGAATCCGTCAAAACCCAGATTCGTCCGCCGGACTGCCAGATGGTGAATCATATATTCAACAAGCCAGAGAACGGATTTCCACTTCTCCAGTGTCCAATGGCAGTGAGCTTTACACCACTGCAGCTGATTCTTGGCACTGCACATAGTGATCTTAGGCTTGTGTGCGGCTCTTCGGCCATGGAAACCCATTTCATGAAGCCCTCATCAAACAGTTCTGGTGCTGCCATTGCTTCGAAAGGCAGTTTAGAACTTGGTAGTGAATGTTGCCATCCTACTGCCAATGTTTGTCTACGGAGATTGCATGGCTGTGTGCTAGATTTTAAACACCTGTCAGCAACATGTGAGGCTTTAATAACTGAATCCACGCATTTGAATGGGTGTCCACATACTTTTGAATATATATTGTATATCTAACCTACGATTGTGCCCTACGTGCCCATTTTACCTTTTATAGCCAGCTGCACTTCATTCGATTTCCCACAGCCGTGACTATTTCTTGCTTCACAGTAGTACAGTCCTCCATCAACAGTAACATTGAGGGTGTGACTCTGTCCAGATGCTACCTGTGTTGTTTTACCCCCACTGATCTTGAACCAGGTGAAGTTTGTCACAGGAGGGTTGGCTGTACTGCTGCAGGTCAGATTAACACAGCTGCCCACTAACACTGAATCAGCTCGAATGATGGAGGCCGAGGTGTCCTTAGGAGAGACTGGGGGAGAGGGGTTCATTTACAATGTATCTGGATATGGTATATTGAATAGACTCATCAAATCCACTCTATTACAATCATCAGTGAAAACATGATAGAATTATCTATTGTCCAGGAACCGGTGACTAAATCTTACATGAAACGTTAAGCATCATGTTATGTTCAGCTCTCTTGTTGCTTGTCCCTGCTGGGTAGACTGCAGTACAAGTGATGTTCTTCTCATGATGAAGATATGACGGAGTGAAGGTCACCGTGGAGAGAACTGATTTGGTTTGGTCTGAATTCTCCTTTAGTTGGTTCTCAGGTGTGAACTGTGTTGGGAGAGTCCATGTCAGCTCAGGGGGGTGTTCGGGACAGGGAGCGACAGCAGAGCAGTTCAAACTGACAGGGGTCCCTTCCTTCACCTCACCTGAGACAGTAATGATGGGACTGGAAGGCAAATCTGTAATACATTGTAGATAAATATATTTTACACTAACAGTTAAACTGTCCACTTGTTCAACTCTTATCTTTGATGCAAGGAATCTAAACTGGAAAAAAATTGTTGGTTTTAAAGATAAATTGTCTCTTACCACTGACAACTATATTAACAGACTTATCAGGATCTGTTGCAAGGAATGGTCGATTCTCAATCCTGAAGAAGTATATATTAGTGTAATTGGTGGTTACATTGAAGAAGACTGTGGTGCAGTTCTTCTGGAACATGTTTCCAGTTATCTTCCCTTGATATCTGTTGACTGTCTTACTGCTGTTAAATATCACATTGTCCGGACGCTCACCAAAGTTTGAGTTTTCTTTAATCCACACACCAGAGGGTAGTATTGTGCTGTTAAATGTATCCTTATGTTGGTCAGGAATATCAAATGAACATGGGATTTGCATACAGGAGCCAGTCAGTACATCCAGTCTATCTGGCATTGTGGTGTTCAAATCTCGTTGGCCAAAGCAGGCCAAAACACCTGCAACATAAAGGACAACATCAGGGAGGTTATGTGATCTTTTCAGTACAGTCACTCTCTCTGCAGCTAAAAATATATACCTGATGTCACAACTCCATGCCCTAAACTGGATCATGAACATATCTGGAGCACAATGTTTGAATCCAGACTATTAAACTACTCTGTTCTATACATTTGAGACAGATGGGAATACAGCTCATAGTATGAAACATCATCCCTTGTACTTATTCCTCTGTCTGATTCATAACTAGTTGTTGTTGTGTGTAAGACTCACCTGATATAAAGAGGACAATGAGAAAAAACATGTTCTCAGGACAAGCCATGTGAGAACTCACACACTACTGATCACCTGAAACAGTACAAACATACACACATTTAGTAACTCAACACACTGCCCCTCCTTACCTTCAGGCTCAAACCCAACACCCGAGCACTTCATTCTCCCACCCCTACAGGAGGGCAGCTCCCGCTCAGGCTGTCCAAGCTCTTTTCTGTCCTGGCACCCCAATGCTGGAACCAGCTTCCCCCTGAAGCTACCTGCCCATCTTGCGAAAACATCAGAAACCCTACCCCTTCAGGGCATTTTAAATAATCCCACAGCACCCCCTCCCCCTTTCAAGCCGACCTCAAAAAAGCCTTTTGTGAAGTAACATCCACACTTGACCCCCCACACACACACACACACACACACACACACACACACACACTAGCTCTGACTTTGCTGATACCTGCTTGAGTGTACTTACTAAGAATGTAATGCGGTTGTCTCACCTGACTATCATAAGATGAATGCACCAACTGTATGTCGTTCTGGATAAGAGTGTCTCTGCTAAATTACTCAAATGTATTACATTGAACCTTAATGCGTACAGTGCATTCAGAAATTATTCAGACCTCTTGACTTTTCTCCCCTCGTTGTTGTTGTTTAAAATGGATGAAATTGTTCTCTCCCCTCAATCTACACACAATACCCCATAATAACAAAAACAAAACCCATTTTTTAGAAATTATTTGTCATTATGGGGTATTGTGTGTAGATTGATAAGTAAAAATAATTGAATGCATTTTACAATAAGACTAAAGTAACAAAAAGTGGAAAAAGGAAAGGGGTCTGAATACTTTCTGAACGCAGTGTATGGCTTTCAGTTGTGAAGCTATAACATGAACCAACAGCAGCAGCATTTCAAATCATTACCAGTCATAACATTTCAGTGAGTCTTAACATTAAAATGAAAAGATAGTGAAGAAGTTGACACTTGCCTTACGATCTTGAAAAGCGATCACAGAAAAGGAGATGATATCACACCCATAGTGAGTTCTGACAAACTGAAGTGTTGCAATTCAAGTTGGACAATGGCATGTGATGTACTTCCTATTCCTTATAAGTGAACAAAATTATTTGCATTTTCAAAAGAAGTAGTATAATTTTCTACTAATTATATACAGTCAAAAGTTTAGACACACCTACTCAAGGGTTCTCTCTTTTACTATTGTCTACATTGTAGAATAGTGAAAACATCAAAATTATGAAATAACACATATGGAATCATATAGTAACCAAAAGTGTTAAACAAATCAAAATATATTTGAGATTCTTCAAATTAGCCACTCTTTGCCTTGATGACAGCCTTGCACTCTTGGTATTCTCTCAACCAGCTTCATGAGGTAGTCACCTGGAATGAATTTCAATTAACAGGTGTGCCTTGTTAAAAGTTAATTTGTGGAATTTCTTTCCTTCTTAATGCGTTTCAGCCAATCAGTTGTGTTGTGACAAGGTAGGGATGGTATACAGAAGATGGTCTTTCACCAAATAGGGCGAAGCCCATCGTCCAGACGTGAAACAGCCTGGAATCAAACCAGGGACTGTAATGACTGACGCCTCTTGCACTGAGATGCAGTGCCTAAGACCACTGCACCACTCGGGAGACCATATTATGGCAAGAAAAGCTCAAATAAGCAAAGAGAAATGACAGTCCATTACTTTCAGACATGAAGGTCAATCAATGTGGAAAATGTCAAGAACTTTGAACGTTTCAGTGCAGTCTCAAATTATCAAGCGCTATGATGAAACTGGCTGTCATGACGACCGCCACAGGAAAGGAAGACCCAGAGTCACCTCTGCTACAGAGGATAAGTTCCTTAGTTACCAGCCTCAGAAATCGCAGCCCAAATAAATGCTTCAGAGTTCAAGTAACAGACACATCTGAACATCAACTGTTCAGAGGGGACTGTGTGAATCAGGCCTTCATGGTCAAATTACTTCCAAAGAAACCACACCTAAAGGACATCAATAAGAAGACTTGCTTGTGCCAAGAAACACACGTAATGGACGTGAGACTGGTGGAAATCGGTCCTTTGGTCTGGAGTAAAAATGTAAGATTTTTGGTTCTAAATGCCATGTCTTAGTGAGACGCAGAGTAGGTGAACAAAAGATCTCTCCATGTTTGGTTCCAACTGTGAAGCATGGAGGATGAGTTGTGATGGTGCTTTGCTGGTGACACTGACAATGATTTAGAATGCAAGGCGCACTTAACCAGCATGGCTATCACAGAATTCTGCAGCGATACGCCATCCCATCATGTTTTCCTACAGGACAATGACCCAACACACCTCCAGGCTGTGTCAGGGCTATTTGACCAAGAAGGAGGGTAATATAGTGCTGAATTATAGAGTACTTTGTTGAAGCACCTTTAGCAGTGATTACAGCTCCAGTCTTCTTGGGTATGACACTACAAGCTTGATACACCTGTATTTGGGGAGTTTCTCCCATTATTCTCTGCAGACCCTTTCAAGCTGTCAGGTTGGATGGGGAGCATCACTACACAGCTATTTTCAGGTCTCTCCATAGATGTTAGATCAGGTTCAAGTCCGGGCTCTGGCTGGGCCACTCAAGGACCTTCAGAGACTTGTCCAACAGCCACTCCTGCCTTGTCTTGGCTGTGTGCTTAGGGTCGTTCTGTTGGAAAGTGAACCTTTGCCCCAGTCTGAGGTCCTGACCAGGTTTGAGTGAAGGATTTCTTTTACTTTGTTCTGCTCATCTTTCCCTCGATCTGGACCAGTCTCCCTGCCCATGAAAGACATCCAATGGAGGCCAATGTGTTCATGGGGAACTTCAAGGCTGCAGACATGTTTGGGTAACCTTCCCCAGATCTGTGCCTCGACACAATCCTCTCTCAGGGCTCTACGGACAATTACTTCAACCTCACGGATTGGTTTTTGCTTTGACATGCACAGTCAACTGTGGGACCTTATATAGACAGGTGTGTGCCTTTCCAAATCATGTCCAATCAATTGAATTTACCACAGGTGGACTCCAATCAAGTTGAAGTAACATCTCAAGGATGATCAATGGAAACAGGATGCACCTCTATTTCGAGTCTCATAGCAAACAGTCTGAATACTTATGTAAATAAGTTGTTTATAAATATGCAAACATTTCTAAAAACCTGGTTTTCGCTTTGTCATTATGGGGTAGTGTGTGTGTGGATTGGGGGAAAGTATTTAATCCATTTTAGAATAAGGCTGTAATGTAACAAAATGTGGAAAAAGTCAAGGGGTCTGAATACTTTCTGAATGCACTATATTCAGTGTGTGTATATATATAGAGAAAAAAAAAGGACAGTATTAATTTAACATGATGCTTTTAAAGTCTACACAAGTACGGAAATGTGCTATAAAAACATTTCCCCTTTCTAATGACTCTATACTCTAGCACATTTTGTTTGTCATATTGATAATGCAACAAAGCTTCAGCAAGAGGCATCTCCCTCTCCCCTAGCTCTGACTTGAATGGGAATGCATGTTACATTTCATTTGTTATAAAAATAATAATAATTCAAATTCAAGCCAAAATCCATTATTTTTTAAAATATTTTATTCAAAAGAATAAACATTCATAAAACTTGCCTAGTTCAACATGAAAAACAGACTTGATCAGACGCACTATAATTGTAGTAAGTAATTGTAGCTAAGTGATTCATACACCCCTGCACTAACTTCTGCTATACTTGCTTCACTTCCTGTTTGTAGTCTATTTTCCCTTCTTAAATTTGCCTGGGGTTGCACCGGTCTTCTGTTTCTTCTTGTTGGATCCCTTTGTCTCAGGTTCCTAAACAAGGAGGAAGTAGATGATTATTTTAACATGGATACAGTATGGTCAAGACACTTCATGTTGTTGTTTCTCTCTCAAGACAATCTGTAATAGAACAAACTGTCAACCATTTAGATTGTTCAGGTTTCTAGCTCCACTTCTCTCCCTCTGTGTGCCATGCTGTCAAGTATGTGATATAGTGACCTACGCACCTTGCGTTTTGATGACAGAGACCCGGTGATGGTGAAGAAGGTGTCCAGTCGTCCCTGTGTGCTGCCCTGTCGGCTCTTCAGAATCTTCTTACAGCCGTTCTTGATGCGGTCCTCACTGAAAACACATCACACACACCTGAAAGGATGAGTCACAAACTTCATCACTCACACATGCATGCATAGATTCACATTGTGATATTGTTGTATTGAACATGTTGTGGATGTGTGGTGGTGTAGAGATGTTATATGATGTACTGTTTAATCTTTAGTTCTTTCAGTACAAACGTAGTTCACTGTTTTATCTTTGGTTTTATATTTAATGTGGGTGCTTTGGTGTGTTTGGACCCCAGGAAGAGTAGCTTAAGGGGATCCATAATAAATAGAAATACAAAATACCAACCATGGCATAACATGTGGATGTGGTGTGAAATTGGTGTGGCAGGTAGCCTAGCAGTTAAGAGCGTTGGGCCAATAACAGAAAGGTCACTGGTTCGAATCACTGAGCCAACTAGGTGAAAAATCTGTCGATGTGTCCTTGAGCAAGGCTCTTAACCCTAACTGCTCCTGTAAGTCCCTCTGGATAATAGTGTCTGCTAAAATGTAAATGTTAACATTTAAAATAGTGAAAAGGCAGCAGAGGTCTACAAGCACTGCACCACTTAGAATAATTGACTGATTTAGAACACAGAAGTGTGACTGAAGCATCTATTCCACTATTTACACCATTTGGGGCAAATCCCAACTTCCACTTTAGTTGAATTTCCCCTTAGTCATGCGATGACATCAAATGGGAGAATTTAGGACTCGCCCCTGCCATTCTAAACTCACATAAATCATTAGGTAAAGAGTATTAAAGTTCTGTTTGACACAATTGTTACTTTTATGCCATGTAAAAACATACATTTTTAAGGGGCCAATAATGTTCATTGCTCAGACTATCAGTCACCTGAACTGTTTCTCTGCACACATGAACTGGATGAGGGCATCCTCGTTAGGCTCGCTCCACTTGAGGTCTACGGTGGAGCAGTCCACCACGTCAGGCTGCAGGAACAGCCCTCTGGCTTCCTTATACAGCCAGTCCTCTGGGGCAGGGTGCTTCTGCAAGGGGCCAAGGAGACAGACACTCAGACTGACTTCTGGGACAGGGAGAACTGCTGCATCGTTGTTTTGAACTTAAACTAAAGACTGTTAGTAATGTGGGAGTGTCCTGAATGTCTGTGCTGAAGAGGAGCAATGGAGACAATGGAGAATGTAATACAGGGAACACTACTTAGCTAAGGACAGTCAGTAGAGCAGTACTCACAGACGGGTCGATGTTCTCCAGAATCTCCTCGATGGAGCCGTGTTGTCTGATCAAGTCAATGGCTCTCTTGGGCCCGATTCCCTTGATAGTACCACAGTAGTCACAGCCCAGCAGTATGCACAGGTCTATGAACTGAGACAGAGGCAAGAGAGGGGAAGAGTGAGTGGCAGAGGTAGAGGACTACACAGTTACAAACAAAAAGGTCATGGTCTGATGTCACAACATGACATTATACTGACAGTTCTTGACCACAGAAGACGAGTATGTCTGGAGATACCTGCTCATGGGTCAGATTAATGTCCTGCAGAAGGCGACTGAACAGGAACTCCTGGATAGGAAGCTTTCTAGGATAGAGGAACATAAATGTTATAAAACTTTTAAAAATATGAATATCTAACACACATCAAATACAATAACATACACCACTTTTTCTACTGTTAAAATAGGACCACAAACTGTATGGCTGTGATGCTGCAAATACTGTATAATGGGATGAAAAGATAGGTAATGATTAAGGTAGTATAGGAAGTGCAGTAGTACTTGGCTTCGCTGGCAGTGAGGTGCCTTAGTAGGACCCCTGTTCCAAAAGTCAGACCGTCCATATCCTCTGTTGCAGTGGCAAACACCTTCCCAGCCTTAACCAGAGCAGCGCAGCTCGCCTCAGCCTCACACGGAGCCTAGATGGTGAGATGGGAGATTGTATCTTCACTATCAAAACAGAACAAATGAACTAGCCAAAACAGATATACTATCAGATCCCCCAAATGGGCACATTTATGCCGACATATGTACGCAAGCCAGGTAGCCCTATAGGCCTACTTCTAAGCATAATCAGGTGCACGTCCTTACTCAACATTGACAGGAACGCTCCAAACAAAAGACAATGACTAAATTGAATTGACAAAACTCTTAAACCTTTCATTGTTTCTCACAAGTGTTGCATAGGTTGTCCACTGCGCAAACAATGTGTCCACTCTGACAACGAGAATGGTAAAAGGAGTAATAATATATTGAATGCATTAAACAGAAATGGCCGTAACCAAACAAACATTGTAGATTAAAAATTATAGGAAGTAACAGTAAATGTAACTGGTGATAACCATATCTACACATACATACTACCTCAATCAGCCTGACTAACCTCACTGCCAGCGAAGTCTGTATGTAGCCTCGCTACTTTTATAGCCTGTCTTTTTACTGTTTTCTTTCTTTACCTACCTATTGTTCACCTAATACTTTTTTTGCACTATTGGTTGGAGCCTGTAAGTAAGCATTTCACTGTTGTATTCGGCGCACGTGAAACTTTGATTTGATATATGTAATGGGGAATAGACAAACTAGCAATCAAACACTAACAATCAAATGCAAACAATTCACACAATGCAGTTATGAAACAATGAATGTGCACAAATTGGCGGGAGAGAGCACATTCTGGAGACAGAAATACATTGTGCATCTGGATGCCGCATGGTCAATCTGACGTCTGCACCTTTACGGTGATACGGCCTCTGCAAAAGTCAGAGCATTGCTGTTGTGAAGGAAGTTTTCAAGGAAGTGAGTTTGTGTTTAATCAGGATGTACCACCCTCACCTACCGTCAACCAATCATGTCAATGCGGAGCTATACAGAGCCCTCCGCATTGTTACAACATTTGGGAGGCGCATGGCATTGCAGCACAGAGTTTGATTTGGCCTCTGCATGTCTGTGGAGGCTCCACAGTTGCGTCACACCCTCCACCACATTTTCAGATCAAGCATAAATTGGCTTTTAGTCTAGGATTCCGCAATGGATTAGTTCACCGAGACGGCATATGCTCGACGGAAAAATATATTTATGGACATAGGTATACCTAACTACATTCACATAACATTCAACTGTTTATGATTGGCTAAGGAAAGGAACTAAACAGAGATTTAGACAAACCTCGATGTATGGCACCCCCATCAGGGTGAGCAGCTTCTTGCATTCGTCGTTGTGTTGCCGGGTGACTTTCACCAGACGTTTACTGAACTTATCAATGTTCTCCTGCTCCCCTAGTGGCGAATATGAAAATAGGTTGTCACTACACAATTCCATGGTGTAATTTCTGTTTGCATGCAAACATGAAGTAAATCAATGTCAGTTTGCAGTGGGTGACTTGCTCTACCTGCTTCCTGTGCCTGTGCCAGCAGTTTCTCAGCCTCAGCCCTCCTCTCTCCTCTCTTCTCCAGCTAGAACCAGAGAGAGAAAGAGCAAGAGACAGAGAGAGCAAGCAAGCGAGTTAGATTGTTCAATATTTGAGTAAACGCATGTAGACTAACCTTTCATCATACTCTCATTGATGCAGAGTAAGTTAACATGGAGTTTATTCTACATTGTAAAGGGACTGTTAGAAAAATGTGTTTTTATCTAAAAGTTAACCGTGGAGGCTTGTCCAGTCCACACTGACTCATAGAGGCTAATGTGACCTCAGCCGGTCTCACCTCTCCTGACTTCAGCTGTGGGGGCTTGCCATCAAACACATAGACAGGCTTGATGCCGTGCTCCAGCATGCGGATAGTTCGGTAGAACATGCCCATGAGATGGCTGAGGATGCAAGAAAATCCACGTGACAAAACCGACTTGAAACTTGAAAATATCACATTAGAACGGGTTAGAATACTATATAAAGTATATTAATTCACTATTATTAACGTTATATCTCACACATACACGAGTAGATCTACAGGCATGCGGGAACATGTAGCTAGTTAACTACCTTGTGGTCTCTCCATCCTCGTTTTGTAGCACATTACCATCCTGTCTAACAGCGACAAGGAACTGATACATACACATGGAGGCGTCTATTGCGATCTTCCGCCCTAAAGTAGTCAAGAGAACAAGACAACATTGCAACGGCGTGATACACCCCTGCATGACGAGAAAGCTTGGACGGCAACAACAACAATAAATAACAGTCATGTTAGGTTGTTACCAAAGTAGTTCTTGATGTCTTGTTCTTTTATAGCAGATGGTGCCTGGTCTGCAATCAACTTTGCAAGCCCGTGAATTCCCATGGTGGAATGTGTTCTGCAAAACAATGAATGCGATAGCTGACTGAGAGCAAATTAGCAAACGTTAGCAACTAGCTAGCTATGCATTGTGTACATAAAGGACTGCTATAGTGTCCTCCTCGCGCTCAATTATGAAATTTGACTTGATGCTATTTTAATGTAGATATGTTATGCAATATTAGACGTTAATCAACTACCGACGTATGATGACTAACATGCGAACAAAACGTTGTTTACCTGCGACTCACCGAATGTTCTAGTCGTGATACTTTCCCGGAGTCCACTGCTTCGGGCGCGAAGACAATGCCTCAATTTCGCGCGAAATCCAAATCCAGGCATTACAAGTCGAGTGTTCGAATCGTGTCGGGTACAACGCCATTAAACAAGCCTCCATCGATTGACCGATAACGGATTAAGATGCCTGTATCTCTGACAGAAAGTTAATAATCATATTTGATTGGTTAGCGAGATTAAGTGCAATCCATGCGAGAGAAATATCAGTTATTTAATAAACACCAGTGAAGAGAAAAGCTTTTTTGTTTGTTTTGTAAAGGACTGCAACGCAGATCTTGTATTCGTTCAAAAAACACATTCATGCAAAGAGGACTATAATTATTGGAAAAATCAGTTAGGCATTGTAATTTTGGGGGGCCCACGGGACTAATCATTCAGCTGGGATTGCAATTTTAGCACACAATTCCAAAGATATTTTTTTGTTTACTCAAATGGATTCCAATGGACATTGGCTAGTAGCGGTCATCAACCACATGGACAGATTATTTGTGTTGTGTAATGTATATGGATACTGTTCTAGTCCTCCAAATAACTTACTTCTAGAGGAAATTGAAGAAACTCTTAACAGTCTTTTGAGAAAATATCCATCCAGTCAGATTATAGCTGGTTGAGATTTTAATATGGTTTATTCTAACGAGACTGATAGATTGCCTCATAGGCCTAACATTGGTGTGAACAAGTTCGTGAATTTCTGTCAAAACCCGGACTTAATTGACATATGGAGAGTTAAAAACCCAGGAGAGAGACGATACACATGAAGTAATAGAGATTGTTCTCTACAATCAAGAATTGATTTGTGGGTGATAACCTCTAGTCTTGAGCCCAACACTGTAGAGGTAAAAATATTGTCTGCAGTCCTGACGGATCATAGAGTCATATGGTTGACTGTAAGAATGTGCAGCAATGATGGTAAGAAATACTCGGGTGGTTATTGGAAATTAAATAACTCATTGTTATTGCATGATGATTTAAAAAATGGGATTAAGAATCTAATTTCTGTTTACTGGATTTTAGCTACATCTAATGCAGAATTTGGTCAATATTGGGAACTGCTGAAATTTAAAATCCGCTCAGCCTGTATTACTTATGTAAAACGGCTTGCTTTAAGAAGGCGATGTGAGGTAGCTGAACTCTCTAAGACAAATGCGGATATCACAGAGATTGAGCATCTTGATTTTATTGAGAAAGCTAAATTGGATGATTTACAGAATCAACTAGATACATTGTATGAGGAAAAGGCTAGATGAGCTTTCATAAGATCCAGGAAACAATGGCTTGAAAAAGGTGAAAAGAACAGTAGATACTTTTTTAATTTGGAAAAGAGGAGAGGGGAACTCAACACACTTCGGAAATGTAAGATTAATGGGGTTACCACTGAGGATAGAGAGTTGTTGTCAGACTTTACCACTAAATTGTATGAGAATCTTTACTCCTTAGATAACAATTTGGGTGACTCTAAGGATCTCCTTGATTCTATAGAGAAGGTTAATTCGGTTAGTGAAGAATTCAATCGGTCTTGTTGTCAAGATTTATCCATTATGGACATCCAGTACGGGATTGCTCAGTTAAAAAAATAACAAATCTCCAGGTTGTGATGGATTAACCTCTGAACCTTCTCTGAAGAAAGAGCACAATTTTTACTTGAAACCTTTAAGGAGGCTTTAAAGAAGGGAGAACTACCTGCCTCTTTGAAGCAAGCGGTTATTACTCTTATACCTAAACCACACAAGGATCTCTTAAATCATGATAATTGATAACCTTACTTTTTTGAAAAATGTGTCACAAACTAGATTAGCATTGGATATCGTGAAGCAGTTCTCCAAACTCTCAGGTTTGGTATTAAATCTTTCCAAATGTGAGATGTTTGTTTTGAAAGGAGCTTTCAATCCAACATAATGTAACATCTCTGAAAAAGATACTGTAACCTACCTCGCTGTAAAGATCACCAAAAATCTGAAGGCTGTGAATGATCTTAATTTGAACCTTGTAACTGAATCTGTCAAAAAAAATCTCATGGTTAGGGGAGGGATTTAAGTCTTCAAGGAAGGGTGCTTTTATCCAAAGCTGAGGGGCTATCTCGTGCATCCTATCTTTTTTTTCTATTGACATTCCCAAATCCACTTGCTGTATCTTAGATAGGCTATTGTACATGTTCATATGGAAAAACACGCCACGTAAGATAAAAAAGAGATGTTATCACCAACAGGGTTTGTGATGGCGCTCTAAATGTCTTAGACTTCACTCTATTCAATCAGATATCAAAAATCAATTGGGTTAAAAGGTACATAAAAAATCCTCATAGTTTCTGGAAAATTATACCTCATTTTGTTTTTCAGAAGTTCGAAAAGCTTCATTTTTTTACTACAATGTCCATATATTGTTGGTAAACTTCCTGTGAAACTGGCAGCTTTTCACAAGCAGGCTTTAATGTGCTCGGCTTTGTTCTATAAACACAACTTTTCACATCATACATGTTTTATATGGAACAATGGGTCGTTATTACATAGAAGAAAATATGTTATTTTACCATAAATGGTTCTCGAAAAACATTATCCTTGTCCAGACAATTAGTTAATATTAGTGGGAACCTATTTACGTGGAAATAATTTATGGAAAGATACAACTTTGAGGTTTTAAGCGAGGAATATGACACTGTTATTACAGCTATACCTAGTGGGATAAAAACTTTTCTTCAGAATAATGTATATTTTGGAATATCTCCGATTGTAGGTGATATCCAGGTAAATGGCATTGGTCTACTAGATACGAAATTCAACAATTGTTTATTAAGGGATCTTTTCTACAGGAAGTCTATTCCCTCTGCGACATTTTGTTGGCCTTCATCGTTTGATGTAAACTGGAGCCGTGCTTGGCTCACTCCACACACATTTATGGTGACCAATAAAGTAAAAGAGATGTCCTTTAAGATTATCCATAGATTCTATCCGAGTAATAGCTTGATTTCTAAATATATACCTGATGTTACCAGTGAATGCAGTTTTTTTTAAACTAGAAACGGAATCTATTGAACACTTATTCTGTCACTGTTTATATAGTGAAGTGTTCTGGACTGATGTAAAACTATATCTTGGCCTCAAATTGCATACAACCATTGAAATTTCTAAGTTTGACATATTATTATACTACACTGATTCCACAATTGAACGTGAGTATGTCATAAATCTCTTTATTTTAAGAGGAACATCTTTCTTACACAAATCAAAATTTATGAAGAAAAAGCCCATTTTCTCATTTTTTTTTAGATCTGGTGTGGAATGCTATTTAGAGTCATTAAAACGTATACAAAACAAAATGTAAAAAAATGTATTCGCTACATGTCTGTATTTGAATTGATATGTGGATTCGTTTTTTTTTTTTCTTCTTTGTGGAATCACTCTGGCTGTTATGTTTTGTATGTTACTGTTAATAAATAAAACACTTTTTTAAAGGATAAAATTAAAAATAATTTAAAAAATAAACACAGGACGGTTCTTATTATAGCTCAGTACACATTACAACAGTGAATATGCACACTCAAAATATGATATATTATTTAAATGGTCAAATATGAGGGGTTAATGAATAATCCTTTGAAGATAGATTAACGAGGTGGCAAGGACAAATTTTGAAACTCTGTATTGGAGGTGTGTTTTTTGCTTCTTCACCCCGCCCACTCCGAAAAAAATCAGCCGTCGTTATTTGTATTTTTTAGGGTGAGGTGTCGGTCTCCTTCGATTCATGTGTCTTTAAAAGTATGAAACATATCTGGATTCCTATATAATGGAAGTAGCACAATCGAACCTAAATTATTATTTTTTATATCAATATTTAGATTAAACCCCGCAGGACATTGGTGAGGAGGAGAGAGGACAGACAGGTTTGGTAGCGTAAAAATAAGTACGTTCTAGAGCTAGTTGATGCACGGCACGATAGCTAGTTCCTAGATGTACAGTTGAAGTGGAAAGTTCACATACATCTTAGCCAAATACATTTAAACTCAGTTTTTCACAATTCCTGATATTTATTCAAAGTAAAAATTCCCTGTCTTGAGTTAGTTAGGATCACCACTTTATTTTAAGAATGTGAATGTCAGAACAATAGGTAGAGAGAATTATTCATTTAAACTTTTATTTCTTTCATCACATTCCCAGTGGGTCAGAAGTTTAATTAGTAATTTGGTAATTTAGTATTTGGTAGCATTGCCTTTAAATTGTTTAACTTGGGTCAAACTGTCAGGTAGCCTTCCATAAACTTCCCACATATTGGGTATATTTACTTATGGTGAAATGCTAATGTTTTGCAATAGTGTGCTGTAATCCCTGAATATGCTTCTAGTATTTTTCACCCTTGACCTGTTCAACTCTTGCGGTACTGTATTCTTAATAAATTGAAACTCTATTCATTTTCAACAGGGCTCGTAATGGCTGAAATGGAGCATCCTACACAGCAAGAAGTCTGCAGGATGATAGGCTATTGCACATTGGTCCTGTGTCTCATACCACAGGTGACATGGGTTATAAGCAAGGGGATCCCGAAACCCTATACGTCAACAAAGTTGGTCCTTACCACAACCCGGAACCCCAGGGAACGTATCATTACTACATGTTGTCTGTTTGCAGGCCAAGAGGTCCGTGAATACATATGAATATGCAAATACATGACTAATGATTTTATGCTTGTACGGCTCTTCAGTTAACTGAAATGTATGTTAGCAGTACTGTATATAATATCTCAATTAGGACTTAGCATATCATGTCTGAGAAACTTTTTTTCCTCAGGTGCTCCATATGTCCCTTAGTGTGGGAGAAGTGCTTGATGGAGATCGGATGACAGAGTCCCTGTATAAAATCAAATTCTGGGAGAATACAGAGAAAAACAAGTCACTGCCAGCTAAGTCTAACAGAGAAAGATGTATTTGCATTTGGACTAAATACACACAACTTCACAGTACATTGCATAATTGAAAGGTGTACCTGAGTCTAATTGGTGACATCTTTCCTTTTATGTCTCCTTTCTTGTAGGTGGACCAGCTCCGAGAGGCCATAGAGGAGCCGTGTTACTTTGAGTTTGTCCTGGATGACATTCCCATCTGGGGCTTTGTGGGGTACATGGAGGAGAGTGGCTTCCTGCCTCAAAGTCATAAGGAGGGTCAGTTGGTCGTTCTTCAGTTCTATCTCCCTTTACATCCCAGTACAGACCCATAAGGCTTAGCCCAGATACATGTCTACGTGCTCTCACTGTGTGTGTGTGTGTCTGTCTGTGTACACAGGTGGGGCTGTGGACACACCTGGACTTCAACATCATGTACAACGGCGACTCTGTGATCTTTGCCAACGTCTCAGTGAAGGACTCCAAGCCAGTGCCCCTGGAGGAGGGTAGGGTGGCGTCAGACACTGGGTGGTGGGATCAGGCTGGCACTGTCCTTAACCTACAGCGTGCACTGGTTTGATAGCCCTCTGACCCATGCCCAGCTGGCAGAGAGGCTGAGGGACTACTCGTTCTTCCCCAAGACTCTGGAAATCTACCTGGTACTGGTGGTGCTACTGCTGGGCTTTGTCATCATCCTCATCCGGGTCCTCAAGAACGACTTCGCCAGGTGACCAATTAGGGACTGGGGATGATTAGACATTGTAATGGTGCTCTGTTTCACCAGAGAGGTCATATTGGTGTTGGAATGCATCAGTTTAGGCATATAAGAGTAGGTCTATTTGTGCCTATAAATCCTGTTTAAATGGGATTATGTATAGAAGTGGGATCTAAAGTGTGTGGGAATTACTTTTCCATTGTTCAAGCTCTTTCTTACGTTACTGTAGGTACAATGTTGAGGAGGGGAGCTGTGATGATCTGGACCAAGGGGATAGTGGCTGGTAGATCTTCCAAACGGACGTTTTCCGGGTCCCTCCTTATAAAAGCCTGCTGTGTGCCGTGTTGGGAATGGGAGCTCAGTTTCTAACCCTGGTCACAGGTAACCATCAACACACTGGTTTAACACTCAGAACACATTCATCAAATCTTACAATTACTGTCTCAGAATACAGAATCTTTATCCAGAAAAATCTAAGAGCAGATCAGGGTTGAATTTGACCATTTGTTTATAGTTGTGTGATGTTTGACACCTAGCGTTCATCAAATGCTTTGCATTCCTTTCCCCTTGTGTTACTTCCCATTGCACAGGGACTGAATGTCTGTGTGACATAATAACTGGAAATCTGACAAGCAGTGGACATCTCAGTGGAGCTGTACTACGTGGGGCTGCGAGCATTACACCCTGTGTAGCATCATCCTCGTGTTATGCGCCTGCATCTCGGCGGTGCTGTACTACGTGGGGCTGCGAGCATTACACCCTGTGTAGCATCATCCTTGTGTTATACGCCTGCATCTCGGCGGTGCTGTACTACGTGGGGCTGCGAGCATTACACCCTGTGTAGCATCATCCTCGTGTTATACGCCTGCATCTCGGCGGTGCTGTACTACGTGGGGCTGCGAGCATTACACCCTTACCGTGAAATGTTTACTTACAAACCCGTAACCACCCTTAACAAAAATGTCAAAATGTTTACCAAACACAATAAAATAACAATGGGGGTACCGGTTCACAGTCAATGTGCGGGGGTACAGGTTAGTCAAGGTTATTTGTACATGTAGGTAGCAGGTAGCCTAGTGGTTAGAGCAGGCCATGAACCGAAATGTTGCTGGATCGAATCCCCGAGTGGACAAGGTAAAAATCTGTAATTCTGAACAAGGCAGTTACCCCACTGTTTCCCGGTAGGCTGTCAATGTCAACAAGAATTTGTTCTTAACTGACTTGCCTAGTTAAATAAAAAAGGCAGGGGTGAAGTGACCGCATCCTCAAGATGGACTAAGGGTATGGACACACACCGGCCCAGTTTGAATGTTTCAGGTTGGGTTTCCCTGCTCAGACGTTGCCTGCAAGTGGTGAAAGATGCATTTGGAAATGACTAACAGGGCTGTGTACAGACCTCCTGTGGGGGGAAAATAAATATAGATGTCAGACAGACTGCCACAAAGGCTGAAAGGGGATGCAAGGAATTATGTTAATGGCTCTAGAAGGGGATGAAAGTGTATGACGTGAATGTGTCAGTGTGACGCAGGCTTGCGGTTTGGCAGAAGGATCAGTTCTAGCATGATGTAATGTCAGTGATGGACCAATATTGTGTACCATAGTTGCCATCGACTGAGTTTGTTCCAATGTAAATACAATCTATTACAATGAGATAGATATAGCGAGTAATACGAGATATATACACACACACAAACCAAGTATTGAGTCAGTGTTTGCTCTGATAAGACATGCTTTATTTGTACAACCAGTCATTGTTTCCCCTTTGCAAGAGTGACAGATCAGGCAACAAGATGACATTACCAACAATCCTGGTCGAAGCGTTCCGTGTAGAGCTTTTAACAGTTGGCGGGTTCTCCAAAAAACTGCCCCGTGTAAAGACAAAGAAAAGTAAATCCCACCAACATGGCCACATCATTTCATTACAGGTGGACGGTAAAACCAAAAGGGTTTATGATCCAAATAGAAGAAGAAAAAAGCATAAGGCATAACTAAAAGTATGGGGAAAAGGTTGGGGAGAAAAAGAGGTAAAAATTCAAAAAAGTTAAAAAGAGAAAGGTCCCACGTTCAGATGTGTAGCATCTGTAGTTAAGTGATGGCTTAAAAAAAAAAAAAAAAGCCTGCCACTTCCAACATAGACAGTGAAAAACTTTGTCAGAGTTGCGTGTAAAAAAAGCACAAGGAGCAATGAACTCTTCAACGATATTAAATAATCTGGAAGGGTATTTAAAAAAATAAAAAATAAGGCAACATTGAGATAAAACATATGAATAAGGGATAAAAGTCCAAACAGACCTGCAAATTACTAAGATGGATTTATATAATTAGCCAACACCGCATTATTTGAGAATAACCTGTGTCTGAATCTCAACCTCAATTATAAGAATCCTTCCAAACAACCACACATTTAGAAAAAATAACAGTCGATTTACCACTGAGACATTCCCCTGTGTATTATTGGCTAGCATTGTGAAACAGGGTTGTATGGAGCTGTTGGTATGAGTAGGGCTCCTGTCGTCACCTGATGCTGGAGTCGTGTTTTACACTGTCCATGTTGTAGCCCCTTGCTGTGCTGTAGAAGCCATTAGTGGGGCATGGCTGGTGGCAGGGGCCAGTTGCCCAGGGGCCTCGCAGGGGATGGCTGAGGGTATCCACCGGTGTAGTAAGGCAGGTTCTGCTGGGGGCTCTTCATGAACATGGCCTCTTGGAACTGTTGAGTGTTGGAGTGATGATCCAGAATCTGTGTTTGGGCTTTTCCCTGAAACTAGAAAGAGATGGTGGTTAATATCACCATACGATCAGCATGAAGCTCGAGCACTGATGTGTGTAGAGATGTTTCATCCTGCCTTTAAAGACACTATGTCCAAGCCTATTGCCCCTGATACCAACCAACAGGAGGCACAAGCTAGACAACTGCTGGAGCAATAACTGTAGTTTAAGATAAATGTAGTATTGTACAACATAACCAAACATATCAAATAGGAAAAGAACAAGTATGTTGTGCAGTTTTACACAGCATTATAATTGTGCTCACCTGAGGGCGTGGTGGCATGTTAGGGTAGCCAGGGTTTGGATACCCGCCGTTGTCTTTCTGGTGCCTTTTCAGTTTCATCCTGCGATTCTGTAACCAAGTTTTTACCTACAAGACATGCATATAATTAGTCAACATCTGATGTAAATACCAGCTAAATGTATGATTTGACACAATGGTGAAGAGTGGGTTACGCTCATAACAGTAGGCTAATCAATCAACTCACCTGTTTGTAAGTTAGCCCCGTCAGTCCAGCCAGGGCCTTCATCTCAGCAGGGGATAGGTACCTCTGCATGTTAAACCGATGGGTCAGGGCATCCATCTGGCGGGTTGAAAAAGCAGTCCGAGCTTTTTGTTTGGGGATGTCCTTGTCCGCTTTCTCCGGGAGAGGCAAGGGCAAAGACGGTGGGGCGTTGTACTCACTCCCCAGAATTTGTACGCTTGTGTTCTCTGGATAGGAGCTGGAGACAAGCTCACTACCATTTGGCCTTCCACTTTCCATCTCCTCTTCCAACCCCCTTTTCACCCAGGTGGCAGGGTTGGTTTGAGGATAGATTTTCTCCGAAGTCCAAGAATCTGCGCGAGAAAATAGGAGAAAGTTATTTACACTTGTCGGTACATAAAGTCTGCATTTAGGCTTGGTTGAATTTGAACAGTTCCACAGGATGGCGCCATTGTCCATGCTGTCTGACTAAAGGTTAAGAGTGGACACTTTTGGCGGTTCACAAGCACAAACACGTAGTTAGCAAGATGGCGTCAGATACTCACACATGGACGTTGTTTGAGAGGGAGATCGCAACTTTCGCCAGAGACCCAGCAAATGCAAGTACAATAACTACCACTATGTCGACCTAACAGTCTGCTTCATAGACAATTCAAAATCAAATTTATATAGCCCTTCTTACATCAGCTGATATCTCAAAGTGCTGTACAGAAACCCAGCCTAAAACCCCAAACAACAAGCAATGCAGCTGTAGAAGCACGAACTACCTAGAGTACTGTAGGCCGTATATACACGGTAAGAGACCTGCTCTTAACCATATTGCACAAAACAACTAAATGTAATGTCAACTAGCTTGGCTAGCTAACGTTATTTACCTGGTGATCTGTGCAACACTGGATCTCTTTTGAGTGTAGTTACCTGGCTGCTCGATCTCCTTCGGCGGTTGATCAAACGGAGTCCTGTTGTGGGGAATGAAAAGGCATCCACTCGGAGTATGGTTCTGAAGGTCGCCGAGATACATAACAGGACCTGGGTGGTGGGAATTGCCATTACCAATGTTCTGTTCGGGATTCCTGTGTGGGGATTGATGCGGCGCTTGCTGGTGGTAGCCGCCGCTGACCCCAGAGTTGGGAACGGCCTCTGCCCAGCCTGAGATGTTGGGATGATTTTGCTCAGGCCCTGTTTGGTGGTACATGAGACAATAGGAAAAAGCATGGTAGGATGGATTGTAGCTCACTGGGGACTTCAAATCTGCCATCGCTTCCACAGTTCCTCTTCTTTGCAAGCAAGAAATTTCCAAACTTTTCAATGACGCCCCAAAATACCCCCTAAAGTAAGGATGCTGTAGCCAACCTTCCGGAAGTTTGAACGCTTCTTGGTGTAGCTAGCTAGTATAAACTAACTACCGACTGCTGGGAAAAAAACGAAGTTGTAGTAGTAATATCGCTTTGAAGAATATTTATACTGTCCATCGAATCTGGGGGTCTTGTTTATAGGGCAAGGTGTGGGTCAGGTCTCAGCCAATCACCAAGTCTTCCATGCAGGTATCGGTATTGAGGCCGCGCCCCTTGAAGGGTCTGTTCAGGAGAAATTACATTTTTGTAATTTAATCACTGCCCTGAACTTTTAATGTATTTCTTGAACTAGTAATTCTAAGAAGCAAAATAAGCAGCAAAAAACAACATTTTTTTCTCAGAAAAACTATTTGATGGTTGATTTTATTTTGGTGCAATTTATTAGTCATTATCCAACATATATATCAGATATCCATTAAATCCTCACTATTTTATATTTTAAAACATAGTGAGTTTAAAAGTTTCATTAATTGGAAGTAACACAATGAGTGGACACTTAATGGTCACAGTATTTTGTAATATTTGCAACTGTTCGTCTCTCAACCTTTGGTTAATGTGTTGAAGTTTAATGAGTACAGTTTTCTGCTTAGTCTGCTTCTCTTATATTTTAATTTGTTAGCTCTATAATTGACATTTCAATCATAGAGTCATATCAATTCTATGTGTAAAGCCTAATTTATAACAAACATGTTTACATTTCTGGCTTGGATCATAATGTTCATTCTCTCACATCCCTCCCTGCCATAAAGTGTCTCTTCAGAGCTGTACGGATCTCTACCTGGGCAGAGGGGGTAGAGGGGGATGGGGGGTGATAGGGGGTAGAGTGGGGTGTGTGTTTTGGGGGATGGGTGTGGTGGGAGGCTTGTTGGGGGGGGGGAGGGCAGGCAAGTGAATAGAAGATGTCTCCTAGATGCTTTTTTATTCTAAATGCATTTAGTATATAAATCATAGGGCTATTTTTTATTTTACTTTCATTTAGCATCCTTTGTAGATGCCCAAAACAACACAGACAAATGTAACTGCATGTTATGGCAAATGTGACTGAAGCCTATCTATTCTCAGCAGTTTGTGGGTAGAACTTTATTTGATTGTTAAAAGGTTAAAATCGGATTGTGTGAACGTTTGGTTTTGCTGCACCAATGAAGGGAGAAATACTTATTTTAAACCGGGTTGTTGGAATGCTGATTGGCTGAAAGCTGTCGTATATCACACCTTATACCACAGGTACTTGTTTACTGTTTCTAATTACTTTGTAACCAGTTTATAATAGCAATAAGGCAACTCGGGGGTTTATGGCAATATTGTGTACTGTGTACCAAATTATGTCACGAACGAGTGTGGCTAAAACACAGTTATTTTCCTACATGGTCTGTCTCACTTTATAAACTTGACAGTTCACGAATGTTTTAGCTGCCTGGCTAGTTTACTTTATTTCAGTCAGTATTCGCCATATCCAACATTTTTTTCCTCCTACAGGCCACCGCCCAGCTGAAGCTGGCTTTTAAAGACCCAGCCATCATCCCAGCGTTGTGTGCTGTCATGACTGGGTCCCAGAACTCGCAGGTATGTAGGTTACACTAACACATATCATCTGTGTGAAGATACCAGATGTGTTGAACCCAGGGCCTTGCATGAGTTATCTTTGTGCGGCTTATCGCTGACTCTCACCAGTGAATGAATTGTTGCTCCCCCCTCTCATCAGATCCGCCAGTCAGCTGCAGTAATGTTGCGGATGAGAGTGAAGAAGCATTGGAAGAAGATTAGCCCTGATCACAGAGAGAGGTTGGCTGCCCTTTGTTGTCCAATTCCCCCCCCCCAATCAGTCATTTTCAAGTCCTCTGTATTTGGACTGTTGAATGAATACCCACTGAGCATTATTTTTTAAACACTTCTATTGTATTTGAGATGGTTTTTTGCTTCATAGTTTGAAAGCAGTGGTCCTGCAAGCCTTCCAGCAGGAGACAGAGTAAGCATACTCTGATCCTTTACATAAAAACACACAGTCACACATTTTATTTTGAGGTGGAAAAGGCGATTTATTAGAATATCAGTGGATTATCAAACAGATAGCTATAACCTATATCGGACCATAACCACTAACTCATCCATACACACCGATGAAACTTGTTACATCTGAACTTGACAATAACCCCTGTCTCTGTTTCCAGACACACAGTACGCCACTCCCTCTCGCAGCTCAGCGCAGTGATGGTCAAACACGAGACGCCAGACCGCTGGCCTGCTCTATTCACACTCCTCAACCAGTCCACCAAGAGCAACAACCCAATGGACAGACAGGTATCAGCTTCTTTAGATAGAACTAAAAAACTGCAACATCTTTGTTGTAATTCACGGGATATAAAAGGATGGCTTCAGTTGGCTTGTCCTGACAACGTGAACATCGAGAGGTTGGGCTTTACGTGGATTTGACCGGCGCTCTTGATGGTTGCTCACTGATTGGTCAGAATATGCATTGATCAAAATGTCTCCCTCAGGTGGGTCTACTCTTGCTCAGCAAAGTGGTGGAGTCCAATCCGGAGCCCTTCAAGCCCCACTATCGCCAACTGCTGCAGCTGTTTGGCACCGTGCTGCAAGACCTGGACAACCCCACAGCCATGTACTACAGCATCCTCACCCTCACCGCTATGACTGCCTACACTGGCACAGAAGAGATGGTGAGGCCACAATCTTTATCTATTTGATGTCCTTTGGAGTGAACAGAGGTTTTAGTCTACCAGTTTCCTTCGTTGCTGTGTTGAAATGAAATGTCTTGTCTTTCAGAACCTAATGCGCTCCCTCATCCCAACACTGATCATTGCTCTCAGACACCTCATCAAGTCAGACCAGGTAGGGAATAGTTCAATATGTCAGCCCCCACTAGCACCACTGGTGACTGCACCAGTCTTCAGGGAAGACTGTTGAAAAACACTATTGTCCCTTGATTGGAGTTATTCTATGTGTTGATCAGGCCAGTGAGGCCATGGAGGTGTTATTAGACTGTTTCTATGTGTTGACCAGGATCAGGCCAGTGAGGCCATGGAGGTGTTATTAGACTGTTTCTATGTGTTGACCAGGATCAGGCCAGTGAGGCCATGGAGGTGTTCGATGAGCTGATGGAGAGTGAGGTGTCCATCATGGTCCCACACATCACTGAAATTGTCCACTTCTGCTTGGAGGTGAGAACAAGGAGCTTCTAAAAATATTTCTAATGACTTTTTGCTTACATGTTATTGTAGGAAAAGTGATGGTTTGTCTTATTGACAATGAAATGTGTGTGTGTGTCTCAGGTCAGTGCAGACACTACACTGACTGACTCCCTGCGTGTGAAGGCTCTGTCTTGCATTGCTTTTCTCATTCGTCTCAAGAGCAAGGTAAAGTCACCAGTTATAAAATGGATGCCCTGGCCTAGATTCACCCTCCAGTGAGCCCTCTTGTCCTTAAACTGAGGTATATGTCAAAAGTCTCTCTCAAGTGGTGTCATCCCTTGTCTCCTTTCCCCATCTCACTAAATAAATGGACAGGTGAATGCAAATTCCCTAGCCTGTGTTTTCAGAGAAGGAGAGGAAGCCACTAAACCATAGAGATGAGCCTTTCTCCTTTTGTGGAGCTTGTCAAGTGATGTATGCTGGGTTGTTCTCTCTCTCCCCTTCAGACAGTGTTAAAGCAGAAGCTGCTCAATCCCATCCTGCAGACGGTGTTCCCCGTGCTTAGTGCAGCGCCACCACCTGGGGAGGAGGACCCTGAGGACGAGGAGAACAGCAATGAGGACGACACTGACAACGAGAGTCCCAAACACTTTGCTGCTCAGGTAAACTTCCCTTCTCTGTTGTTGGACTGTATATATCATGCACAGAAAATATATCATGCACAGAAAACAGGTGATGTTTTTTCGGAGAGCGTGTTTGAAATAGAATGTATTTTTGTTTGCAGGTTATTGACACCATGGCTCTTCACATGCCCCCTGAGAAACTATTCCACCAACTGGTTAGTGAACACACTCACTTGCTTCATACATCATTTGCCTGCCAATCAGTCATTTCAATTCATATTATTATCATCTCTGTGACATAGCGGTAGGATTGTAGCAGCAGTATTTTTTTTAAACTAATTTGCGGTCTTGTACTGAGGTACACCAATTTCCATGCATAGAAGTACATATGGTTTTAGTAAGTATGTATGTCTGACCCATGGTGTGTCCATCAGATGCCGCTGACTCAAGCATGTCTGGCCAGTGATAACCCCTATGAGAGGAAAGCTGGCCTGATGTGTCTGGCAGTGCTGGCCGAGGGCTGTGCCGACCACATAAGGACCAAGTGAGTCCCCTGTGCAATGCTGTTTCTGATGTCTATTCAGTGGCTCCGTGTCCAAAAAAAAAAAGTTTTTTTAAAGGTTTACATTTGGCAATGTGTGTAATGTAGATATAAACCACAGTCATGGTTTTTATTTTTCCTCTTATTCAAATGGAGAGATTGTATTTTTCCTGCTAATCCCACTCTGTCTGTCAGGATGCTGTCGTCCATGTTGCAGACGGTGTGCCAGAGTCTGTCAGACAGTAACCAAGTGGTCCGCAGCGCCGGCCTCTTTGCCCTGGGACAGTTTTCTGAGCACCTGCAGCCTGAGGTCAGTAAGTACTGTGCTGAGCTGATGCCACTGTTGCTGGGCTACATGTCTGCTCTGAACCAGGCCAAGATCGGACACGTCACCAAGGCCTTCTACGCCCTGGAGAACTTCCTGGAAAACCTGGGTGAGGATCCTCCCATTCACCTTATCCTGATCCATAACCATCTCTCTTGCTATTATTTGATTCTGTTCTGTTCTATACTCAGATAATAAAATGCTAAACTGTAGCTAGGTAAACAAATATTCAGTCAATGACTCTCTTGTTTTTTTAGTCTCGTCCCCAGACTACTTTCAATGTACAAATAAGATAAGGTTGAATTTGTCATCATCTCTGTTCTGTGCTGATATTTTCACTAACAGTGTTCCATCCCCTATCAGGTTCAGAGATTGAGCCCTACCTGCCCACCCTGATGGAGACCATGTTGTCTGCCCTCAGCAACGCAGAGAACCTGAAGCTCAAAGAGCTGGCTGTCAGTGCTATAGGAGCTATAGGTAACACCCAGCAAAATGCCTTTCAATAGAGCATGTTACATCTCAATAATGTAGTGCTTGTGTCTTCCTTCATCCACACTGGTCTGAAAGCTAAAAGGTAGTCCCAGTTGTTTTTAAAACTGTTTTCAGATCAGTGCAGATGGAGAGGACAGAAGTAGAGGAAGCCACTTGAGACTGTTGAGATGCAAGTGGTGCGTACGTCACTAACTGTATTAACTCCTCTCTTCCTTTCAGCCAATGCAGCCAAAGAGAAGCTAGTTCCTTACTTCCTGCCTGTCATTGAGAGTCTGAAGGGCTTCCTCACTGACACCAGGGATGAGATGAGGTCTCTGCAGACACAGGCTCTGGGTAGGTTAACTTTCTCTAAGGCTTAGTCAGTTTGATGTGGTCGTTCAGCAGACACTTTTAGTCAATATGACTGACAGCTTAGACTTGACAGTATACTATATGTGGCCCCGGTAGGTTTCTAACTTTAAACTCTTATATTTCATAGCACTATGCTCCAACTAACTGAGCTATCGGAACCCGTCTTGTGTAAACAAGATGAATGAACTATGAGTCACCTGTGAATGGGGATTGATGGGTATACATTGTCCTTTCAGATACTCTGTCAGTGCTGGCCCGCACCATAGGTAAGGAGGTGTTCAGCCCCCTGGCTGCAGAGTGTGTTCAGCTGGGACTCAATCTCACCAACGCTATCGATGACCCAGACCTGCGCCGCTGCACGTACGTAGTTAACGGGTGTTTGTGTGCCAGATACTGCTACTCTCTAGTAGAAGTCCTGCCAACCTTTTTGGGGTGGGCTTTCAGAGTGCAAGGCTGTTTTCTGACTTGTAGATTAGTTTGTATATCGCCCAACTCTCTGCCTTTCTCTCGGTGTGTGCAGGTACAGCCTGTTTTCGGCTGTGTCCACAGTGAGTCCAGACTGTCTGAACCCACACCTCACTGCCATCACCACCATCATGCTTCTGTCTCTCAAGTCCACAGAGGGAGTCACGGTCAGTCAATGGGCTTTATGGCTCCAAACCCTTCCTATTCTCACCACTCTGGACGTGGCGGTGTATTCCATTTCAACTCAGCCAATTCAGGACGTGACATGAAATGCATGAATGAAAAGTCCACATAGATACGTAATGACATTTTCAATGGACCGAATTGAAATGGAGTTGATCCTGGTATCATGATATGCACATCCATAATGTCTGAAAGAATTTATCCTCTGATGAACTCTTTCTTTTCTCCATGATCAGGCTCACCTTGAGGAGGACAAGACGTTTGTCCTGCTGGATGACGATGATGACGACGAGGCTCAGGGAGACACCATTTTGGACGAGGAGGGGACTGACAACGTGGACCCAGACATCGCCGGGTACGTCTGAGATGTTGATGATGATCTTGTGATGTTTGATGTTCATACACAATGCAAAGGCTCCCTAAAGCAGCCTTTCAAGGCAGCTCTCATAAAAGGTGTCAATGGTAACCATGTTGTTTTCCCCGGCACTGAGCTAGGCAGAGGGACCTCTCCATCCCCCATCCTAACCTCTGTGCTCTCACTTCATTCCCCAGGTTCAGTGTAGAAAACGCCTACATTGATGAGAAGGAGGACACCTGTGACGCCCTGGGAGAGATTGCCTTCAACACCGGGTAAAGACTCGAGATCATAGACATCTTTGGTGGTGGTTGTCACAAACCATTAAGGCTCTATATTCATTCAGGACTGCATGGTATCAGCAGCCAGCCACTACTCTGGTTCCACTGTTCATTAGTCAGTGCATGAGCAATTCGACATCTGGCATTGTTGGTCTCCATTCCTCTCTGTGCCGGGAGACCTGGTATACAATCGTTTCACTTCCCAGCAACTGAAATGTTCTGTTGAATAAAATTGAAAAAAGGTTAAATATTCATTCCTATGCTGTATATACACTATATATACAAAAGTATGTGGACACCCCTTCAAATGAGTGGATTTGGCTATTTCAGCCACAAACAGGTGTATAAAATCTAGTACACAGCCATGAAATCTCCATAGACAAACATTGGCAGTAGAATGGCCTTACTGAAAAACTCAGTGACTTTCAACATGACACCATCATAGGATGTAACTTTTCCAACAAGTCAGTCTGCTAGAGCTTCCATGTTAACTGTAAGTGCTGTTATTGTGAAGTGAAAATGTCTAGGAGCAACAACGGCTCAGCTGTGAAGTGGTAGGCCACACAAGCTCACAGAACGGGACCGCCGAGTGCTGAAGCACGCACCGTGTAAAAAATCATCTGTCAGTTGCAACATTCACAACCGAGTTCCAAACTGCCTCTAGAAGCAACATCAGCACAAAAACTGTTCGTCGGGAGCTTCATGAAATTGGCTCTGGCAGTCCGACGGACAAATCTGGGTTTGGCGGATGCCAGGAGAATGCTACCTGCCCCAATGCATAGTGCCAACTGTAAAGTTTGGTGGATGAGGAATAATGGTCTGGGACTGTTCATGGTTCAGGCCCCTTAGTTCCAGTGAAGGGAAATCTTAACGCTAAAGCATACAATGACATTCTAGACAATTCTGTGCTTCCAACTTTGTGGCAACAGTTTGGGAAAGGCCCTTTTCTGTTTCAGTATGACAATGCCCCCGTGCACAAAGCGAGGTCCATACAGAAATGGTTTGTCAAGATTGGTGTGGAAGAACTTGGCTGGCCTGCACCTGACCTGTTCGATGAGTGGGTGTCCACATACTTTTGGTCATGTAGTGTATTTCCCCTCATATACAATGTTAGCACTTTGAGCACTGGGACAGCGTCAAGTCCATTAGTTACTGATGTCCTTTTCTTTCCTGTTCACCCCTTCAGTGCTGCCTTCCAGCCCTTCCTGGAGTCCAGCTTTCAGCAGGTCTATGAGCTGCGTGATGTAAGCACTGTAGCACTGCTCATCCACCCCCTCCTTCTGTGTAATGAGCCATGAAGGGCATTCAGTCAGTGTGTGTGTGTGTGGGTTAGCATTTGTTTCTCTGACCATGCATTCTGTGTCCCCCTCCCCTCAGTTTCCCCACGAGGATGTGCGCAGGGCTGCCTTCGTGGCCATGGGCCAGTTCTGCCGAGCTCAGCACAAAGTGTGGCAGGAGAATCCCACTGAGGCCGATCACCAGGGTATCTCTCTCTTGCTCGCACTCTCTCTCAGCACACATCACATACAGTACCAGTCAAACATTTGGACACACCTACTCATTCAGGGGTTTTTCTCTATTTTTTACTATTTTCTACATTTTAGAATTATAGTGAAAACATCAAAACTATGAAATAACACACATGGAATCATGTAGTAACTAAAAAAGTGTTAAACAAATCAAAATATATTTTAGATTCTTCTAAGTAGCCAGATGACCTGACCTCTACAATCACCTAATCTCAACAAATTGAGATGGTTTGGGATGAGTTGGACCGAGTGAAGGGAAAGCGCTCGGCATATGTGGGAACTCCTTCAAGACTGTTGGAAAAGCATTCCAGGTGAAGCTGGTTGAAAGAATGCCAAGAGAGTGCAAAGCTGTCATCAAGGCGAATATAACTCTTTTTTTCTTTTTCTTTTACTACATGATTCCATATGTGTTATTTCATAGTTTTGATGTCTTTGCTATTATTGTACAATGTAGAAAATAGTAAAAATGACGAAAAACCCTTGAATGAGTAGGTGTCCAAACTTTTGACTGATACTGTGTGTTTATCTATACCTCTCTTGCTCTTTCTCTTCTTTATATATCTCTATTCCTCTCTATCTATACCTCTCTTGCTCTTTCTCTTCTTTATATATCTCTATTCCTCTCTCTTTATACCTCTCTGCTAAACACGTGTATGTGACCAATAAAATTGGATTTTTTTATACCTCTCTCGCTCTACCTCTCTATTTATACCTCTCTCTCTATTCCTCTCTATCTATACCTTTCTTTCTCGTTATACCTCTCTCTCTTTCTACCTCTCTGAAACAAAAAATAGAGTTATGCTTCTCTTCCTCCGTCCAGCCCTGCAGAAGCTGCTGGGGGTGGTGCTGCCAAGCTTCCTGGAGGCGGTCCATAGTGAGCGTGAGCGCCAAGTGGTGATGGGCGTGCTGGAGGCCATGAACGCTGTGCTGAAGGCCTGCCAGGGGGAGGCACTGCAGAGCCCCGGGCGCCTGCAGGAGATCAGCCAGGCCATCCGAGACGTGCTCAAGAAGAGGGTGAGCCCAGACCAACCAAGCTGGGCCTGAGCTGGGTTTCCCAGATTAATTCATTTAGGATATCTGAAATCAGGATATGTGTTTGTATTTATTATGGATCCCCATTAGTTCCTGCCAAGGCAGCAGCTACTCTTCCTGGGGTTTATTAAGGATCCCCATTAGTTCCTGCCAAGGCAGCAGCTACTCTTCCTGGGGTTTATTAAGGATCCCCATTAGTTCCTGCCAAGGCAGCAGCTACTCTTCCTGGGGTTTATTAAGGATCCCCATTAGTTCCTGCCAAGGCTGCAGCTACTCTTCCTGGTGTCCAGCTAAATGAAGGCAGTTATATGCAATTAAAATAACATTAGATTTCACAACACATTGTGTTCCCTCAGGCCACTACTCTCCTACCACATATCTACAACACAGAATCCATGTTGTGTGTGTGTGTGTCTCTTCACAGTCCCCACTGTTCCATAAGGTGTATTTTTATCTGTTTATGTTCCAGTGGACTCTAGTGCGTTAGCCTAAAAATGTCTACAGTAAAATAGGAAAACATTCTGATAAGCCATTGACCCCGTCCCTCTACAGACTGTGTGTCAGGACGGAGGAGGAGACGAGGCAGATGATGAAGAGCAGCAGGTGAGACTTCCTCTCTTTCTTTTACCACTCCTGTCCATCACCGGCAGGACTGGCTGTACTTTCAGGTGTATGATGTGAACGTTCTAGGCGGAGTATGATGCCATGCTGCAGGAGTTTGCCGGCGAGGGGATCCCCCTGCTAGCCTCTGCCGTCCCAGCGGAGACCTTCCAGCCCTATCTCAACGAGCTGCTGCCGCTCATCATGAACAAGGCTGTGAGTAACACAACCATCACCACACCTTTTCTCCCTTAACACAAGTCATTTACTCTAGTTGACAAGCCATCAATATAGAGATAAATAGACCTAATTCCTAATTCATTTTTGGTTGAAATTTTACAATTTCCTCAATTAAAGTTTTATTTTGAGTTTGCAAAAAAAGTCACCATAAGCACAGAAAGGATAAACCTTTTATTTAGAGATGTAGTTAAATGTATTGAATGAGTGGATTTATTCCTCTTCCTCTGTAGAAGTTGTCGTACACAGTGGCCGACCGTTCATTCTCAGTGGGCACGCTCGGAGAGATCCTGCAATCCCTCGTCAACGTATCTGGGGGCAGGGCCTGTGCTGGCAAACTGTCCAATCAGCTGCTGCCTGTCCTAGTGGCTGGGGTGAGAGACAGCGACAGTGAGGTTCGCAACAACAGCGTGTTCGCACTGGGAGCACTGGCCCAGGCTGCTGGACCCCTCGTCGCACGGTATCCCTCAATAATAATGAGGTGTATGTGTGCGTGTTCAGGTTTGATCACTGATATGGTTCTGATGAGAAGCTAGACACATTGACCAGCCCTGACCATATCAGTAGATTCTATGACTATGTTACTGACCTGTCCCAGAAGACCAGGGTATTTTCCTCAACTCATGTCCCTCCCAGAGACTACCCCATGATGCTGTCCCTCTTCTCCAACCTGCTGTCTAAAGAACAGGACAGGAGGGTGATTGACAACCTGTGTGCTGCCCTCTGCAGGATGATCATGAGCAACATGGAGGGTGTCCCTCTGGAACAGGTACTGTCTATGCACATTCATTCATGGGATGTAATACCGGGCCACTGCCTACCTTGAGGTTTGTGCATGACTCAAAGATTTGTGTAGAAGTTTGAGAGGCTCTGATGTTAGGATTTGGACCCTCTTGAGAATATCTGCGACCTGTGTCTGTATTCTTGTCTCCAGTTATTTAATGTCCCAAATGCTGTACATTAGATTTACAATGTAAGAGTTTTCCACATGCTTTTTGACATACAGACACATGAGTTGATGAACTGATTGTTACTCAGTGATGCTCACTTAGCTAACTCTGCCTGTCATAGGTGTTCCCTGCCCTCCTGGCTCGCCTCCCTCTGAAGGAGGACATGGAGGAGAATAAGACTGTGTACAGCTGCTTGGCCATGCTCTACTCTCAGAACCCTGCACTGGTACGCTGATCTTCAGTGGTGTTCTTCCATCATGTTGACTAATCTGATTGTGCTGTTACATACCCATCTGTTTGTATATTAGTATTTATGTTGTCTCCTCAGGTCCTGAGTCAAATTAAGCCAATAGTATCTGCTTCCAGCCACGTCCTGGGAACCAAGGATCTTGACACAGGCGAGAGCTTTAAATCCTGACAGGTTTCCTCACCTTGTTGTGTAGAAATGTTGTCTTAACGTTCTAACAATGTAATAACAACGTAGGTCTTTGTCTTCCAGAAACCCAGAACACCCTGGTCATGCTGCTCCGAGACGTCGCTCAGCGTCACTCCAAGGAATTCGAGGTCGCCATGAAGTCGCTTCCCGCTGAGCAGAAGATGAAGCTGACAGGGTCCGTTAGCCAATCCTAGCACACCACGTCAACCATCTATTCCATGCCAGTCAAAGCCAGCAAATTGTAGGATTTGTGTTACTACATATGACAAGTGGGACAGTAGTTGGAACACGTTCAAATTGGGTAAACCTGCAAACTCCTGCACTTGAACCATTCTACTATTAGGATTCTATCATTATTCAGAGGTTCTGTTCCTAGTTCTCACTTTTTAATTTATATTGTCTGTGCTTTTTAAAAGTTATTTAATTTTTTGTGTGATACTAGTATGTGTTTGTTTGTTTATTTTTAGTCTGATACTGGTTTAACCTTGTTGAGACATGTTCAACTACAACAACGTTTTTACAAATTGAAAACGTGTAGAATTAGACACGCACTCATGCAAGAATATTCTACGGTAGTTTGTTCACAAACAATATTGATCATTTTCGCCCCAAAACAGGCGCTCTACAATTGTAAAGCTGATGTTGATGTGTATTTCAATGTGGTATGGAACACCGTTTGGGTCTTTGCGTGTCAAAAAAGGTACACGTCAAATAACACTATTTGACACGTTAAATAATCTCATAATTTGACAAATAACAGTTTAATTGTAGAATGTTGTGTTGGACTGCAACTTCTGGGGTAGCTAGCTAGCTAGCTTTAGCTTGGTACCTAGCTAACACCAATACAACCAGCCTGAAAACAATGACCAGTAGAAACTGCAGTTATTTTCATTATTCTTAGCAATGATTTAGGAATCCTTGTAAGTATTAGCAAGGTAGTCGCTTATTGTTCGCCTATTGACATTAAACTTCAGTTCATGAAAATAAATAGCTAGCCAGCTACTAAACCCTGTTGCCCAAAGTTAACGTTATAAGCAGCCAGCTAGGACCGGGACCGGGTTGTGAAGCTAGCCACAATAAGGATTAGGCACAATGGTGGAATTTGCGGTTTGCCTTCAAAATAAAAGTACCAATTTGAAAGTGATGCAGAAGATAACCATTGGTGGAATCGTGCCATATTTAGACTAGATAAGGTGAAGCAATGAAATGGGGTATCAGCCTACTTGGTGACACCCACAGAACACAACTGTGAAGAGTTTACGCAAATATTAGTGTTGTAGCTCTTATTGCAGGACTGTGACTGTGAAATCACTTCCCCAGTCAGCCTATTGTGTGTATTGACATTCATATTGCACTGTACAGCTTTACCTAAGGGTTGAGGATCAATAAAATGGGGTATCAGTCTACTCAATACCCAATAAATATTTTCACAACGTCCTCCTCAGAGTTATCAGACTCCAAAACATCATCACAGTATTGTTTTTACCCTGGAATAGTGTTTAATACACATAGGTTGACATTAAATGTGGCTCAATTCACAGTCCCACAATAAGAGCTACGACAGTAATGTTCTCTGGGTGTCACTGAGTAGACTGATACCCCATGTCATTGATATACAATCCATAGGCAAGGCTGTGCAGTTAATAAGTATGGCCCCAATGCAATTCTAACGTTTAATAAATCCAGTGTGATTTCAAAATATTTTTGTCAAATAGTTTTTTGTTTATTTTATATAATACTCCAACCTCGTTTAGCATGAGCTATTCAATTATGGCATAATTCTACTATTTGTATTTTATTTGCATCACTGTCAATGACATTATTTTATTTTAGAGGCTAACTGCAAAAGTCCACTATTGTGGTTAATCCTTATTGTGGCTAGCTTCACATAGATGGGTCTGACCATTAATCAAATAAGAACTGTCTTGTAAATTAGGGTTATTTTAGATGACCCCTAGCTAAATCAAATCAAATTTTATTTGCCACATACACATGGTTAGTTAGCTAGCTAACTATATAGCTACTGAAACAGATTGTTGTTTTTGCTATGCTTTTGGGGATGAACATTGTTTGCATCCATGAGCTAGCTAGCTCTTTTTATGACCAGCACTGTGTAGGTGCTCGATTCAACATTAGCATACGTATTGATGAATCGTTGTGACATATTAAATACGAGTGATTTAAAAAAAAAAAAAAAATTCATTTCACATTCAAATACAATTACAAATTTAGTGCATAACGTTGTACATAACATGGATACTTACAAACAGTATCAAAAGGTACCGTAACAATATAAGAATATCAAAACTCCTAAAAAAAAAAGTGCTGTTCTGCAGAACCTGACCAGTATTATTGGCCTATATTCAAGATTAACATGCCTCTAACAATCTCCAAAAACAATACAAACAATTCTATAAATACAAATATATACATATGCCAAAATGCACTCTGGATAAACCTCAGTGTATATCAAATATCTACAAAGGCTTAGTTTACATTTCAATTGTACCTATGTAATACAATTATATATCGGTTATAAAAGCATTTACAATGACGGGTAAAGCCCTTTCCATCTCTGTTTTACTGATGCAATGCCCCCCTTATCTATTTCGAATTGTATTCTTTTCCAAACTTCCTGTTTTATAAATTGAACCAATCCCGTCGGTGACCACTTGAGGGTGTCATTAACTGCGCCACATCTGGCCTCCCAAAGTTTGGTCTTGATAAGAGTCACTAATGCTAATAATTGCACCCTTTCCACATTTTTTTATTTCAAGTTTGGCAACCCCTTCATAATCAATGTTTTTTAAAATCTCAATTTTTAAAACCTTTTTCCCCACACTAATTGAGCAAAAGAACATTCCCATAAAACATGGGGAATTGTTTCAATTGCGAAACAATTGTCCCTGGGACAGAATTTATTCAGAGTCAAATTATGATCGTATAAAGTTGAACGGACCGGAAGACGTCTGTGTAAAACAAGCCAATTAAAATCTTTCAGTCTGTTATCTAACCCTTTTAATTGTGTCCGTATCCAGGTGGAAGGCGATATTGGTCATCTGTCTCTAGGACGACAATTTTCTATTAATTTTGCGTATAGCAATCTGTGGTTGATTACATTTTCTTTAACTTTGCAGACAGGGGTTTTCCTTGCCCATTCCACTATTTTCTTTAAATGTAACGGGATAATTTCAGCTTTTGGCTTACTATTTTCCCACTTCACCATGAATCTTAACGGTACAGACAGCCAGAATTAGATTAAAATGTGACATTTGTGTACAGAAGACGACAAAAGACAACAAAGGTTTGAGTAGAACAACGCATCTAGCTTGAGAGGAATATGAGGAAAATCCCTTCCACCAGCCTCTATAGGCTGGTACATCCGATCTCTACGGATGTACTCATATCCCCCCAAAAGAAATTAAACAGTACCCGTATGAAAGTTTTTCTTAGGGACACCGGCATGGGAAACACATAGGCGAGGTGAAGTAATGAAGGCAGAATGTCCGCCTTCAGCACTAGCACCTTCCCACTAAAAGATAGTCGCCTTACTTTCCACAGTCCCAATCTTTTATTAATTGATAATAGTTTTTCTTTCCAATTAAACATGTCATCTTTGTGATAGTGTAATCAATGTGTAATAACTAGTAAACATTTTTTTTAATGTATGAATTCGTTAAATTATGTGACGTGCAGTCATATTCAGGTCATGGGTGGTCAAACAAGCTTATTTGACACGTCAAATAGTGTTATTTGGGACGTCAAATAGAGTTGATTTGACACATCAAATAGTGTTATTTGACTTGTATCTTTTTTTTCAAAACGGCTTTCCAGAATGTGGCCCTTTTAACGAGGCTGTTCACGTGGAACACTCCCTGGGTTGGTTCTGTGCCGCGTGGCATTGTGATAGAACGAACCAGACTGGGATTCGAAACCCAACCGTCGCCTATATTGAGGTTCCTATAAATCGGCGGAGGAGAAGATTATCCATAGATATGTTTTGATACGCTAATAGCTAACAGAGTTGCTAACTAGCTACAGATAATTTGTTGACATATTAGTCGAGTTAGCAAACTGGCTATACTTTGACCATTCAGACCGTTCTCCCAGTTTATGCCTGTCAAGGGGTCATGTTTTAGCGTGACAGTTTGCGCATCATTTTGAATAATAACAGCTCAGAAACACTGAGATTTTGGAAGAGCCAAGATGTCTGGGGAACTAGAGCAGATTCTCTTACAGCTCACGCAGCCTGACAATGCGATTATTCAGCAGGTAAAGACTCTCTGATTTAGCCTGTGAAATTGGGATTGACATTTACCCTGGCATGCTTTGATAACAAGCACCAACGGGCTATCAAACTGTTAACGTTTAGTTATCAAAATTGACAACTATTAGCAAGCCAAATTATGTCACGAACGAGTGTGGCTAAAGCACAGTTATTTTCCTACATGGTCTGTCTCACTTTATAAACTTGACAGTTCACGAATGTTTTAGCTGCCTGGCTAGTTTACTTTATTTCAGTCAGTATTCGCCATATCCAACATTTTTTTCCTCCTACAGGCCACCGCCCAGCTGAAGCTGGCTTTTAAAGACCCAGCCATCATCCCAGCGTTGTGTGCTGTCATGACTGGGTCCCAGAACTCGCAGGTATGTAGGTTACACTAACACATATCATCTGTGTGAAGATACCAGATGTGTTGAACCCAGGGCCTTGCATGAGTTATCTTTGTGCGGCTTATCGCTGACTCTCACCAGTGAATGAATTGTTGCTCCCCCCTCTCATCAGATCCGCCAGTCAGCTGCAGTAATGTTGCGGATGAGAGTGAAGAAGCATTGGAAGAAGATTAGCCCTGATCACAGAGAGAGGTTGGCTGCCCTTTGTTGTCCAATTCCCCCCCCCCAATCAGTCATTTTCAAGTCCTCTGTATTTGGACTGTTGAATGAATTCCCACTGAGCATTATTTTTTAAACATTTCTATTGTATTTGAGATGGTTTTTTGCTTCATAGTTTGAAAGCAGTGGTCCTGCAAGCCTTCCAGCAGGAGACAGAGTAAGCATACTCTGATCCTTTACATAAAAACACACAGTCACACATTTTATTTTGAGGTGGAAAAGGCGATTTATTAGAATATCAGTGGATTATCAAACAGATAGCTATAACCTATATCGGACCATAACCACTAACTCATCCATACACACCGATGAAACTTGTTACATCTGAACTTGACAATAACCCCTGTCTCTGTTTCCAGACACACAGTACGCCACTCCCTCTCGCAGCTCAGCGCAGTGATGGTCAAACACGAGACGCCAGACCGCTGGCCTGCTCTATTCACACTCCTCAACCAGTCCACCAAGAGCAACAACCCAATGGACAGACAGGTATCAGCTTCTTTAGATAGAACTAAAAAACTGCAACATCTTTGTTGTAATTCACGGGATATAAAAGGATGGCTTCAGTTGGCTTGTCCTGACAACGTGAACATCGAGAGGTTGGGCTTTACGTGGATTTGACCGGCGCTCTTGATGGTTGCTCACTGATTGGTCAGAATATGCATTGATCAAAATGTCTCCCTCAGGTGGGTCTACTCTTGCTCAGCAAAGTGGTGGAGTCCAATCCGGAGCCCTTCAAGCCCCACTATCGCCAACTGCTGCAGCTGTTTGGCACCGTGCTGCAAGACCTGGACAACCCCACAGCCATGTACTACAGCATCCTCACCCTCACCGCTATGACTGCCTACACTGGCACAGAAGAGATGGTGAGGCCACAATCTTTATCTATTTGATGTCCTTTTGGAGTGAACAGAGGTTTTAGTCTACCAGTTTCCTTCGTTGCTGTGTTGAAATGAAATGTCTTGTCTTTCAGAACCTAATGCGCTCCCTCATCCCAACACTGATCATTGCTCTCAGACACCTCATCAAGGCAGACCAGGTAGGGAATAGTTCAATATGTCAGCCCCCACTAGCACCACTGGTGACTGCACCAGTCTTCAGGGAAGACTGTTGAAAAACACTATTGTCCCTTGATTGGAGTTATTCTATGTGTTGATCAGGCCAGTGAGGCCATGGAGGTGTTATTAGACTGTTTCTATGTGTTGACCAGGATCAGGCCAGTGAGGCCATGGAGGTGTTATTAGACTGTTTCTATGTGTTGACCAGGATCAGGCCAGTGAGGCCATGGAGGTGTTCGATGAGCTGATGGAGAGTGAGGTGTCCATCATGGTCCCACACATCACTGAAATTGTCCACTTCTGCTTGGAGGTGAGAACAAGGAGCTTCTAAAAATATTTCTAATGACTTTTTGCTTACATGTTATTGTAGGAAAAGTGATGGTTTGTCTTATTGACAATGAAATGTGTGTATGTGTGTCTCAGGTCAGTGCAGACACTACACTGACTGACTCCCTGCGTGTGAAGGCTCTGTCTTGCATTGCTTTTCTCATTCGTCTCAAGAGCAAGGTAAAGTCACCAGTTATAAAATGGATGCCCTGGCCTAGATTCACCCTCCAGTGAGCCCTCTTGTCCTTAAACTGAGGTATATGTCAAAAGTCTCTCTCAAGTGGTGTCATCCCTTGTCTCCTTTCCCCATCTCACTAAATAAATGGACAGGTGAATGCAAATTCCCTAGCCTGTGTTTTCAGAGAAGGAGAGGAAGCCACTAAACCATAGAGATGAGCCTTTCTCCTTTTGTGGAGCTTGTCAAGTGATGTATGCTGGGTTGTTCTCTCTCTCCCCTTCAGACAGTGTTAAAGCAGAAGCTGCTCAATCCCATCCTGCAGACGGTGTTCCCCGTGCTTAGTGCAGCGCCACCACCTGGGGAGGAGGACCCTGAGGACGAGGAGAACAGCAATGAGGACGACACTGACAACGAGAGTCCCAAACACTTTGCTGCTCAGGTAAACTTCCCTTCTCTGTTGTTGGACTGTATATATCATGCACAGAAAATATATCATGCACAGAAAACAGGTGATGTTTTTTCGGAGAGCGTGTTTGAAATAGAATGTATTTTTGTTTGCAGGTTATTGACACCATGGCTCTTCACATGCCCCCTGAGAAACTATTCCACCAACTGGTTAGTGAACACACTCACTTGCTTCATACATCATTTGCCTGCCAATCAGTCATTTCAATTCATATTATTATCATCTCTGTGACATAGCGGTAGGATTGTAGCAGCAGTATTTTTTTTAAACTAATTTGCGGTCTTGTACTGAGGTACACCAATTTCCATGCATAGAAGTACATATGGTTTTAGTAAGTATGTATGTCTGACCCATGGTGTGTCCATCAGATGCCGCTGACTCAAGCATGTCTGGCCAGTGATAACCCCTATGAGAGGAAAGCTGGCCTGATGTGTCTGGCAGTGCTGGCCGAGGGCTGTGCCGACCACATAAGGACCAAGTGAGTCCCCTGTGCAATGCTGTTTCTGATGTCTATTCAGTGGCTCCGTGTCCAAAAAAAAAAAAAAAAAAAGTTTTTTTTAAAGGTTTACATTTGGCAATGTGTGTAATGTAGATATAAACCACAGTCATGGTTTTTATTTTTCCTCTTATTCAAATGGAGAGATTGTATTTTTCCTGCTAATCCCACTCTGTCTGTCAGGATGCTGTCGTCCATGTTGCAGACGGTGTGCCAGAGTCTGTCAGACAGTAACCAAGTGGTCCGCAGCGCCGGCCTCTTTGCCCTGGGACAGTTTTCTGAGCACCTGCAGCCTGAGGTCAGTAAGTACTGTGCTGAGCTGATGCCACTGTTGCTGGGCTACATGTCTGCTCTGAACCAGGCCAAGATCGGACACGTCACCAAGGCCTTCTACGCCCTGGAGAACTTCCTGGAAAACCTGGGTGAGGATCCTCCCATTCACCTTATCCTGATCCATAACCATCTCTCTTGCTATTATTTGATTCTGTTCTGTTCTATACTCAGATAATAAAATGCTAAACTGTAGCTAGGTAAACAAATATTCAGTCAATGACTCTCTTGTTTTTTAGTCTCGTCCCCAGACTACTTTCAATGTACAAATAAGATAAGGTTGAATTTGTCATCATCTCTGTTCTGTGCTGATATTTTCACTAACAGTGTTCCATCCCCTATCAGGTTCAGAGATTAAGCCCTACCTGCCCACCCTGATGGAGACCATGTTGTCTGCCCTCAGCAACGCAGAGAACCTGAAGCTCAAAGAGCTGGCTGTCAGTGCTATAGGAGCTATAGGTAACACCCAGCAAAATGCCTTTCAATAGAGCATGTTACATCTCAATAATGTAGCGCTTGTGTCTTCCTTCATCCACACTGGTCTGAAAGCTAAAAGGTAGTCCCAGTTGTTTTTAAAACTGCTTTCAGATCAGTGCAGATGGAGAGGACAGAAGTAGAGGAAGCCACTTGAGACTGTTGAGATGCAAGTGGTGCGTACGTCACTAACTGTATTAACTCCTCTCTTCCTTTCAGCCAATGCAGCCAAAGAGAAGCTAGTTCCTTACTTCCTGCCTGTCATTGAGAGTCTGAAGGGCTTCCTCACTGACACCAGGGATGAGATGAGGTCTCTGCAGACACAGGCTCTGGGTAGGTTAACTTTCTCTAAGGCTTAGTCAGTTTGATGTGGTCGTTCAGCAGACACTTTTAGTCAATATGACTGACAGCTTAGACTTGACAGTATACTATATGTGGCCCCGGTAGGTTTCTAACTTTAAACTCTTATATTTCATAGCACTATGCTCCAACTAACTGAGCTATCGGAACCCGTCTTGTGTAAACAAGATGAATGAACTATGAGTCACCTGTGAATGGGGATTGATGGGTATACATTGTCCTTTCAGATACTCTGTCAGTGCTGGCCCGCACCATAGGTAAGGAGGTGTTCAGCCCCCTGGCTGCAGAGTGTGTTCAGCTGGGACTCAATCTCACCAACGCTATCGATGACCCAGACCTGCGCCGCTGCACGTACGTAGTTAACGGGTGTTTGTGTGCCAGATACTGCTACTCTCTAGTAGAAGTCCTGCCAACCTTTTTTGGGGTGGGCTTTCAGAGTGCAAGGCTGTTTTCTGACTTGTAGATTAGTTTGTATATCGCCCAACTCTCTGCCTTTCTCTCGGTGTGTGCAGGTACAGCCTGTTTTCGGCTGTGTCCACAGTGAGTCCAGACTGTCTGAACCCACACCTCACTGCCATCACCACCATCATGCTTCTGTCTCTCAAGTCCACAGAGGGAGTCACGGTCAGTCAATGGGCTTTATGGCTCCAAACCCTTCCTATTCTCACCACTCAGGACGTGGCGGTGTATTCCATTTCAACTCAGCCAATTCAGGACGTGACATGAAATGCATGAATGAAAAGTCCACATAGATACGTAATGACATTTTCAATGGACCGAATTGAAATGGAGTTGATCCTGGTATCATGATATGCACATCCATAATGTCTGAAAGAATTTATCCTCTGATGAACTCTTTCTTTTCTCCATGATCAGGCTCACCTTGAGGAGGACAAGACGTTTGTCCTGCTGGATGACGATGATGACGACGAGGCTCAGGGAGACACCATTTTGGACGAGGAGGGGACTGACAACGTGGACCCAGACATCGCCGGGTACGTCTGAGATGTTGATGGTGATCTTGTGATGTTTGATGTTCATACACAATGCAAAGGCTCCCTAAAGCAGCCTTTCAAGGCAGCTCTCATAAAAGGTGTCAATGGTAACCATGTTGTTTTCCCCGGCCCTGAGCTAGGCAGAGGGACCTCTCCATCCCCCATCCTAACCTCTGTGCTCTCACTTCATTCCCCAGGTTCAGTGTAGAAAACGCCTACATTGATGAGAAGGAGGACACCTGTGACGCCCTGGGAGAGATTGCCTTCAACACCGGGTAAAGACTCGAGATCATAGACATCTTTGGTGGTGGTTGTCACAAACCATTAAGGCTCTATATTCATTCAGGACTGCATGGTATCAGCAGCCAGCCACTACTCTGGTTCCACTGTTCATTAGTCAGTGCATGAGCAATTCGACATCTGGCATTGTTGGTCTCCATTCCTCTCTGTGCCGGGAGACCTGGTATACAATCGTTTCACTTCCCAGCAACTGAAATGTTCTGTTGAATAAAATTGAAAAAAGGTTAAATATTCATTCCTATGCTGTATATACACTATATATACAAAAGTATGTGGACACCCCTTCAAATGAGTGGATTTGGCTATTTCAGCCACAAACAGGTGTATAAAATCTAGTACACAGCCATGAAATCTCCATAGACAAACATTGGCAGTAGAATGGCCTTACTGAAAAACTCAGTGACTTTCAACATGACACCATCATAGGATGTAACTTTTCCAACAAGTCAGTCTGCTAGAGCTTCCATGTTAACTGTAAGTGCTGTTATTGTGAAGTGAAAATGTCTAGGAGCAACAACGGCTCAGCTGTGAAGTGGTAGGCCACACAAGCTCACAGAACGGGACCGCCGAGTGCTGAAGCACGCACCGTGTAAAAAATCATCTGTCAGTTGCAACATTCACTACCGAGTTCCAAACTGCCTCTAGAAGCAACATCAGCACAAAAACTGTTCGTCGGGAGCTTCATGAAATTGGTTCTGGCAGTCCGACGGACAAATCTGGGTTTAGCGGATGCCAGGAGAATGCTACCTGCCCCAATGCATAGTGCCAACTGTAAAGTTTGGTGGATGAGGAATAATGGTCTGGGACTGTTCATGGTTCAGGCCCCTTAGTTCCAGTGAAGGGAAATCTTAACGCTACAGCATACAATGACATTCTAGACAATTCTGTGCTTCCAACTTTGTGGCAACAGTTTGGGAAAGGCCCTTTTCTGTTTCAGCATGGCAATGCCCCCGTGCACAAAGCGAGGTCCATACAGAAATGGTTTGTCAAGATTGGTGTGGAAGAACTTGGCTGTCCTGCACTTGACCTGTTCGATGAGTGGGTGTCCACATACTTTTGGTCATGTAGTGTATTTCCCCTCATAGACAATGTTAGCACTTTGAGCACTGGGACAGCGTCAAGTCCATTAGTTACTGATGTCCTTTTCTTTCCTGTTCACCCCTTCAGTGCTGCCTTCCAGCCCTTCCTGGAGTCCAGCTTTCAGCAGGTCTATGAGCTGCGTGATGTAAGCACTGTAGCACTGCTCATCCACCCCCCTTCTGTGTAATGAGCCATGAAGGGCATTCAGTCAGTGTGTGTGTGTGTGGGTTAGCATTTGTTTCTCTGACCATGCATTCTGTGTCCCCCTCCCCTCAGTTTCCCCACGAGGATGTGCGCAGGGCTGCCTTCGTGGCCATGGGCCAGTTCTGCCGAGCTCAGCACAAAGTGTGGCAGGAGAATCCCACTGAGGCCGACCACCAGGGTATCTCTCTCTTGCTCGCACTCTCTCTCAGCACACATCACATACAGTACCAGTCAAACATTTTGACACACCTACTCATTCAGGGGTTTTTCTTTATTTTTTACTATTTTCTACATTGTAGAATTATAGTGAAAACATCAAAACTATGAAATAACACACATGGAATCATGTAGTAACTAAAAAAGTGTTAAACAAATCAAAATATATTTTAGATTCTTCTAAGTAGCCAGATGACCTGACCTCTACAATCACCTAATCTCAACAAATTGAGATGGTTTGGGATGAGTTGGACCGAGTGAAGGGAAAGCGCTCGGCATATGTGGGAACTCCTTCAAGACTGTTGGAAAAGCATTCCAGGTGAAGCTGGTTGAAAGAATGCCAAGAGAGTGCAAAGCTGTCATCAAGGCGAATATAACTCTTTTTTTCTTTTTCTTTTACTACATGATTCCATATGTGTTATTTCATAGTTTTGATGTCTTTGCTATTATTGTACAATGTAGAAAATAGTAAAAATGACGAAAAACCCTTGAATGAGTAGGTGTCCAAACTTTTGACTGATACTGTGTGTTTATCTATACCTCTCTTGCTCTTTCTCTTCTTTATATATCTCTATTCCTCTCTCTTTATACCTCTCTGCTAAACACGTGTATGTGACCAATAAAATTGGATTTTTTTATACCTCTCTCGCTCTACCTCTCTATTTATACCTCTCTCTCTCTATTCCTCTCTATCTATACCTTTCTTTCTCGTTATACCTCTCTCTTTCTACCTCTCTGAAACAAAAAATGGAGTTATGCTTCTCTTCCTCCGTCCAGCCCTGCAGAAGCTGCTGGGGGTGGTGCTGCCAAGCTTCCTGGAGGCGGTCCATAGTGAGCGTGAGCGCCAAGTGGTGATGGGCGTGCTGGAGGCCATGAACGCTGTGCTGAAGGCCTGCCAGGGGGAGGCACTGCAGAGCCCCGGGCGCCTGCAGGAGATCAGCCAGGCCATCCGAGACGTGCTCAAGAAGAGGGTGAGCCTAGACCAACCAAGCTGGGCCTGAGCTGGGTTTCCCAGATTAAAATTCATTTAGGATATCTGAAATCAGGATATGTGTTTGTATTTATTATGGATCCCCATTAGTTCCTGCCAAGGCAGCAGCTACTCTTCCTGGGGTTTATTAAGGATCCCCATTAGTTCCTGCCAAGGCTGCAGCTACTCTTCCTGGTGTCCAGCTAAATGAAGGCAGTTATATGCAATTAAAATAACATTAGATTTCACAACACATTGTGTTCCCTCAGGCCACTACTCTCCTACCACATATCTACAACACAGAATCCATGTTGTGTGTGTGTGTGTGTGTGTCTCTTCACAGTCCCCACTGTTCCATAAGGTGTATTTGTATCTGTTTTTGTTCCAGTGGACTCTAGTGCGTTAGCCTAAAAATGTCTACAGTAAAATAGGAAAACATTCTGATAAGCCATTGACCCCGTCCCTCTACAGACTGTGTGTCAGGACGGAGGAGGAGACGAGGCAGATGATGAAGAGCAGCAGGTGAGACTTCCTCTCTTTCTTTTACCACTCCTGTCCATCACCGGCAGGACTGGCTGTACTTTCAGGTGTATGATGTGAACGTTCTAGGCGGAGTATGATGCCATGCTGCAGGAGTTTGCCGGCGAGGGGATCCCCCTGCTAGCCTCTGCCGTCCCAGCGGAGACCTTCCAGCCCTATCTCAACGAGCTGCTGCCGCTCATCATGAACAAGGCTGTGAGTAACACAACCATCACCACACCGTTTCTCCCTTAACACAAGTCATTTACTCTAGTTGACAAGCCATCAATATAGAGATAAATAGACCTAATTCCTAATTCATTTTTGGTTGAAATTTTACAATTTCCTCAATTAAAGTTTTATTTTGAGTTTGCAAAAAAAGTCACCATAAGCACAGAAAGGATAAACCTTTTATTTAGAGATGTAGTTAAATGTATTGAATGAGTGGATTTATTCCTCTTCCTCTGTAGAAGTTGTCGTACACAGTGGCCGACCGTTCATTCTCAGTGGGCACGCTCGGAGAGATCCTGCAATCCCTCGTCAACGTATCTGGGGGCAGGGCCTGTGCTGGCAAACTGTCCAATCAGCTGCTGCCTGTCCTAGTGGCTGGGGTGAGAGACAGCGACAGTGAGGTTCGCAACAACAGCGTGTTCGCACTGGGAGCACTGGCCCAGGCTGCTGGACCCCTCGTCGCACGGTATCCCTCAATAATAATGAGGTGTATGTGTGCGTGTTCAGGTTTGATCACTGATATGGTTCTGATGAGAAGCTAGACACATTGACCAGCCCTGACCATATCAGTAGATTCTATGACTATGTTACTGACCTGTCCCAGAAGACCAGGGTATTTTCCTCAACTCATGTCCCTCCCAGAGACTACCCCATGATGCTGTCCCTCTTCTCCAACCTGCTGTCTAAAGAACAGGACAGGAGGGTGATTGACAACCTGTGTGCTGCCCTCTGCAGGATGATCATGAGCAACATGGAGGGTGTCCCTCTGGAACAGGTACTGTCTATGCACATTCATTCATGGGATGTAATACCGGGCCACTGCCTACCTTGAGGTTTGTGCATGACTCAAAGATTTGTGTAGAAGTTTGAGAGGCTCTGATGTTAGGATTTGGACCCTCTTGAGAATATCTGCGACCTGTGTCTGTATTCTTGTCTCCAGTTCTTTAATGTCCCAAATGCTGTACATTAGATTTACAATGTAAGAGTTTTCCACATGCTTTTTGACATACAGACACATGAGTTGATGAACTGATTGTTACTCAGTGATGCTCACTTAGCTAACTCTGCCTGTCATAGGTGTTCCCTGCCCTCCTGGCTCGCCTCCCTCTGAAGGAGGACATGGAGGAGAATAAGACTGTGTACAGCTGCTTGGCCATGCTCTACTCTCAGAACCCTGCACTGGTACGCTGATCTTCAGTGGTGTTCTTCCATCATGTTGACTAATCTGATTGTGCTGTTACATACCCATCTGTTTGTATATTAGTATTTATGTTGTCTCCTCAGGTCCTGAGTCAAATTAAGCCAATAGTATCTGCTTCCAGCCACGTCCTGGGAACCAAGGATCTTGACACAGGCGAGAGCTTTAAATCCTGACAGGTTTCCTCACCTTGATGTGTAGAAATGTTGTCTTAACGTTCTAACAATGTAATAACAATATAGGTCTTTGTCTTCCAGAAACCCAGAACACCCTGGTCATGCTGCTCCGAGACGTCGCTCAGCGTCACTCCAAGGAATTTGAGGTCGCCATGAAGTCGCTTCCCGCTGAGCAGAAGATGAAGCTGACAGGGGCCGTTAGCCAATCCTAGCACACCACGTCAACCATCTATTCCATGCCAGTCAAAGCCAGCGAATTGTAGGATTTGTGTTACTACATATGACAAGTGGGACAGTAGTTGGAACACGTTCAAATTGGGTAAACCTGCAAACTCCTGCACTTGAACCATTCTACTATTAGGATTCTTATCATTATTCAGAGGTTCTGTTCCTAGTTATCACTTTTTAATTTATATTGTCTGTGCTTTTTAGAAGTTATTTAATTATTTGTGTGTTACTAGTATGTGTTTGTTTGTTTATTTTTAGTCTGATACTGGTTTAACCTTGTTGTAACTGAGAACCTCCATCTATTTTCTGCTGTCCCCCTTTTACCACACATTTGATCAACTGGCTTGACTAGTATTGAGTGTGAAGCAATGAACTGAACTCATGATAAATGCCTTTTTCTCAGACTTGTCAGTGACACGCACTGTTCTCTGCCTTTCCCCTCACGTGTTGTCAAACCCCGTTTTCTCCCCCCGGTACCATTGTTTCTCTCTCCACTGTCCCTCATTCAGAGAGCTCCCCATCATGCTTAGCAAGGTGGTTTTGTGAATCGGGCCAATCTGCCACAATGCACTCGTAACCTCCAGTGTGGAGATTCCAGTTCTTCCTTTGTGCCCAAATGACAGGATTATAATGGCAATTTTTGTTATATTTTATTTACATCAGACACAATTGGCATCATATGCTTGCTGATAGATAAACACTCAACACACTTATCTAATAGCTTCTGCTGGGTTCAGCGATCAAATCTACTAACATGTCTTCCCATTTTTTATTTTTTATTATTCATTCTCTTTCATTCTGTCAACAGCTTTCAGCCCACAATCAGTAACAACTAGTTACATCACCTACTCAAATCCATCTTATATGTGTATATACAGGGCCTTGCAAAAGTATTCATCCCCCTTGGCGTTTTTCCTATTTTGTTGCATTACAACCTGTAATTTAAGTAGATTTTTATTTAGATTTTGTGTAATGGACGTACACAGAATAGTCCAAATTGGTGAAGTGAAATTTTAAAAAATAACTTGTTTCCAAAAATTTGAAAAAAAAGTCAACTGAAAAGTGCATGCACATGTATTCAACCCCTTTGCCTATGAACCCCCTAAATGAGATCTGGTGCAACCAAATACCTTCACAAGTCACATAATTAGTTAGATTGCACACAGGTGGAGTTTAAGTGTCACATGATCTCAGTATATATACACCTGTTCTGAAAGGCCCCAGAGTCTGCAACACCACTAAGCAAGCAGCACTATGAAGACCAAGGAGCTCTCCAAACAGGTCAGGGACAAAGTTGTGGAGAAGTACAGATCAGGGTTGGGTTATAAAAGAATATCCGAAACTTTGAACATCCTACGAAGAACTATTAAATCCATTATTAAAAACAACAAACAAAAAAAAAGAGAGGGCCGACCACCAAAACTCACAGACCAGGCGAAGAGAGCATTAATCAGAGGCAACAAAGAGACCAAAGATAACCCTTCAAGGAGCTGCAAATCTCCACAGCGGAGGTTGGGGTATCTGTCCATAGGACCACTTTAAGCCATACACTCCACAGAGCTGGGCTTTACGGAAGAGTGGCCAGAAAAAAATAAGTAAACATGTTTGGTGTTTGCCAAAGGCATGTGGGAGACTCCCCAAACATATGGAAGAAGGTACTCTGGTCAGATGAGACTAAAATGGAGCTTTTTGGCCATCAAGGATAACACCTCTCACCCCGAGAACCCTATCCCCACAGTGAAGCATGGTGGTGGCAGCATCATGCTGTGGGGATGTGTTTCATCAGCAGGGACTAGGAAACTGGTCAGAAATTAAGGATTGATGGATGGTGCTAAATACAGGGAAATTCTTGAGGGAAACCTGTTTCAGTCTTCCAGAGATTTGAGACTGAGACGGAGGTTCACTTTCCAGCAGGACAATGTCCCTAAGCATACTGCTAAAGCAACACTCGAGTGGTTTAAGGGGAAACGTTTTAAATGTCTTGGAATGGCCTAGTCAAAGCCCAGACCTCTATCCAATTGAGAATCTGTGGTATGACTTAATGCTTAAAGAACCCATCCAACTTGAAGGAGCTGGAGCAGTTTTGCCTTGAAGAATGGGCAAAAATCCCAGTGGCTAGATGTGCCAAGCTTATAAAGACATACCCCAAGAGACTTGAAGCTGTAATTGCTGCAAAAGGTGGGTCTACAAACTATTAACTTGGGGGTCAATAATTATGCATGCTCAAGTCCTCTTTTTTTGTCTTATTTCTTGTTTGTTTCACAATAAAACATTATTCACATTTTCAAAGTGGTAGGCATGTTTTTTAAAATCATGATACACCCCCAAAAAAAAAATCTATTTGAATTCCAGGTTGTAAGGCAACAAAATAGGAAAAATGCCAAGGGGGTGAATACTTTCGCAAGACACTGAATAACAAGCAATAGCTAGACAAACCAAGTCTATAGAGATGCCAAATATTACATAGCAAACAAAGTTCATGAAATAATATTACAACAAATACTTGGAAAGAAATATATATATATAAGGCAGGATTTAGATCAGGGATGTGCAACTGGCGGACCACATGCGGGCCCCCCTTTTGAAGGCCCTCGACTCAATTTCCTCAGTTGGGATCTCCACTTACTTTTGTAAGTTTTTAAGATTGGTAACTTAATCTAGCCGGCCAGCTATCTAAACTTGTAGTAATCATGGTCGAATTACTGTCTCGGGGGCCCACATTTGATTTTTGTTAGTCTCACTCAGATATCATTAAAAACTGCAAACATTTCTCTCCACCCTATGAGAAAATCTGTAGAATTGCAGCAAACTTGCTTTAAGCAGCAACTTTTTCAGGGGTTCAGATTTTGTGGCCCCCACCCCAATCAAAGTTATCCATCCCTGATTTAGATATAGAACATGGTATAACAGCAAAGGCATAGATAGCTTTACAGGTCGACTTTGCTTTTGTCTTTTCTTTTTTGCTTAAATGTTTATACGATTCAAAGCCCTAGTGGCTGATCCATGTTTAATTGCACTGATCATTAAGTTATAGCTTTTTCTGGCGATGATCCTGAGAGTTCCCTCACACCTCTCGAATGTCCTGTTTGGGCTGTGACTCGATGTCCAAGGCCATGGTCATCTCTACTGGCTGGAAGCCGTTCTCCTCTGAAAAAGGCCCAAAAGACTTCAATGCAGGGATGCCAATACATCAAAACATTTCTATGAGCAGAATGAGTGTCAGCTTGAGGAATTTGCTTTGCCATCTCGGGAATGTGGTACTAGGGTTAAGTATATGAGGTCGTATCAAATAGGAAACCACAGTCAATGATGTAAAGTCTATGCTAAATGGGGCAAGTACCACACATGCCCACTGACCGAACACCATTCTGAAGTTGTATAGACCAGAGGGGCAAAGTGTGAGATATCTGGGTGGATTATTAATGATGCAATGGCATGCAGCATGATCTCATCTTGGATTCCTGTCACTGCCGCCTGGTGCATGGCTAAATCCACAGCACCTTGAGAACTCGGCAGCTGAACATTTGTCAGGTCCGTGACCAGGGCAAGAGGATGGGTGGCATTGGCATTGATAAATTGAGACATTCATATTGAGAACACAGGAGGTGCCTTCAGTTTGCCAATAAAGTCTAGGCCTATGCTAGTGTAACCGATGTGAAATGGCTAGCTAGTTAGCGGTGGTGCGCGCCAATAGTGTTTCAATCAGTGACATCACTCACTCTGAGACCTTGAAGTAGTTGTTCCCCTTGCTCTGCAAGGCCCGTGGTTTTTGTGGCACGATGGGTAACGAGGCTTCGTGGGTGTCAGTTGTCTATGTGTGCAGAGGGTCCCTGGTTCGAGTCCGAGTAGGGGCGAGGAGACGGACTAAAGTTCAACTGTTACACTAGCCTGGTTGTCAGTCTGTTTATCTAACATTCCACTATGTCATGTGCTAAACACAGAGTACAAGGAGTGGAATGTAGCTAAAAAGACTGACAACCAGGCTAGGCCTATGTCTGGTGCCAAACCAAATCCTTACCTCAGTCCCTATTCCCTATTCCGTCAGTGTTTACACATCGGAAGGAACTGGATTGGTGTAAAGCAATACAGCAAAAGCTCCATGAAGACTACATAGAGCAATCACAATTTTGCTCACACCCATCCAACTGTATAGCTGTTGACAAGATATAGTGTGGAGAGTGACGTGTGTGTCCCAGACCTGTCTGTGTGCGACTCTTCCAGGGCAGGATGTCCACTCCGGTCCGACAGAAGGAGCGGTCCGTGTGGGACTCGGTGCTGTAGAGTACCTCCTGGGTCTTCTTGTCTCCGGGGATCTGAGCCTTGACCCGTACCTCCAAGATGGTGATTTCCTTCTCCTTCAGTTTGCCTGACTTGCTCTTCACCTGTGTCCGCTTGGTGTCCACCCACACCACCCGCTCCTTCACTGCGGATCTGAGCACACAATTCACAATTCAGACCAGAACCTGACTTCACCCTGACCGATCAACATCGACACACATCTGATACAAACTATGGAAAACATCCATCATCATGTCAACATAGTCCATGTACAGCATGTTGTGCATTATGTGGCAGCAAATGTCCTGCAACACTTGGGAGTACATACTGATCATCTGACTGGTCATGTAGACAACAACACACACACACCTGACACTGGTCATGTAGACAACAACACACACACACCTGACACTGGTCATGTAGACAACAACACACACTCAAACCTGCCACTGGTCATGTAGACAACAACACACACACTCAAACCTGTCACTGGTCATGTAGACAACAACACACACACTCAAACCTGCCACTGGTCATGTAGACAACAACACACACTCAAACCTGCCACTGGTCCTGTAGACAACAACACACACACACACCTGACACTGGTCATGTAGACAACAACACACACACTCAAACCTGTCACTGGTCATGTAGACAACAACACACACTGAAACCTGTCACTGGTGGACTCACTCTTCGATGCCCAGGTCTGCCAGGGTGGTGTCCAGGAACGGGAAAGGCTGGTCAGCACTGATGACCTCGATGGGCAAAGGGACACTCATGGGCACGTCCCATTCCAGCTCGGTGCGTACCATGTTCCCCAGGACAGGGGAATCTTTTGGGCTGTGTTGTTCTCCGTTGGTCTGTGTCTCCTGGGCCTCCGAGGTGTGATTCGTCTCTTCTGCCATGTCAGTATCTTTGGCCAGCCTGACTTAAAAAAAACACCACTATCTAAAATGGGACGGCTCCTTTCCCGTCTTTCTGTTATTGCGGTTTGTTTCTGATTGACTTCTCAGTATCTATCCAGTAGACAGTTGTCGTCTTCCGTTACTTCTACAGTTGCTTAGGTCTGAAGAATAGAAAGGCTTGTCTGTGATACTAAGTCCAAGTGAATGGTTCAGAATGAAAGCAGGTCCTTTTCCTTCCTCTCTGAGCAGAGTGGTCGAGACTGAAGGTGGGTGTGGTGCTGTATGCAGGCTTGTTCTCTCCCTCCTGAGGATTTAAACGGTCGGGGTGAATGTGTGTAATGTGACGGTCAGGTGTGAGGTTTATTAGTCCGTCAGGGGCTGGCTGATGGACTGACATGTTGTTTTTATTGCCAGGGGATTATCCTCTGTCTTTGTATTTGTGTGTGTGTGTGTGTGCGTGCGTGTGTGTGTGCGTGCGTGCTCTAACCTAACAATTCAGGAATCATAGCACTGCCAATGTATCCACGGTTAGTGTTTAATGTCAAAAATACAAAGTCTGCACTGTTCAGAATGGTTTCTCAGGTGTGTGAACACCTGGTGATCCTATTTACATGTCAAATTGATGGGCAAACCTGTTCTGTGGGGTCAAAAGTGCACATTAACACACTTTTCATTTTACAATTCACTTTTGGCAGATTTATGTTTATCAATAATTAGACATAACTTATTTGTGATATATGCAGTGGGTGACTTTTTGGCTGACCTCTTGTAAATATTTGGACTGTAACTGATTGTCTCTGGCAGTGTGACAGGTGTGTATGAGCCGTGATCGATTTACGGAACATTGGCAGTGTGGTGTCACATTTGTAAGCGTTAAAAAAAAAACTGTTTGCCCAATAACCCTTACAAGTCTCTCCTGTGTGCAGGAATGTGTGGCACGTGTGGTTGCATGCCTGTGTGTTGTGTGCATGTTCCATAACTGTGTGTGTTGTGTGCATGTTCCATAATTGTGTGTGGTCACTCCCCAGGGAAGGGGGAGTTCCTTTTCCACTAACACACATGCTGACTGGCCCATGCGACATACCAGGGTTTCACAACAAATTCTATCACCTAGATACCACACCAACAACCCAATATAAACTCTATAGGGATATACGATTATTTTCCAATGCCAAGACATTTTAGCGATCATTTTGTGATGCGTTCAGTCCCCTCTGTGAAATGACAATAGCAGAGGGTTGTTGATTTTCACGTTGTGTACTGGTCAGTGGTCAGTGGTCACACATTGCACAGTGACATCAGAGAGGAAGAGGTGAAGTCAGTATATACCATGATCTTTGGTGACCTCCACCTTTTGGCCTTAGCAGGATGTGGAAAGTAAATTGAAAATGACCTAAAAAGGCTAGTAAAATAGACCAACTATTCTCTTGGCTGATGGATTTACACTGGTAATGTCAGCTCTCTGCCCGTTCAGTGCTAGATTACACTGGTAATGTCAGCTCTCTGCCAGTTCAGTGCTAGATTACACTGGTAATGTCAGCTCTCTGCCAGGTCAGTGCTAGATTAAACTGGTAATGTCAGCTCTCTGCCAGTTCAGTGCTAGATTACACTGGTAATGTCAGCTCTCTGCCAGTTCCGTGTAGATTACACTGGTAATGTCAGCTCTCTGCCAGTTCCGTGCTAGATTACACTGGTAATGTCAGCTCTCTGCCCGTTCAGTGCTAGATTACACTGGTAATGTCATCTCTCTGCCAGTTCAGTGCTAGATTACACTGGTAATGTCAACTCTCTGCCAGTTCAGTGCTAGATTACACTGGTAATGTCAGCTCTCTGCCAGTTCCGTGCTAGATTACACTGGTAATGTCAGCTCTCTGCCAGTTCAGTGCTAGATTACACTGGTAATGTCAGCTCTCTGCCAGTTCAGTGCTAGATTACACTGGTAATGTCAGCTCTCTGCCAGTTCAGTGCTAGATTACACTGGTAATGTCAGCTCTCTGCCAGTTCAGTGCTAGATTACACTGGTAATGTCAGCTCTCTGCCAGTTCAGTGCTAGATTACACTGGTAATGTCAGCTCTCTGCCAGTTCAGTGCTAGATTACACTGGTAATGTCAGCTCTCTGCCAGTTCCGTGCTAGATTACACTGGTAATGTCAGCTCTCTGCCAGTTCCGTGTAGATTACACTGGTAATGTCAGCTCTCTGCCAGTTCCGTGCTAGATTACACTGGTAATGTCAGCTCTCTGCCCGTTCAGTGCTAGATTACACTGGTAATGTCAGCTCTCTGCCAGTTCAGTGCTAGATTACACTGGTAATGTCAACTCTCTGCCAGTTCAGTGCTAGATTACACTGGTAATGTCAGCTCTCTGCCAGTTCCGTGCTAGATTACACTGGTAATGTCAGCTCTCTGCCCGTTCAGTGCTAGATTACACTGGTAATGTCAACTCTCTGCCAGTTCAGTGCTAGATTACACTGGTAATGTCAGCTCTCTGCCAGTTCAGTGCTAGATTACACTGGTAATGTCAGCTCTCTGCCAGTTCAGTGCTAGATTACACTGGTAATGTCAGCTCTCTGCCAGTTCCGTGTAGATTAGAACATGAAATAAGTCTTCTCTCTCCGGGGCCCTCGGTCACACTTCCATTTTGTCCCCTGGGCTGGTTTGCATTCAACAGAGAAACAGGCTGTCACCATCACTCCATGTACCACAGCAGTGACCTCTGCCTCGTTGGCTTTTGTTTATTGCAGCCCGCTGCTACATTTGGGCTGTGTGATACAGGCTGCACAGACCCCTCTCCTTCTGCCCACAAGTTGAATTGTATTGAGTAATTAAGCCATGAGATCAGATGTGATTTTTCTACCAGCCAGACACAATGACGTCAAGGGGAGATAGGAGCGGGACGAGGTCATAGTCCAGAATAGATCTCTGCTGTTAAATTGCTGAGACTGACTAGCTACTAGTCCTCAACTGCCCCCTACTGTCCCCTTGCAGACTATTCCTAAATTGTACTCTACAGTTAAGCAAACTAGCTGGTATCTAATTCAATTTATTGACCAGAAATGTAAAGGGATTGTTCAGCCCCAAAATCAAAGTTAGTCAGATGTTCATGTTTTCATAGCTCAGATGTGGATGAGTCCACGTTCAACAATACAATCTCTTCAGTAGATCCCAAATGAATGGGAAACAATGGTACCAATAATGGCTCCAGACAGAACTACATTTTGTAGATTCCTGGGGCTTATTAAAAAATAGTCATATTTGGTATTTTACTAGGATCCTCATTAGCTGTTGCAAAAGCAGCCGCTACCCTTCCTGGGGTCCACACAGAACATGACATAATACAGAATTATATAATACAGAACGTCAATAGACAAGAACATGTCAAGGACAGAACTACATCATTTTTTTTTTAAAGGGACACGTTGCCTACATATCAATGCATACACACAAACTATCTAGGTCCAATAGGGGAGAGGCATTGTGCCGTGAGGCGTTACTTTATCTGTTTCTTGAAACCAGGTTTGCTGTTTATTTGAGCAATATGAGATGGAAGGAAGTTCCATGCAATAAGGACTCTATATAATACTGTACGCTTTTTTGAATTTGTTCTAGATTTGGAGACTGTGAAAAGACCCCTGGTGGCATGTCTGGTGGGATAAGTGTGTGTGTCAGAGCTGTGTGTAAGTTGACTATGCAAACAATTTGGTATTTTCAACACATTGTTTCTTATAAAAATAAGAAATTATGCAGTCAGTCTCTCCTCAGCTCTTAGCCAAGAGAGACTGGCATGCATAGTATTATTATTAGCCCTCTGATCATAATGAAGAGCAAGACGTGCCGCTCTGTTCTGGGCCAGCTGCAGCTTAACTAGGTCTTTCCTTGCAGCACTGGACCACACGACTGGACAATAATCAAGATTAGACTAAACTAGAGCCTGCAGAGCTTTTTGGAGTGTGGTGTCTTTACAACCATTGAATCTATATGTTTTGACCATGGCAGTTTACAATCTAAGGTAACGCCAAGTAATTTAGTCTCCTCAACTTGTTTAACAGCCACACCAGTTTACTACTGGCCACCCATTCCAAAACAGTCTGAAACTCATTAAGGGTTTCAGTGACTTCATTAGCTGTGGTTGCTGATGCGTATATGGTTGAATCATCAGCATACATGGACACACATGCTGTGTTTTAATGCCAGTGGCAGGTCATTGGTAAAAATAGAAAAGAGGGCCTAGAGAGCTGCCCTGCGGTACACCACACTTTACATGTTTGACATTAGAGAAGCTTCGGTTAAAGAAACCCCTTTGAGTTCAATTAGATAGATTGCCCTATCATGGATTCAGAGCTGAGTTTGAAAAGAAATGTCCTTGTTTTCCATTAAATCATACTTGAAATGAGTTGCAAATGAATAGGAAATATAGTCAAGACGTTGACAAGGTTATAAATATATTTTTTAATTGAAATAATAATTGTGTCCTTCAAACTTTGCTTTCGTCAAAGAATCCTCAATTTATTTAACCAGGCAATTCAGTTAAGAACAAATTCTTATGTTCTATGACAGCCTAGGAACAGTGGGTTAACTGCCTTGTTCAGGGGCAGAATGACAGATTTTGTACCTTGTCAGCTCAGGGATTTGATTTTGCAACCTTTCGGTTACTAGTCTAACGCTCTAACCACTAGGCTACGCTGCCGCCCCATTTGCAGCAATTGCAGACCTTTGGCATTCTAGTTGTCAATTTGTTGAGGTAATCTGAAGAGATTTCACCACATGCTTCCTGAAACACCTCCCACAAGTCGGATTGGCTTGATGGGCACTTCTTACGTACCATATGGTCAAGCTGCTCCCACAACAGCTCAATAGGGTTGAGTTCCGGTGACTGTGCTGGCCTCTCCATTATAGACAGAATACCAGCTGACTGCTTCTTCCCTAAATAGTTATTGCATAGTTTGGAGCTGTGCTTTGGGTCATTGTCCTGTTGGAGGAGGAAATTGGCTCCAATTAAGCGCCGTCCACAGGGTATGGTATGGCGTTGCAAAATTGAGTGCTAGCCTTACTTCTTCAAGATCCCTTTTACCCTGTAAAATCTCCCACTTTACCACCACCAAAGCACCCCCAGACCAACACATTGCCTCCACCATGCTTGACAGATGGCGTCAAGCACTCCTCCAGAATCTTTTCACTTTTCTGCGTCTCACAAATGTTCATCTTTGTGATCCGAACACCTCAAACTAAGATTTGTCTGTCCATAACACTTTTGCTCATCTTAATCTTTTCTTTTTATTGGCCAGTCCGAGATATGGCTTTGACTTTGCAACTCTGCCTAGAAGGCCAGCTTCCCGGAGTCGCCTCTTCACTGTTGACGTTGAGACTGGTGTTTTGAAGCTGCCAGTTGAGGACTTGTTCTGTCGCTGTTCTGTGAAGGGAGTAGTACACAGCATTGTACAATATCTTCAGTTTCTTCGCAATTTCTCGCATGGAATAGCCTTCATTTCTCAGAACAAGAATAGACTGACGAGCTCTTTGTTTCTGGCCATTTTGAGCCTGTAGTCGAACTGTTAGCTTCTAATTCTCAGAGTAAATAACTCAACGGACACTAGAAAAGCTTAACCAAGTTTTATTCTTCCCAAAGGGTCGATACAGCTGTATTCAGACAACGACCATTTCACACACGCACTGATATTTAACCCTTCCTCCTAGGCTGAGTCTCCTCCACATCTGAACAGCCAATGCATCTCTGTTGCTAGACAGAACCTTAGGGATATCTGTTCTTTCTCACTTCATCTGACCTGACCGCTACCCCAAAGTGCTCACTCCTCCCCAACTCAAGGCTGTCATGGCGATTGATACCAGACTGTGTCTCTTCTCCTTCCAGAGGATCCCTGATAGCTAACAATAACATATCTTGACATACTGTAAACATTATCAATTTTACCCTCTCTCCCTCAGTTATGTTATGATCTATGCTCTCCACCTGTCTCCCCTACACATTCCAAAGCCCTCTGGCTCCTACACATAACCATTAACTTCTGATTATAACAATGTTCCAAGTTTAACCCAGAATCTTAACAGAACCCACAAATGCTGATGCTCCAGATACTCAACTAGTCTAAAGGCTAGTTTTTTTGTTTCTTTAATCAGCACAACAGTTTTCAGCTGTGTTAACATAATTGCAAAATGGTTTTCTAATGATCAATTAGCCTTTTAAAATGATAAACTTGGATTAGTTTGGATTAGCTAACACAACGTGCCATTGGAACACAGGTCCATTACCAGCAACCATCACTCCTATGTAGATATTCCATTTAAAAAAATCTGTAGTTTCCAGCTACAATAGTCATTTACAACATTAAGAATGTCTACACTATATTTCGGATCAATTTTCTGATATTTTAATGGACAAAATGTTTTGTTTTTCTTTCAAAAACAAGGACATTTCTAAGTGACCCGAAACTTTTGAATGGTAGTGTACGTTTTTTCAACAACAGGTTACTGTCAATAATATCAAAGGATGCACTGAAATGTAACAGTACAGCTCCCACAATCTTCTTATTATCAATTTCCTTCAACCAATCATCAGTCATTTGTGTCAGTGCAGTACATGTTGAGTGCCCTTCTCTATAAGCATGCTGAAGGTTTGTTGTTCATTTGTTTACAGAGAAATAGCATTGTATTTGGTCAAACACAATTTTTTCCAACAGTTTCCTAAGAGCTGGCAGTAAGCTTATAGGTCTGCTGTTAGAACCAGTAAAGTTCGCTTTACAACTCTTGGGTAGCGGAATCACTTTGGCTTCCCTCCAGGCCTGAGAACAAAGACTTTCTTCTAGGCTCAGATTAAAGATGACAGATTGGAGTGGCTACAGAGTCAGCTACCATCCTCAGTAGTTTTCCATCTAAGTCGTCAATGCCAGGAGGTTTGTCATTATTGATCGATAACAATACTTTTTCCACCTCTCCCACACTAACCTTACAACATTCAAACTTGCAAGGCTTTTCTTTCATTATTTGTTTTTTTATGCATGATTACAATTGCTCACTGTTCGTGGTTGGCATTTCCTGCCTAAGTTTGCCCACTTTGCCAATTAAATAATCATTAAAATAATTGGCAACACCAAATGGTGTTGTGATGAATAAGCCATCTGATTCGAGGAAAGATGGAGTTGAAGTTGTCTTTGGAGTTGTCTTTCTGCCAATCATTTCATATAAAGTCCTCAAGTTTTTTTTCCATCATTCTTTATATCATTGATCTTAGCTTTATAATACCTTTTCTTCTTTTTGTTGAGTTTAGTCGCATCAATTTGCAGCCAGTCAGATGTGCAGCCAGACTTATTAGCCACTCCTTTTGCCCCATCTCTTTCAACCATACAGTTTTTCAAATTCCTCATCAATCCATGGAGCCTTAACAGTTCTAACAGTCAGTTTCTTAACAGGTGCATGTTTATCACTAATTGGAAGAAGCAATGTCATAAATTCATCAAGTGCAGCATCTGGATGTTCCTCATTAGTCACATCAGACCAACAACAATTTTGAACATCATCCACATAAGAGTCACAGCAAAATCTTTTGTATGATCTCTGATACACTATTTTAGGCCCAGCTGTTGGAACTTTGGTTTTCCAGGATAATAGCCACTATATTGTGATCACTGCATTCAATGGGAACGGATACAGCTTTAGAACAAAGTTCTACAGTATTAGTAAAAATGTGATCGATACATGTAGATGCTCTTGTTCCCGTAGTGTTTGTAAACACCCTGGTAGGTTGATTAATAACCTGAACCAGATTGCAGGCACTGGTTCCAGTGAGAAGCTTCCTCTTGAGCGGACAACTTGACAACTTGACTTTAGATGTGCCAAGTCAACCTGAAAACCACAACACTTCAATAACACTTGACATAAGATACTCATAAATGCTTCACCGTAAGAACAGAGTAACATCATACCACAATAAGATAGAAAAGATATCTGAGAAAAGTTCACCAATATAATAGCCACACACATGTCACAATATAACACACGCACACACGTCACAATACAACACACACACACACATGTCACAATATAACACACGCACACACGTCACAATACAACACACACACACACATGTCACAATATAACACACGCACACACGTCACAATATAACACACGCACACACGTCACAATACAACACACGCACACACATGTCACAATATAACACACGCACACACGTCACAATACAACAGACGCACACACATGTCACAATATAACACACGCACACACGTCACAATACAACACACACACACACATGTCACAATATAACACACGCACACACACGTCACAATACAACACACACACACACATGTCACAATATAACACACGCACACACGTCACAATACAACACACACACACACACGTCACAATATAACACACGCACACACGTCACAATACAACACACACACACACACGTCACAATACAACACACACACACACGTCACAATACAACACACACACACGTCACAATATAACACACGCACACACGTCACAATACAACAGACGCACACATGTCACAATATAACACACGCATACAAATACAACACACACACACGTCACAATATAACACACGCACACACGTCACAATACAACACACGCACACACATGTCACAATATAACACACGCACACACGTCACAATACAACACACACACACACGTCACAATACAACACACGCACACACACGTCACAATATAACACACGCACACATATGTCACAATATAACACACGCACACATATGTCACAATATAACACACGCACACATATGTCACAATTCAACACACGCACACACATGTCACAATATAACACACGCACACATATGTCACAATTCAACACACGCACACATATGTCACAATTCAACACACGCACACACGTCACAATATAACACACGCACACATATGTCACAATTCAACACACGCACACATATGTCACAATTCAACACACGCACACACATATGTCACAATACAACACACACAAAACGCATGCATGTTTGTTAGTGAAGTAAAACAATATTGGAATGCGATATCTATTTTTTTTCTCTGTTCTCTCTGTCAGCTCTCACCTAGCAGTTTGGAGAGCATGTGAGCTGCAGTACTGTAGTCTGCCTCCAGGGGCAGCAGAGAGTAGAAGGTGACCTTGCTAAACCTAAGGAGGAACGAGGACACCACACTGAAAGCTGCAGAGAGGGAATGATAGCCATGTCTAAAATACTGCCCAGACTGTTCCAGATAGATAGAATATACAGAGCATAGAGTAATGGGTGAGTTAGAATAGATGGAGCAGTACAGTAATGGGAGAGAGATAGATATAGAATAGACGGAGCAGTACAGTAATGGGAGAGAGAGAGATAGATATAGAATAGACGGAGCAGTACAGTAATGGGAGAGATAGATATAGAATAGATGGAGCAGTACAGTAATGGGAGAGAGAGAGATAGATATAGAATAGATGGAGCAGTACAGTAATGGGAGAGAGATAGATATAGAATAGACGGAGCAGTACAGTAATGGGAGAGAGATAGATATAGAATAGACGGAGCAGTACAGTGATGGGAGAGAGATAGATATAGAATAGATGGAGCAGTACAGTAATGGGAGAGAGATAGATATAGAATAGACGGAGCAGTACAATAATGGGAGAGAGAGAGATATAGAATAGATGGAGCAGTACAGTAATGGGAGAGAGAGAGATATAGAATAGATGGAGCAGTACAGTAATGGGAGAGAGAGAGATATAGAATAGATGGAGCAGTACAATAATGGGAGAGAGAGAGATATAGAATAGACGGAGCAGTACAATAATGGGAGAGATAGATATAGAATAGATGGAGCAGTACAGTAATGGGAGAGAGAGAGATAGATATAGAATAGATGGAGCAGTACAGTGATGGGAGAGAGATAGATAGATATAGAATAGACGGAGCAGTACAATAATGGGAGAGATAGATATAGAATAGATGGAGCAGTACAGTAATGGGAGAGAGAGAGATAGATATAGAATAGATGGAGCAGTACAGTGATGGGAGAGAGATAGATAGATATAGAATAGATGGAGCAGTACAGTGATGGGTCAGATAGATATAGAATAGATGGAGCAGTACAGTAATGGGAGAGATAGATATAGAATAGACGGAGCAGTACAGTAATGGGAGAGAGATAGATATAGAATAGACGGAGCAGTACAGTAATGGGAGAGAGATAGATATAGAATAGACGGAGCAGTACAGTAATGGGAGAGAGATAGATATAGAATAGACGGAGCAGTACAGTAATGGGAGAGAGATAGATATAGAATAGATGGAGCAGTACAGTGATGGGAGAGAGATAGATATAGAATAGACGGAGCAGTACAGTAATGGAAGAGATAGATATCCCTCTAGTGGTGTGGGGGCTGTGCTTTGGCAAAGTGGGTGGGGTTATATCCTTCCTGTTTGGCCCTGTCCGGGGGGTGTCCTCGGATGGGGCCACAGTGTCTCCTGACCCCTCCTGTCTCAGCCTCCAGTATTTATGCTGCAGTAGTTTATGTGTCGGGGGGCTAGGGTCAGTTTGTTATATCTGGAGTACTTCTCCTGTCCTATTCGGTGTCCTGTGTGAATCTAAGTGTGTGTTCTCTAATTCTCTCCTTCTCTCTTTCTTTCTCTCTCTCGGAGGACCTGAGCCCTAGGACCATGCCCCAGGACTACCTGACATGATTACTCCTTGCTGTCCCCAGTCTACCTGGACGTGCGGCTGCTCCAGTTTCAACTGTTCTGCCTTATTATTATTCGACCATGCTGGTCATTTATGAACATTTTAACATCTTGGCCATGTTATAGATATAGAAAGTAGAATCTCAATTCAACGGCTCAGACACAAGAGGCATGTGGCAGGGTCTACAGTCAATCACGGACTACAAGAAGAAACCCAGCCCAGTCACGGACCAGGATGTCTTGCTCCCAGGCAGACTAAATAACTTTTTTGCCCGCTTTGAGGACAATACAGTGCCACTGACACGGCCTGCAACGAAAACATGCGGTCTCTCCTTCACTGCAGCCAAGGTGAGTAAGACATTTAAACGTGTTAACCCTCGCAAGGCTGCAGGCGCAGACGGCATCCCCAGCCGCGCCCTCAGAGCATGCGCAGACCAGCTGGCCGGTGTGTTTACGGACATATTCAATCAATTTAACATTCCCTATACCAGTCTGCTGTTCCCACATGCTTCAAGAGGGCCACCATTGTTCCTGTTCCCAAGAAAGCTAAGGTAACTGATCTAAACTACTACCGCCCCGTAGCACTCACTTCCGTCATCATGAAGTGCTTTGAGAGACTAGGCAAGGACCATATCACCTCCACCCTACCTGACACCCTAGACCCACTCCAATTTGCTTACCGCCCAAATAGGTCCACAGACGATGCAATCTCAACCACACTGCACACTGCCCTAACCCATCTGGACAAGAGGAATACCTATGTGAGAATGCTGTTCATCGACTACAGCTCGGCATTCAACACCATAGTACCCTCCAAGCTCGTCATCAAGCTCGAGACCCTGGGTCTCGACCCCGCCCTGTGCAACTGGGTACTGGACTTCTTGACGGGCCGCCCCCAGGTGGTGAGGGTAGGCAACAACATCTCCTCCCCGCTGATCCTCAACACGGGGGCCCCACAAGGGTGCGTTCTGAGCCCTCTCCTGTACTCCCTGTTCACCCACGACTGCGTGGCCACGCACGCCTCCAACTCAATCATCAAGTTTGCGGACGACACAACAGTGGTAAGCTTGATTACCAACAACGACGAGACGGCCTACAGGGAGGAGGTGAGGGCCCTCGGAGTGTGGTGTCAGGAAAATAACCTCACACTCAACGTCAACAAAACTAAGGAGATGATTGTGGACTTCAGGAAACAGCAGAGGGAACACCCCCCTATCCACATCGATGGAACAGTAGTGGAGAGGGTAGCAAGTTTTAAGTTCCTCGGCATACACATCACAGACAAACTGAATTGGTCCACTCACACAGACAGCGTCATGAAGAAGGCGCAGCAGCGCCTCTTCAACCTCAGGAGGCTGAAGAAATTCGGCTTGTCACCAGAAGCACTCACTAACTTCTACAGATGCACAATCGAGAGCATCCTGGCGGGCTGTATCACCGCCTGGTACGGCAACTGCTCCGCCCTCAACCGTAAGGCTCTCCAGAGGGTAGTGAGGTCTGCACAACGCATCACCGGGGGCAAACTACCTGCCCTCCAGGACACCTACACCACCCGATGTTACAGGAAGGCCATAAAGATCATCAAGGACATCAACCACCCGAGCCACTGCCTGTTCACCCCGCTATCATACAGAAGGCGAGGTCAGTACAGGTGCATCAAAGCTGGGACCGAGAGACTGAAAAACAGCTTCTATCTCAAGGCCATCAGACTGTTAAACAGCCACCACTAACATTGAGTGGCTGCTGCCAACACACTGACATTGACACTGACCCAACTCCAGCCAATTTAATAATGGGAATTGATGGGAAATTATGTAAATATATCACTAGCCACTTTAAACAATGCTACCTAATATAATGTTACTTACCCTACATTATTCATCTCATATGCATACGTATATACTGTACTCTATATCATCGACTGCATCCTTATGTAATACATGTATCACTAGCCACTTTAACTATGCCACTTTGTTTACTTTGTCTACATACTCATCTCATATGTATATACTGTACTCGATACCATCTACTGTATGCTGCCCTGTACCATCACTCATTCATATATCCTTATGTACATATTCTTTATCCCCTTACACTGTGTATAAGACAGTAGTTTTGGAATTGTTAGTTAGATTACTTGTTGGTTATTAATCAAATCAAATCAAATGTATTTATATAGCCCTTCGTACATCAGCTGATATCTCAAAGTGCTGTACAGAAACCCAGCCTAAAACCCCAAACAGCAAGCAATGCAGGTGTAGAAGCACGGTGGCTAGGAAAAACTCCCTAGAAAGGCCAAAACCTAGGAAGAAACCTAGAGAGGAACCAGGCTATGTGGGGTGGCCAGTCCTCTTCTGGCTGTGCCGGGTGGAGATTATAACAGAACATGGCCAAGATGTTCAAATGTTCATAAATGACCAGCATGGTCGAATAATAATAAGGCAGAACAGTTGAAACTGGAGCAGCAGCACAGTCAGGTAGAAGTTGAAACTGGAACAGCAGCATGGCCAGGTGGACTGGGGACAGCAAGGAGTCATCATGTCAGGTGGTCCTGGGGCATGGTCCTAGGGCTCAGGTCCTCCGAGAGAGAGAAAGAAAGAGAGAAGGAGAGAATTAGAGAACGCACACTTAGATTCACACAGGACACCGAATAGGACAGGAGAAGTACTCCAGATATAACAAACTGACCCCAGCCCCCGACACATAAACTACTGCAGCATAAATACTGGAGGCTGAGACAGGAGGGGTCAGGAGACACTGTGGCCCCATCCGAGGACACCCCGGACAGGGCCAAACAGGAAGGATATAACCCCACCCACTTTGCCAAAGCACAGCCCCCACACCACTAGAGGGATATCTTCAACCACCAACTTACCATCCTGAGACAAGGCTGAGTATAGCCCACAAAGATCTCCGCCACGGCACAACCCAAGGGGGGGCGCCAAACCAGACAGGATGGCCACAACAGTGAATCAACCCACTCAGGTGACGCACCCCTCCAGGGACGGCATGAGAGAGCCCCAGTAAGCCAGTGACTCAGCCCCTGTAATAGGGTTAGAGGCAGAGAATCCCAGTGGAAAGAGGGGAACCGGCCAGGCAGAGACAGCAAGGGCGGTTCGTTGCTCCAGAGCCTTTCCATTCACCTTCCCACTCCTGGGCCAGACTACACTCAATCATATGACCCACTGAAGAGATGAGTCTTCAGTAAAGACTTAAAGGTTGAGACTGAGTTTGCGTCTCTGACATGGGTAGGCAGACCGTTCCATAAAAATGGAGCTCTATAGGAGAAAGCCCTGCCTCCAGCTGTTTGCTTAGAAATTGTAGGGACAATTAGGAGGCCTGCGTCTTGTGACCGTAGCGTACGTGTAGGTATGTACGGCAGGACCAAATCAGAGAGATAGGTAGGAGCAAGCCCATGTAATGCTTTGTAGGTTAGCAGTAAAACCTTGAAATCAGCCCTTGCTTTGAAAGGAAGCCAGTGTAGAGAGGCTAGCACTGGAGTAATATGATCAAATTTTTTGGTTCTAGTCATGATTCTAGCAGCCGTATTTAGCACTAACTGAAGTTTATTTAGTGCTTTATCCGGGTAGCCGGAAAATAGAGCATTGCAGTAGTCTAACCTAGAAGTGACAAAAGCATGGATTAATTTTTCTGCATCATTTTTGGACAGAAAGTTTCTGATTTTTGCAATGTTACGTAGATGGAAAAAAGCTGTCCTCGAAATGGTCTTGATATGTTCTTCAAAAGAGAGATCAGGGTCCAGAGTAACGCCGAGGTCCTTCACAGTTTTATTTGAGACGACTGTACAACCGTTAAGATTAATTGTCAGATTCAACAGAAGATCTCTTTGTTTCTTGGGACCTAGAACAAGCATCTCTGTTTTGTCCGAGTTTAATAGTAGAAAGTTTGCAGCCATCCACTTCCTTATGTCTGAAACACATGCTTCTAGCGAGGGCAATTTTGGGGCTTCACCATGTTTCATTGAAATGTACAGCTGTGTGTTACTACATTACGTTACTACTACGTATTACTGCATTGTCGGAACTAGAAGCACAAGCATTTCGCTACACTCGCACTAACATCTGCTAACCATGTGTATGTGACAAATAAAATTTGATTTGATTTGATGTTATAATCTCCACCCGGCACAGCCAGAAGAGGACTGGCCACCCCACATATGCTCTCTCTAATTCTCTCTTTCTTTCTCTCTCTCGGAGGACCTGAGCCCTAGGACCATGCCCCAGGACTACCTGACATGATGACTCCTTGCTGTCCCCAGTCCACCTGACCGTGCTGCTGCTCCAGTTTCAACTGTTCTGCCTTATTATTATATGACCATGCTGGTCATTTATGAACATTTGAACATCTTGGCCATGTTCTGTTATAATCTCCACCCGGCACAGCCAGAAGAGGACTGGCCACCCCACATAGCCTGGTTCCTCTCTAGGTTTCTTCCTAGGTTTTGGCCTTTCTAGGGAGTTTTTCCTAGCCACCGTGCTTCTACACCTGCATTGCTTGCTGTTTGGGGTTTTAGGCTGGGTTTCTGTACAGCACTTTGAGATATCAGCTGATGTACGAAGGGCTATATAAATATATTTGATTTGATTTGATAGATATAGAATAGATGGAGCAGTACAGTGATGGGTGAGAGATAGATATAAAGCAGATAGTAATTCAGTGACTAGAGGGGTAATTATAAACACCTTCCTCAACAGCCCCTCGGCAGTGACCTCTCTAGTCAGTCTCCTCTTCTCTGTCTGGTAGAACCACATGTGCCTCCACGTGCACTGGGGCTTCTTCCATGGGAGACTTGAGCTATCTAACCAAGACAACTACTACTGCAAACAGTTATACAAATATATCTTCTTCTCTTCCTGCCACTTTCTGTCCCTCTTTCCGTGTCTCTGCTTGGATCTAGGGAGAGATTCCCAGCATCCGTTTCTCTCTTTCTCTCTATTCCTCAGTTTGCTCACGGGAGAGATCTGCTCTAGGGATCTGTCCTCTTTGGGACGCATCCAGAAGAACCTCTGTTGAAAACAGAGAACACATGACAGATTCAATGGTGTCATCATAGATATCTAATTCTAGTTATGTTGGTGTCATTCTAGAAATCAAATCTAATTCTAGTTCTCTTGGTGTCATTCTAGAAATCAAATCTAATTCTAGTTCTGTTGGTGTCATTCTAAAAATCTAATCTAATTCTAGTTCTCTTGGTGTCATTCTAGAAATCAAATCTAATTCTAGTTCTGTTGGTGTCATTCTAGAAATAAAATCTAATTCTAGTTTCCTTGGTGTCATTCTAGAAATAAAATTGAATTCTAGTTCCGTGGGTGTCATTGGAACTAGAATTTGAAGTAACTGTGACAGTGAAACAATGTCCGACCTGATGCTTCAGATGGAGGGGCTGCTGCTGACTCCAGCAACTGTCCTGGGATCTGGGGATACAGGAGAGAAAATACATTTAATCTAGACTTTAGATCTTTAGATCTACAGTGTCAGTATGACAAACTAAGCAGTGTAGACTAGATGCTGTTATTCCAGACTATAAATTGTTTTACGTTTCGTATGGTATGTATTAATTTGTGGATGTCCATCATCCATTTCATATGATATGTTACAAATTGCAATTCATACAATATGTTACGAATTGTTATGGTTAGAGTTAGCTAACATGCTAAGTAGTTGCTAATTAATGCTAAAGTTGTCAATGATGAGATTTGAACACACAACCTTTGGGTTGCTAGACGTTCACGTTATACGCCCACTCATCCACCCCGATAACATATACTAATTTGCGTGTCCCGGATTTTCAATTACTATGTTACGTCTAGTCAATGAGACCAGGCTGGAGCTATATGAACATTATCGGTATGCCTTGTCCTCCTGTTCAACTCCTCCCTTGGGTACGTTAGAATTCCCCGTCAAGTCTTTATTATGTAAACTAATGTTTACAAATTTCCTGCACAAGTGTCCCCTGGTGGCATTGATAATATAGAGAACATGGTGTCAAATGACCTCATTTGTTTATAAAGGACACTGAATATGTTACAGCTTCAATTGTTTTATTGTTCATCAATTGATAACCAGAATGAAAACTAATGCAGAAAGTTACATAGCAAATATAGACCTGTTCCCTCTTCATCCCTCTGTCCAGCTCGGAGCTTCCCTCCTCCTTCGTCTCCTCCCCTCTGCGTGTCTCCCCAGAGCGAGTGAGCATTGTGAGGGCAGCGCACTGTTTCCGTAGCGACAAGAGGTCGGGGTACAGGAGAGCTGTTAGAAAAAAGACTCACTGTGATATCTTCATCATGCTCACGGTGTGGCAGTTCTGAGGTGGCTCAGTTGGTTGGAGCACGGTGCTGACAACATTAGGGTTATGGGTTTGATTCCCACGTGGAGCACGGTGCTGACAACATTAGGGTTATGGGTTTGATTCCCACGTGGAGCACGGTGCTGACAACATTAGGGTTATGGGTTTGATTCCCACGTGGAGCACGGTGCTGACAACATTAGGGTTATGGGTTTGATTCCCACGTGGAGCACGGTGCTGACAACATTAGGGTTATGGGTTTGATTCCCATGTGGAGCACGGTGCTGACAACATTAGGGTTATGGGTTTGATTCCCACGTGGAGCACGGTGCTGACAACATTAGGGTTATGGGTTTGATTCCCATGTGGAGCACACATACAGTACTACGATATAAGAACTATGAGCTGCTTAGAATTAAAGCATATTACAGTATTACTACTATCTGCAGAGGAGCTATAATACTCACAGCCAGAGGGGGCACTGTAGAGAAGAGCTACAATACTCACAGCCACAGGGGGCGCTGTAGAGAGGAGCTATAATACTCACAGCCAGAGGGAGCACTGTAGAGAGGAGCTATAATACTCACAGCCACAGGGGGCGCTGTAGAGATGAGCTATAATACTCACAGCCAGAGGGGGCGCTGTAGAGAGGAGCTATAATACTCACATCCAGAGGGGGCACAAATCTCACAGTTGGCTTGGTATGTGTTCACGTGGTTGAATGTCTCTTATTAGGCAAAGTGAGTAACATTCTCAGTTAGTCTAATCCCAAATGTGGTTTCTTTAGAAATATAGCCTTTCTAGGTTTAAACAAATTAGTGAGGTCACCTCTACAGCACTGATGATACGATTCTCCTTCTCTTTGAGGGCAATGGCATCAGGAGAGGATTTGGACCTACTAGAGAGAGAGAGAGAGAGAGAGAGAGAGAGAGAGGGAAACAGAGAGGTGATTCAAAGAGGGTAAAGTTCAAAGTGTGTTGTGAAAAAAAGCTTTTTGTGTGCTTTGTGTACAACGGAATTAACTGCGGTTGTATGGGGGTTATAAATATTTGACGTGACATTACCGTTGAAAACGTGTTAACGCGTTTGGTAGAAAGGGTTTTTACTGCGTTTGTATTATTGACATTGCCTGAGGAATCCTATAGGATTGTGCTCAAAACCCATCACCTCAAAAGAAGGGGTCCTGTGCCCTCTCAGCCTTGTCCAACAGGAATAGAATGTGTGGGACATTCAAGGCTTGCCTGGGGAAGGAAACGCTGCTACTGTTACCAGAACGTGGCTGCAAAATATCTGTTGTGCATCACCCAGGTGGGTGCTACACATTGGTGGTGAATGCCATACCATGCACACGATGTACCTTGAGACCTAATGAAAAACACTACATTAATCCAATCCATTAACATGGCCAATATACAATATGTCTGACAGTTATATCGGACAACTCAAGAGGATGTTTGTGTGTGTGTGTGGGAAATACGGGAGACTGTGTGTGTTCTGACATGTCAGGCTCGGCCAAGGCGATGCGTATGTCTCTCGGAGAGCTCCATGGCCTGCTGGATCTCCTCAGGAAGAGAGGGGTAAGGTCGCGATGACGTCAAGACATACATACAATATACTGTACATCTTCCTGATTGGACAGTTGTGGTTCTGTAAAGAAATTCAATAAATGTAATTTTATTTGTCACATGCACCGAATACAACAGGTGTAGACCTGCTTGTTTACAAGCCCTTAACCAACAATGTAGTTTTAGGAAAATGAAGGTTATGAACGACATTTACTAAATAAACTAAAGTAAAAAAATAAAAGAGAAACAATAAAATAACAATAACAAGGCTATATACAGGGGGTACAGGTCAGTAGAGGTAATATGTACATGTAGGTAGGGTAAAGTGACTATGCATAGATAATAGATAATAAACAGCAAGTAGAAGCAGCGTTAAAAAAAAGGGGGGGGTCAATGCAAATAGTCTGGGTAGCCATTTGTTTAGCTGTTCAGCAGACTTATGGCTTGGGGGTAGAAGCTGTTAAGAAGCCTTTTAGACCTAGACTTGGCGCTCAGTGCTGCTTGCCGTGTGGTAGCAAAGAGACCAGTCTATGACTAGGGTGACTGGAGTCTTTGGCATTTTTTAGGGCCTTCCTCTGGCACCGCCTGGTATAGAGGTCCTGGATGGCAGGAAGCTTGACCCCAGTGATGTACTGGGCCGTACGCATTACCCTCTGTAGCACCTTGCGGTCGGAGGCCGAGCAATTGCCATACCAGGGGGATAGTTTGAATTGGGGATAGTTTAACCAAAATATGCCACAAGACCTAGAATTGCCTTATGTGTCTCCCACAAAAAAAGGTTCACTGTTATTAGCTAACTTTTTTGATGAATTTAAGCAGGCTTAACTTACCATGGAAAATTTCCGGAAAATTCATGAAATTCACCGGAAGTGTTTCCAAACCTCGTTTGGACCATGATAGTTTGTTGGTGATGTGAACACAGAGGAACTTGAAGCTCTCAACTTGCTCCACTACAGCCCCGTCGATGAGAATGGGGGTGTGCTCGGCCCTCCTTTTCCAGTTGTCCACAATCATCTCCTTTGTCTTGATCGCGTTGAGGGAGAGGTTGTTGTCCTGGCACCACACTTCCAGGTTTCTGACCTCCTCCCTATAGGTCCCTATAGGTTGTCTCATCTATGTCGGTGATCAGGCCTACCACCTTTGTGTTGTCGGAAAACTTGTGCTAGGCCACGCAGTCGTAGGTGAACAGGGAGTACAGGAGGGGACTAAACACACACCCCTGAGGGCCCCTGTGTTGAGGATCAGTGTGGCAGATGTGTTGTTGCCTACCCTTACCACCTGGAGGTGGCCCGTCAGGAAGTCCAGAATCCAGTTGCAGAGGGAGGTGTTTAGTCCCAGGGTCTTTGAGAACACTATGAGCTTTGAGAGCACTATGGTGTTGAATGATGAGCTGTAGTCAATGAACAGCATTCTCGTGTAGGTGTTCCTTTTGTCTATGTGGGAAAAGGCAGTGTCGAGTGCGATTGAGATTGCGTCATCTGTGGATCTGTTGGGGCGGTATGCATGCATTAGTGTTTCTTGTCTCGAAGTGCACATAGAAGCCATTTTGCTCGTCTGGTAGGCTTGTGTAACTGGCCAGCTCGCGGCTGGGCTTCCCTTTGTAGTCCGTAATAGTTTACAAGCCTTGCCACATCCGATGAGCATCGGAGCCAGTGTAGTAGGATTCAATCTTAGTCCTGTATTTACGCTTTGGCTGTTTGATGGTTCGTCTGAGGGCATAGCGGGATTTCTAATAAGCGTCCGGGTTAGAGTCCCTCTCCTTGAAAGCGTCAGCTCTACCCTTTAGCTCAGTGTGGATGTTGCCTGTAATCCATGGCTTCTGGGTGGGGTATGTACGTACGGTTACTGTGGGGGCAACATCATTGATGCACTTATTGCAGGGCGTGAGCCAGGTGCCCCAGCGAAGTTGGCTCAAAACAAAAGTGATGTTGGTTACACGTGGATTAATGTGCATTAATTTTGTTTTCACATGCAAAAGTGATTTATTTTGATAAAAATATTTTATCTGGGGCTAGGGCTCCCGAGTGGTGCAACGGTCTAAGGCACTGCATCTCAGTGCTAGAGGAGGCGTCACTACAGACCCTGGTTCAATTCCAGGCTGTATCACAACCTTCCGTAATTGGGAGTCATATGGGTCGGCTCACAATTGGCCCAGCGTGGTTAGGGTTTGGCTGTGTTAGGCTGTCATTATAAATAAGAATTTGTTCACGAACTGCTTGCCTAGTTAAAAAAAAATCCTGATTTGCCTAGTTAAATATAGGTTAAATAAATAAAACATCTGACTTCCCAAAAACTCCGCTTTTACCCGTTCACGTCACGGGACCAAAGTACCCACCACGGTTGAGCTAAATCGAACTCCCTCATTGGTAAATCACTGGGCCGGGCAGAAGACCAATCAAAACGTTTCAAAGTAGAGTTATTTCCGAGTAACCCACTCAGGATGGAGCTCTATGGCGTGTCCACGTTTCTTATGGACATGCAACGCCTCTGCGCGAGGAATGTCAGGTTGTCACTAGTTACCACAGCCACAAAGTCAAAATTGGCTCTATTGAAAAATGTCATGAAAACCAATATGTGCTTTTTGGTCTTCATTTATGCTTAGGGTTATGCATAAGGTTAGTAATGTGGTTAAGGTTAGGTTTAAATTCCAATTTTAAGAAGATAAATTGTAGAAATGGGCGGGGTTTAGCCATAGTTAACACTTTGTGGCTGTGGTAACTCATGACGACCGAACGTCAGTGTCAGATTAAAACGAGTATAGGGTAGTGTAGCACAAATTATAAAGGTTTTAAAATGGCATATAATTCCGGTAGTCCGTATAGAGGAGCTCCACAACAACAACAACAACAACAACAATACAATAACGCAGCGCCGGGACCGGATCAAGGTTTTCTTTGGAATATATTTCAGAGGTGAGGGAAAACACGTCTTTCGTGGCTGGCTATCCGCTTTGGTTTGAGCTTCATTTTGAAAACTGCTGCCACGGCGCATAATTGGCAGAGATAATAATAGCACAATTTATGTTCGGTTCGCATACAAAGTTATTGTTTTCATATTACAACCATGGTTCCATGAGGACATGTATTTGACAGAATGGTTTTTAATTTATTTTAATTTGCAAAAAAATATATACATATTATTGGGATTTATTTTGCCTGTCATTTGGCTCTATATTATTGGGATTTATTTTGCCTGTCATTTGTCTCTAGTAAGTACGTTTTTTTCTCACTTCCTATTTTACTCAATAGCATTATGACATTTTCTTGACACACATACAAGGCCATAATGTTGTTCAATGGGCTTCTTGGAGTTGATTTAGGCAATGGCATCACATTAAAATAATCGAATAATTTACTATCGGTTTCTATTTTGTCGGGCAGTTATCCAATGAGAATAGCTTTGAGGAAACTTTATTTTACAAGAACTGACAAGAGAGCGGCCTTGACAATTTACATACAGTAATAACTGGAAAGAGCTGGCATAAGGTTGTAGTAGAAAAATAGGAAGTTGCTCTTGTCCCTGGTGGTAGTATTGAGTTATGTAATACTGCAGAGGACCCATGGTGCTTTGCTTTCTCTCAACATTAAAATGCTGGAGGCACAGCAAGACCTGAAACACCTTGTTGAATAATTTATAACAGCCAGATAAGACCTAGTTCCAGTTATCTGTATTCCACCACACACTCTCCATCCAATCCAAGCAACTCACTGTGGCTGGAACTCCCTCCCTGGGTCATATGACTTGAGTGGTCAAAGTGTAAATGCATGAGTCACTAGCAACTTGGACCTTTCATAGCATTTCCGCTTGGCATGTGTCGTAGAATGTTCCTTTTCCACTCTCCACCTATAGGATCATCAGATTCCATCACACTGGCATGTCAAAAAATGTGGGCATCAAAGACGGCCTCGAATAGAACAGCAAAGGATCAGTCTAGGATCGAGGCCCAGGTCAACATCTCTGTGACGATACAAACAATTGCTTTCACTGTCTGCCGTTAGTGAATAAGCAATGGTTTAGGGTCATGTTGCCCCCCCCCTACCATGAGAGCCAGCATGACATACACTGCTAAACCATTTGATTGGAGGACTATGTTCTGCCAGGCCTGTCGTAACTTGAATCGCTTCATAGGAAAAACGGAGACAGATTGGGGAAATGTTAAGATTCCAATGGCTGCTGTGCTGCGTACCGATCATTAGTAGGATCTGTTCTGAACACCATTCGGCAAATGGGCAGATGGTTCCAACTTCTGCTTCAGGCCAGGAAAAGGAATCATAATGATGCTCTCGCACTTCATCTCATGTTATGTAAAACCCAGTGAGGTAAGTTAACCTGAGGTAGAGAGAGGAATAACAAGAAGTAGACCGTGTGTAGTTGGACACAGCACAGACCCTACTCTAAAAGTGTTTAATATTAGGTACACCCTCTGACCAACCTTCATCTTCTTACAGTCTGTAGGAAGTCACAAAGTGTCCCTTCGTGGAAACAGGTTTTGTCCCGTCTTGCTATGCAAAGACTGAGGTTTAGTTGGTGTGTTGTTGGGTTTGAGATGTTGCTATGTGAGTCATTCAGGATGGGATGATTGCCCTTCATTTCACAGAGGAGAAGGTTATTCCAGATCTGGAAGGCAAAGCCTCTTATTTCTGTTCATGTTCAACCCACAAAACGTCTCTCACGTCGAAATAGAACGCTTGTACCATTCTTATACTGTTAAATTGGAACATGATTTTACAAATTAGGCTAATTAATTTGTGATGCAACACTTCTGTGACAGATAGCTCTGGGTTCTGAGATTCTACAATAGAATACGATATCTGTGTCTATTGTAAATTCAAAACGAAAACCTTCATTGCATCTCATCTATTTTCCCTCAATGGAAAAGCCTCCTTTCTTTGGCATTGCATGCAAAATATAATAGCTAGCCTGATCCCAGATCTGTTTATGCTGCACTGTACCCAACTCCTATGCTTGTTGTCATGCCAAACATTGCTGGCAAGACTGCACAAACAGACCATAATAGCCCTCTTGCCAACAGTCTGGCTATTACATCATACAGGAGTATAGCACTAGTAACTCGCATCATCACGCTGTTTGTATGCTGTTGCCACCATCACTGATCTGTGATGGTGGCACGGGCGTCCCTGTAAAACGACACTCGTCACCATCCCCGATAAGCCGTCGTCCCTCCCGTCCCGAGATCAGCCCCCACACACACTTTCATTGAATGGAGTGTTGACATTCTGACAAGGGGCTTTACAGCGTGGCTGTAGGATTTCAACAGGGCTCTACTGTGTGTTAATACCGGTTGTCTTGTTTCCCCCCCAGAGTGGACAAGGACAGGAGCGCCGTGATATCAGACACAGAGCTGCAACAGGCCTTATCGAACGGTACGTTCTTACTCCTCTCCACCTCAACACGGCTTCCTTCTCTCATTTCAACACCTGGTTAAGGACTGAGAGATAAGGAAAGTTGGTGGTCTGCACACAAATGTTTTGTTTTTACCTCAAAATGGCTGACCTATCAGGGGAAAAGGTCATCTGATGACACAGGGAGAGTACTTCCTGTATGAGGCAGGAAGTGTCTGACGACGGCTACCACCTGATAATCAACTCAACACCCTCTTGTTGTGGTGATATGACAGAGAGGAGTGGCTTAGCCAACGCCATGAGCGCAACATGACAATCTTCCCACCAGGCTGAATGGCGAGATATGCTCAGTTGAGTCAGTGATGTGACTGAACATCGGGTTTACCTTTGGGCACTTGTTCCAACAAAGCAAACTTTGAGACCATGTTAATAATAACAATTTATTCCGAACCTCAACATTTTGAATCGATCGAGGACTTTGAAAAGGTTTGAATGGATATTCTTCTGACTGTTTTTGGACACTGAAAAATAGTCAGGAGCGATGAAAGAAGCTGTTGTCTGGCAGTAGCCCTGGTTCAGAATACTGATGACTAGGCCGCGTGGAAGGCAGACAGGAACTGTGTTCACACACACAGTCAGTCCAGTTCATTTAGTAGGGCTGTGTCATGATGAGGCTGTGCCAGTGAGACTGTGTGTGACTGACCAAGCTGCTGACTGAATGCAAGCTGTGCCCGTCCTCGGCCGTGCGCTTCACTGACCATGCCCATGGTGTTGTCACTGTCACTCTGATATTCACTCAGATCCTCACTGTCAATCTGACCCTCACCCAAACCTCACTGTTCTCTTCCTCATTCTCTTTTCTTCTTGTAAAACTGCTCTTTTCACCTCTTCTCTTATCGATCCTCCCCTCTTTCGACTCCTCTCCCGAATTCTCATCATCCCCCTTCCCCCTCGTCTTCACTTGTTTCCGCTCATCTTCCTCCTTTCCTTTCTTCTTATCGATCCTCCTCTCTTGGCGCCTCTCCCCACTCTCATCGTCTCCTTCCCCCTTGTTTCCTCTCATCTTCTCAGTGCAACTCCCTGATGAGAAAGTGATAGCCACCCCGCTGTACATCACCAGTCTTTCATTAAAGGGATTGTTTTTTATAGGTGCCGGGGCCTTTTAGCTAGGTCTTCATATTTAACGATCCTCTTACCACCTGCTCTGTCTGCACAAAGCACCTGCCAAAATGTACCCAGACTGATATTTATGTTCTTTGATACATTTTTGGGTTTCGGAGCCCACCACTCTAGTAGTTACTGAAATCGGCAGCATTGCATTCACTGTGCTGAGTAGTTTTGAATGGGAGGTCTGCCTACGTGCCAAGAAAATCTAGACCATCTACTAATAACTATCTCCTGCATTGACTCGTCCTGAATCGCCCCATGAACAGACTGAATAATAACACAGAACAAACATGTCTGGCTTTGACAGGAAATATGCACAATTAGGCTAGGTCCCATGTGGCTCAATTGGTAGAGCATGGCGCACGCAATGCCAGGGTTGTGGGTTCAATTCCCACGGGGGACCAGTATGAAAGAGTAGGATAAATGTATGTACTCACTACTGTAAGTCGTTCTGGATAAGAGCATCTGCTGAATGCCTAAAATGAAATGTTTGTCTAGGGGCAGATTGTCTGGCCTCTGTGGCTCCGTGCTCAGCCCTCTGCCTCCACTAGGTGTCGGAGAGGAAAAGAGGCGATGGGGTGATTTGTCTGTCTCAAGGTCGAGCTCAACCTTGCACATGCAGTTTTTTAGCCTGCCTAGTAAGTGAGAGTGTGTTACTATGTTTCAATTCAAACATGTGTGAGTGTCTCACTGAGCCTCTCCCGTGGGGAGCTGTTCTCTCACTGAGCCTCTCCCGTGGGGAGCTGTTCTCTCACTGAGCCTCTCCCGTGGGGAGCTGTTCTCTCACTGAGCCTCTCCCGTGGGGAGCTGTTTTCTCACTGAGCCTCTCCCGTGGGGAGCTGTGTTGCAGTCACCCTGTTTTTTTTGGTGTTTTTTTTCCATGTCCCTGCTCCTTCTTCATGAGTGAACACCGGGCAACACAGTGAGAAGGCCCAGTGTGGGTACTGCACAGAGGAAACTTTATCTCACAGGCTGTAAAACCAGTCCAGACCCTGTCCCAGCCAGTCCCACCCAGCTGTAAAACCAGTCCAGACCCAGTCCCTGTCCCATCCAGCTGTAAAACTAGTCCAGACCCAGTCTCTGTCCCATCCAGCTGTAAAACCAGTCTAACCCAAGCTGTATTACCAGACTGGTCCCTGATCCAGACCCAATCCAGCTGTATTACCAGACTGGTCCCTGACCCAGTCCAGCTGTATTACCAGACTGGTCCCTGACCCAGTCCAGCTGTATTACCAGACTGGTCCCTGACCCTGACCCAATCCAGCTGTATTACCAGACTGGTCCCTGATCCAGACCCAATCCAGCTGTATTACCAGACTGGTCCCTGACCCAATCCAGCTGTATTACCAGACTGGTCCCTGACCCAATCCAGCTGTATTACCAGACTGGTCCCTGACCCAGTCCAGCTGTATTACCAGACTGGTCCCTGATCCAGACCCAATCCAGCTGTATTACCAGACTGGTCCCTGATCCAGACCCAATCCAGCTGTATTACCAGACTGGTCCCTGATCCAGACCCAATCCAGCTGTATTACCAGACTGGTCCCTGACCCAGTCCAGCTGTATTACCAGACTGGTCCCTGATCCAGACCCAATCCAGCTGTATTACCAGACTGGTCCCTGATCCAGACCCAATCCAGCTGTATTACCAGACTGGTCCCTGACCCAATCCAGCTGTATTACCAGACTGGTCCCTGACCCAATCCAGCTGTATTACCAGACTGGTCCTTGTCATTGCAGAGGAAAGGCTTAATGAGAAGCTGTTCAGTTTACTTCACTGCAAAGCTTTCTCTCTCTTTAAACTATTTAAAAGCTGCGAACTCTTTGGCTTGTCTAAAACCTGGTGAGGACCTAGGATGATCTTTCCTGTCTCTCTCGCTCTCTGAGCAGTGAGGGTGAGTCAGCAAGCATTAGGGAACCCTGATAAATCTCCAGCACTTTCTCCGGGGTAGCAGTTCTGCTGTTACCCAATGCATACCCAAGATAAGAACATAACGGTTGCTTAAGCCACCAGAGTTCTCCACCACTAACACTTGGCCTAATTCCCTCTTCTGGTTGTTCTGTTATGAATGGCCTGGTTCATTGAAGTCCAAAGCTATTAACCTGGCAGTCATCCTGTACGATTTAACTCTTAGTGGCTTTAATGTCCTCATTTGTTTCGCTTATCTTATCTTCTCTCTCTAGGTACATGGACCCCATTCAATCCAGTGACGGTCCGATCAATCATATGTGAGTAGTCTCTCATTGACCCTTGACACACAAACAAACTTGCACAACGACAAGCCTATATTGTCCTGTTGTACTAGCATTGTTGATATGTTTTTCCCATAGCAACCAACAAACCTTAACGTTTGTGTGCAGTGACATGTTTCAACCCGGCTCCCCAGTTAATTGGGAGCATGCAGCCAGTGGAGGCTGCTGGGGGGAGAATGGCTCATAATAATGGCGGGAACGGCGTGAATGGAATGGCATCAAATACATGGAAACCATGGAAACCCTGTGTTTGTCTTTGATACCATTCTGCTCCAGCCATTACCACGAGCCCATCCTCCCCAATTAAGGTGCCACCAACCTCCTGTGCATGCAGCTATCAGCAAAAGGGAGTATTTCCTTCCCACAAACAAGGTGTTTGTTTGTCTCAAAAGGCATATCCGTCTATATTCACACACTGACCTTTTTGATTGGTTAACAAACTTAATTACACCTTCAGCAACTGGATCATTCTGGAGTCTGAGAAGTGTAGTGGAATGTGAATTTTATATATATATCAAAGAAAATACAACTAGTTTTCTATGAAGTTATTTTAAAGCTCACAATAATCCCCCATTTGCTTCCCACTGTACTGGAGCCTACTGTGTAAATCTGTTGTATTCGATTGGCCATCCAGACCTTCCATGTGATGAAGCCCTTTTATTAGGATGTAATTGGATAGAACCACAGGGGAGAGTTCAAACAGGCAAGATTTCTTTAACTCTGTGTCATAACACATGATGTGAGACCTTAGCCCATTGTGTTAGTGTTCCAGCATTGAACTACACTTCCCAGCTGCTCTTTCTCCTTAGTTGTAGTTCTCAGTGGTCTAGACCTATTCAGGGATTCAGGATGTTTTAGATAGAAATGTAATTTATAAAGATGACATGGTGCCTGATTCTATAAGACAGAAGAAAAAAACCCACACCTATTCTACAAAGTGCATTTCTATCAGTGTTATTTTACATCGTTGCACCATACTGAACAGACCCCAACTTGCTCTCACTCATGTCTCCTCTATTGGCTTCCCTTTCACAGCCATGTTTGACAGGGAGAACAAAGGAGGGGTGAACTTCAATGAGTTTGCGGGCGTGTGGAAGTACATCACGGACTGGCAGAACATCTTCCGCACCTACGACAGAGACAACTCGGGCTTCATCGACAAGAACGAGCTGAAGCAGGCACTGACTGGATTCGGTGAGCAGTATGCTTTCCCTATTTGACCATACTGATGGAGGGCCAACCGTTGCATGTATTTGGTTCGCAAGGTCAGCCCCGATATTCCAATGCCCTTCCGTAAGGTATGTGTATGTGCCTAAATGGTTGTGTAGATCAGTGGAGGCTGCTGAGGGGAGAACAGCTCATAAAAATGTCTGGAACGGAGAGAATAGAAGGGTAGCATCACATGGAAACCATGAGTTTCATGTATTTGATATCATCCCACTGATTCTGCTCCAGCCATTACCACAAGCCTGTCCTCCCTAATTAAGATGCCAACCAACCTGTGGTGTAGATATAGTCATGCATTGTTATATATTTTTTTGTCCTTGTATTATTAAAACGAAGTAGTGCTTTGTCCTTTGTGAAGTGAGCAGGATAAAGCCCTATGGATGTTACACATTGGGTAAGGGGTGTTGAACATGTGTTTCTGTGATGTTGACTGTTCTCTGTTCTCCTCCCAGGGTATCGTCTCTCAGACCAGTTCTACAATACTCTCATAGAGAAGTTTGACAGGCAGAGGAAGGGACAAGTGGCCTTCGATGACTTCATCCAGTGTTGTATTGTTCTACAGGTAACTGTTTTAATGGGCCTACTGTGCACATACCACTGGTTGTGTAGGGCTGTAGAATGTACTGTTTTAATGGGCCTACTGTGCACATACCACTGGTTGTGTAGGGCTGTAGAATGTACTGTTTTAATGGGCCTACTGTGCACATACCACTGGTTGTGTAGCGCTGTAGAATGTACCGCTGGTTGTGTAGCGCTGTAGAATGTACTGTTTTAATGGGCCTACTGTGCACATACCACTGGTTGTGTAGCGCTGTAGAATGTACCGCTGTAGAATGTACCGGTGGTTGTGTAGCGCTGTAGAATGTACCGCTGTAGAATGTACCGGTGGTTGTGTAGCGCTGTAGAATGTAGCGCCGTAGAATGTAGCGCTGTAGAATGTACCGCTGGTTGTTTAGCGCTATAGAATGTACCGCTGGTTGTGGAGCGCTGTAGAATGTACCGCTGGTTGTGTAGCGCCCCGGAATGTACTGCTGGTTGTGTAGTGCCCCGGAATGTACCGCTGATTGTGTAGCGCCCCGGAATGTACCGCTGGTTGTGTAGCGCTGTAGAATGTACCGCTGGTTGTGTAGAGCTGTAGAATGTACCGCTGGTTGTGTAGAGCTGTAGAATGTACCGCTGGTTGTGTAGCGCTGTAGAATGTAGCGCTGGTTGTGGAGCGCTGTAGAATGTAGCGCTGGTTGTGTAGCGTCCCGGAATGTACCGCTGGTTGTGTAGCGCTGTAGAATGTAGCGCTGGTTGTGTAGCGCTGTAGAATGTAGCGCTGGTTGTGTAGAGCTGTAGAATGTAGCGCTGGTTGTGTAGCGCTGTAGAATGTAGCGCTGGTTGTGTAGCGTCCCGGAATGTACCGCTGGTTGTGTAGCGTCCCGGAATGTACCGCTGGTTGTGTAGCGCTGTAGAATGTAGCGCTGGTTGTGTAGCGCTGTAGAATGTAGCGCTGGTTGTGTAGCGCTGTAGAATGTAGCGCTGGTTGTGTAGCGCTGTAGAATGTAGCGCTGGTTGTGTAGAGCTGTAGAATGTAGCGCTGGTTGTGTAGCGCTGTAGAATGTAGTGCTGGTTGTGTAGCGTCCCGGAATGTACCGCTGGTTGTGTAGCGTCCCGGAATGTACCGCTGGTTGTGGAGCGCCCCGGAATGTAGCGCTGGTTGTGGAGCGCTGTAGAATGTACCGCTGGTTGTGGAGCGCCCCGGAATGTAGCGCTGGTTGTGGAGCGCCCCGGAATGTAGCGCTGGTTGTGGAGCGCTGTAGAATGTAGCGCTGGTTGTGTAGCGCTGTAGAATGTAGCGCTGGTTGTGGAGCGCTGTAGAATGTACCGCTGGTTGTGGAGCGCTGCAGAATGTACCGCTGGTTGTGTAGCGCTGTAGAATGTACCACTGGTTGTGTAGCGCTGCAGAATGTACCGCTGGTTGTGTAGCGCTGTAGAATGTAGCGCTGGTTGTGTAGCGCTGTAGAATGTAGCGCTGGTTGTGGAGCGCTGTAGAATGTACAGCTGGTTGTGGAGCGCTGTAGAATGTACCACTGGTTGTGTAGCGCTGTAGAATGTACCACTGGTTGTGTAGCGCTGTAGAATGTACCGCTGGTTGTGTAGAGCTGTAGAATGTACCGCTGGTTGTGTAGAGCTGTAGAATGTACCGCTGGTTGTGTAGCGCTGTAGAATGTACCGCTGGTTGTGGAGCCTACATTGTTAGCCCAGTATATACAGCCCATATTGAGATTGGACTTTGGGTTGGTTCAACATGGCATCTTTTCATTTATGTACATGACATTTTCGAGACTATTTTCAAATTAGATTTCTGACCTTGGTCCAGTGGTTTTTCCTGGCCATACTGTTGTCTGTAAATTAATTAAGATGTTTTTAGCTGGTTTCCCAGACACAGAAAGCCTAGTCCTGGACTAAACTCTTTCAATGGATAATCTCCATTTTGAATGTTTTCTTTTAGTTCTGGACTCTGCTTAATCTGTCTGGGAAAGTGGACAACAAGGTTTATTAAACAGAAATGGCATCTGTACTGGCTAGTATGTTTTAAGTCAAGATCTTCGTCTCTCCAGATCCACTGTAATATTATCTTCAATTACTTATTTTTTGTATTATTCTTTTTCATTTGTCACTTTCAGAGGTTGACCGACGTGTTCAGGAGGTACGACACGGACCAAGACGGCTGGATCCAGGTTTCCTATGAACAGTATCTATCCATGGTGTTCAACGTTGTATAGTAAAGACAAGAGCAGAACTGGACACAATTGTGCCAAAGCCAAATCCTTCCCACCTCCACAACATGTCTTCCTGGATAAAGATGACCAAAACACAAGTGGACTGGGACTCTGGGTTAGGATATAACAACATTACGTACTGTCTGTCATTGTTTATAATGTTTGTTTAATATCTGAATCTTATCTTGATAATGGTAAAGGCCTGAATATCTGTGTTTAAGGTAAACCTGCATTGTACATATCATTTAGGACAAATAACTGCATGCTTCCGGAGGACTTCTGCCAATGTTCAAAGCATGCCCTCTATCTCAGATCTATTTTGCTGAAGCCATGTTTACAAACACTGTGACAGCAGGTTATGGTGGGGCACAAAGCCTGCTTTTAGATTCACTGACATGCCAGCTAATGCCATATTTCTATAGTCTTATTTTTAATCAGCAAATGCATTTAAAAAAACAAAGTTAGAGCCTATTAGGATTTGAGGTAAAATAAGCGTATGCTTTTGTATTGCTTTTTTTGTGTGTGCATGATGCCTTAAACTGTATAAATGCAAGATTAACATCTTTTGTTAAAAAAGAAACCTGAAAAAAAGTTGTGAGCTCTGAATTGAACGTGTGGTGTGCAAAGACTAAACAGTTTTGCTGTTGAGGCAACAGTGTAACTTATTACTGTATACAATTATTGACGGAAGATAGTCAATGTGGTCCTCTGTAGCTCGGTTAGCAGAGCGTGGTGCTTGCAAGGCCAGGATAGTGAGTTTGATTCCTGAGACCACCCATACAATATGTTAAATATATGCATGAAAGCCAGTGCTAAATGGCATATTATACGATGAATGGATAAAATTGTCATGATTTATTGTATGGTACAAACCTTTGAAAGATTTGTGAAGAGGTAGATTTAGTCCGAGAGGAGTAGAGCCCCACAGTGGAGGTGTTGTAAAAGCCATAAAACCTAATGGTGACAAAGGGAAATGGTTCCAATTGTTTTTCCAAAGGGGATTTTACGAAACCGGTACATTTTGACAATTTATTAATTACTACATTTAGTTAACATTAGATCGTTAATCCACAGATTCTTACCTTTGCCTAGATTTGGCAGTCTCGTCCAGATCATCATCATGGGCTCCCGAGTGGCGCAGCGGTCTAAGGCCCTGCATCTCAGTGCAAGAGGCATCCAGGTTGAATCACATCCGGCTGTGATTGGGAGTCCCATAGGGCAGCGCACAATCGGCTCAGTGTCATCCGGGTTAGGGTTTAGCCGGGGTAGGCTGTCATTGTAAAAAATAATAATTTGTCCTTAACTGACTTGGCTAGTTAAATAAAAAGCAAATACATTTGTAGTTCTTTATGATAGCCACATTAGCATTTCATTTGTTGGGGATAAATACAGATGAATATATTGATAAGTCACCTTGTCCGAGAGAGATTTAGAAGGTTATCAAAACATCACACCAGGGCAAGCTTACATGAAACAAAGCCCTTATTTTAAGTGCTTCTAAAGTCCCCTATGGGAGAAATGAATGGTGGAACAACAATTGGAACCATTTCCCTGTTTGACTGCTAGGTTTTATGGGTATTGTGGTACTCTATAGGTGGTTAAACCAAAGGTACTTCTAACGTGTGGTTAAGCACTTCTCCAGAAAATGAACCTCTGTACAGTGATGTGCACTGCAGTGCAAGAAATTGCGCAACTTTGCCCTCTCCTGTCTGCTTTGGTGTATTTACACCGGTACATGCTCCAATTATGTACAGTATCTTCCTTCCACGTTTGCTAAGTTTCTGGGGGAACTTGCGAGGTGTTGCACATTGTTAGTAAACATTTGAAAGTTTGCAATTTTAATGTCGTTTGTAGATATGCACAAGAACATTAACTTTAAATTAATTTAGTTTCTGTGAGCTCAGCAGTTTAAGTTTTAATTTTTGCTTATCAAGCACATTTGGGGCGGCAGGTAGCCTAGTGGTTAGAGCGTTGGACTAGTGACAAAAAGGTACTTCCCGAAAAGTTGCTAGATCGAATCACCAAGCTGACAAACTACAAATGTCGTTCTGCCCCTGAACAAGGCAGTTAAACCACTGTTCCTAGGCTGTCATTGAAAATAAGAATGTGTTCTTAACTGACTTGCCTAGTTAAATAAAAGGTAAAATAAATAAACATCTATGGCCCGTCAGAGGCCATAGTGTTTTATTAGCTAGCTAGAAATCCGAGCTGTCAAGCTGCTACTGCTCTAGGCTGGTTACTTCTGAGTCTTCTGAGACACTTCAGCCGGAGAGGAATCAGAGAAAGGTAGCTAGCTACGTTGAACAACACAGCTGTCTCATATATGCAATGACATGTCTCTGGCAGAAGAGGGCAGCAACGACTTGCTTTCAGACCAGATGACATGGGGCAGTGGCATGTTTGTTCATTGCGGTGACTAAGGAGCCTAGTATAATATTTTAGACATCCTATGTATCACAGCATGTGGGTTTGTGTGTTGAGTTCTGCACTCAATTTACTGACCCTGGCTTCCCTTGAGTTGGGCTATGAAATTGCAGTCAATATTGAACAACAACAGACTACACTACTTCAAATCTTATACAACACTACATGATTGTATTATGTGGAAATGTGTTTTGGCTCATAAACTTTTTTATTTTACCAGGTTTAGTTGACTGAGAACACATTCTCATTTACAGCAACAACCTGGGGAATAGTTACAGGGGAGAGGGATGAATGAGCCAATTGTAAAAACTGGGGATGATTAGGTGACTGTGATGGTATGAAGGCCAGATTGGGAGTTTAGCCAGGACATTGGAGTTAACACCCCTACTCTTACAATAAGTGCCATGGGATCTTTAGTGACCACAGAGTCAGGCCACTAGTTTAACGTCCCATCTGAAAGACAGCACCCAACAAAGGGCAATGTCCCCAATCACTGCCCTGGGGCATTGGGATATATTTTTTTTTAGACCAGAGGAAAGGGGGCCTCCGACTGGCCTCCCAACACCACCTGGTCTCCCCTCCACAGACCAACCCTGCTTAGCTTCAGAAGTAAGCCAGCAGTGGGATGCAGGGTGGTATGCTGCTGGCTAACTGTTGAGGTTATGATTGTAGGATGGCTGGGGTGATGTAGGATCTCCCATCACTTTTGGATGCAGCTGCCTTACTGACCCGTGTTCAGACCATAAACATGTCATGTCAACTGTACTCTCTTTGCCACAAGCCATGCCCTGTTCCAGTTTTGAGGGCCATTTCTTTCTATGTGCTGTAGTCTCTCTCCAATTGTTGTGCAGTGCCCGGGTGGACTGTGATGGTGGAGGGGTTCCGTGGTCACCGTGGCGATCGACCGGCCCGTAACACTGCTGGACGAGCTGACGGCCTTCGACAGCGACCCCAACCTGACTGTAGCGGTGCTCCATGGCAACGGTGAGACACCCTGGACCCTGCACAGACAGGAGACGACAGACAGGAGATCAACTAATTCTGACAAAGGGTCAACAGGTCAGTAATCTGATCTAATTGCTCAAAAGACCAATTAGTGGCAACAATATCGTAATTGGGCTTCCTGTGTAAACACAGCCTATGACAACACCTGATGATGAGGATGTGTTGTCCTTCCACAGGTCCCCTACAGTTATACATACAAAACATGACATTCATCACTCTTTCTCAGACATACAGAACAGTAGACAGCATCACTTCTTTCTCAGACATACAAAACAGTAGACAGCATCACCCTGACATACAGAACAGTAGACAGCATCACTCTCTCAGACATGCAAACCAGTAGACAGCATCACTCTCTCAGACATACAAACCAGTAGACAGCATCACTCTCTCAGACATACAAACCAGTAGACAGCATCACTCTATCCAAGACATACAGAACAGTAGACTGCAAATTAGCAGGGAGGCAATGGTCACTCTCCAATTGTCCACATCACTAATGAACTGTCATGGTCCAAACACACCAAGACAGTCATGAAGAGGGCACGACAACACCTATTCCCCCTCAGGAGACTGAAAAGATTTGGCATGGGTCCCCATATCCTCAAAAAGTTTGACAGCTGCACCATCGAGAGCATCCTGACCAGATGCATCATCGCCTGCTATGGCAACTGCTCGGCATCTGACCCTAAGGCGCTACAGAGGGTAGTACAGCCCAGTACATCACTGGGGCCAAGCTTCCTGCCATCCAAGACCTATATACTAGGCAGTGTCAGAGGAAAGCCCAAATAATTGTCAAAGACTCCAGTCGCCCAGATCATAGACTGTTCTCTCTGCTACCGCACGGCAAGCGGTACTGGCACGCCAAGTATAGGACCAAAATGCTCCTTAACAGCTTCTACCCCCAATAAGCCTGCTGAACAATTATTCAAATGACCACCCGGACTGTTTACATTGACCCCCCCCCCCCCTCCATTTGTTTTTAGACTGCTGCTACTCGCTGTTTTATTATCTATGCATAGTCACTTTACCCTACCTATATGTAGAAATGACCTCGACTAACCTGTACCCCCACACATTGACTTGGTACCAGTACCCCCTGTATTTAGCCTCGTTATTGTTATTTTATTATGTTACTTTTGATAATTTTTTACTTGAGTTTATTTAGTAAATATTTTCTTAACTCTATTTCTTAAACTGCATTGATGAAGGGCTTGTAATTAAGCATGTCACGCTAAGTTCTACACCTGTTGTGTTCGGCGCGTGTGACAAATAACGTTTGATTTGACTTTTTTTAGGGGGGGGGGGGGGTAGGAGGGGGGTGGGATAGGAGCTTCTTCTACTGTCATTGACAACAGAATAATAATTCAGGTTTTGATATACAGTTGAAGTCGGGGGGTTTACATACACCTTAGCCAAATACATTTAAACTCAGTTTTTCACAATTCCTGACATTTAATCCTAGTAAAAATTCCCTGTCTAAGGTCAGTTAGGATCACAACTTTATTTTAAGAATGTGAAATGTCAGAATAATAGTAGAGAGAATGATTTATTTCAGCTTTTATTTCTTTCATCACATTCCCAGTGGGTCAGAAGATTACATACACTCAATTAGTATTTGGTATCATTGCCTTTAAATGGTTTAACTTGGGTCAAACGTGTCGGGTAGCCTCCCACAAGATCCCCCAAAATAAGTTGGGTGTATTTTGGCCCATTCCTCCTGACAGAGCTGGTGTAACTGAGTCAGGTTTGTTGTCACCTCCACAACATGATGCTGCCACCCCCGTGCTTCAAGGTTAGGATGGTGTTCTTCGGCTTGCAAGTCTCCCCCTTTTCCTCAAAGATAACGATGGTCATTATGGCCAAACAGTTCTATTTTTGTTTCATCAAACCAGAGGACATTTCTCCAAAAAGTACGATCTTTGTCCCGATGTGCAGTTGGAAACCGTAGTCTTTTTTTTAATGGTGGTTTTGGAGCAGTGGCTTCTTCCTTGCTGAGCGGTCTTTCAGGTTATGTCGATATAGGACTCGTTTTACTGTGGATATAGATACTTGTGTATATGTTCCCTCCAGCATCTTCACAAGGTCCTTCGATGTTGTTCTGAGATTGATTTGCACTTTTCGCACCAAAGTACGTTCTTCTCTAGGAGACACAACGTGACGTGATCCCATGGTGTTCATACTTACCTTTGTTTGTACAGATGAACGTGGTACCTTCAGGCGTTTGGAAATTGCTCCCAAGGATGAACCAGACTTGTGGAGGTCTACAATTGTTTTTCTGAGGTCTTGGCTGATTTCTTTTGATTTTCCCATGATGTCATGATTTCCCTCTGTGTTTGAAGGAAGGCCTTGAAATACATCCAAAGGTCCACCTCCAATTGACTCAAATGGTCAATTAGCCTATCAGAAGCTTCTACAACAATGGCATCATTTTCTAGAATTTTCCAAGCTGTTAAAGGCACAGTCAACTTAGTGTATGTAAACTTCTGACCCACTGGAATTGTGATACTGTGAATTACAGTCTGTTAACAATTGTTGGAAAAATGACTTGTGTCAGGCACAAAGTAGATGTCCTACTGACTTTCCAAAACTATAGTTTGTTAACAAGACATTTGTGGAGTGGTTGAAAAGCGAGTTATAATGACTCCAATCTAAGTGTATGTAAACTTCCAACTTCAACTGTATATATTTTATTCCTCCCAAGCAAGGTGTTGATAATCACACCTTCAACATGATATCCTTTTAATTTCATCAGAATATAATTATGGGGGGTAGGCTCCCCATAACACACTATACCAGTCACCAATTATTTAGATTCTTAATTATGCATGTAGAAAGAAACACAGGGGCCCAATCAGTTGTGAGGGGAGAGATCAAACACTCTCTGAAGCGTTTCGCCGGGCTGACTGCAGGCACTAGAAGATTAGAGTGGGAAACACATCCTCCATTCCTCCTCCTCCGTATCCCCCTCGCACACTGTCTAATTAGCCCTCATTTAACAGCATCCGGAAGATGGGCTTCACCAGGGTCCTGAGTGCCAGGCCTCTGCACGGCCTGTATTAACGTATATATGTTCACAGTTTCCAGGGCTCTGCGCTGTCAACCAGGGGGCGAGAATTATACCCACTTCCCAATACCTCTCCAAATAATCATCTCTCCCCTTCCAAATTAACTCCCTCAATTGAAATAATTTGTTCGACCTGGATCAACTCTCCCCCTCTATCTTAGAGTGTAGCATTGTCCCGAAAGGCTTTACTTGAATGGTTCTACACTTCGAAGCTGGATCCCGGCCAAATGCAGGCTACTTAATGTTGCTCGCTTCAACACTGAACTGAAAACCGTGTGTGTGGGTAAATGGGTTACCTTTGGCCAGTGTAAAGGACATATCTGGCAATGTGCACTGGGATTCCTTCATTGCTGACCACAAATATGATTCGTAATCCCTCTACTTGTGGAGATGACAGCTAGACATGTACAGGCTGAAATACTATTTTATTTATCCTTTATTAAACTAGGCAAGTTAGTTCATTAAGAACAAATTCTTATCTACAATGACAGCCTAGGTACAGTGGGTTAACTGCCTTGTTCAGGGTCAGAGTGACAGATTTTTACCTTGTAAGTTCAGGGATCCGATTTAGCAACTTTTCGGTTACTGGCCCAATGCTCTAACCACTAGACTACCTGCTGCCCCAAAATTACACAGCCATAAGGAAGCCATTTTGTAAAAATAAGGAAGCCATTTTGTATTTTTTTTGTCCAAAATGTAATATTTTTCATCTCCATTTTGGGAGAATTGTTTCAGTACTTTCCATGAAATTGAGTAATTCCAGTGCATTCAGAAAGTATTCAGACCCCTTCACTTTTTCCACATTTTGTTACTGACCGGCCTTTGTTTTTCTATGGTATAGTAGGTCAGGGCGCGACTGGGGGGGTTTTCTAGTTATTATTTTCTATGTGGGGTTCTAGTTTAGTTTTTCCTATGTTGGTGTTTGGTATGATTCCCAATTAGAGGCAGCTGGCTATCGTTGTGTCTAATTGGTGATTATATTTAAGTAGCATTTTTTTCCACCTGTGTTTTGTGGGATATTGTTTGTGTAGTTGCATGTCAGCACTTCATTGTCACGGTCGGTTTGGTCTTTATTGTTTTGTTGTGTGGTTCACTTATTTCTAAATAAAGATGTGGAACCCAGATCACGCTGCATGTTGGTCCGAGTGTGCTTCTAACGAACGTGACAGTTACGTTACAACCTTATTCTAAAATGGATTAAATGAACAGTTTTCCCCAGTCTACACACAATATCCCATAATGACAAAGCAAAAACAGGTTTTTGAAGTGTTTGCAAATAAATAGATTTTTTACGTAAGTATTCAAACCCTTTCCTATGAGATTCAAAATTGAGCTCAGGTGCATCCTGTTTCCATTGATCATCCTCATCCTGTTTCCATTGGTGTTTCCACAACCTGGAGTCCACCTGTGGTGAATTAATTTGATTGGACATGATTTGGAAAAGCACACACCTGTCTATATAAGGCATAACAGTTGACAGTGCATGTCAGAGCAAAAACCAAGCCATGAGGTTGAAGGAATTGTTTATAGAGCCCCGAGACAGGAATGTGTCGAGGCACAGATCTGGGGAAGGGTACCAAAACATTTCCGCAGCATTGAAGGTCATCAAGAACACAGTGGTCTCCATCATTCTTAAATGGAAGATGTTTGGAACCACCAAGACTAACTATAACCACCCGACCAAACTGAGCAGTCAGGGGAGAAGGGCCTTGGTCAGGGAGGTGACCAAGAACCAGATGGTCACTGACAGAGTTCCTCTGTGGAGATGGGAGAACCTTCCAGAAGGACAACCATCTCTGCATCACTCAACCAATCAGACCATTATGGTAGAGTGGCTATTTAAAAAAAAATTAAAGGCAAAAATGTTTTTGGGGAAATCGTATTTCTATGTTTTTGTGGTAAGGGGATGGGGGATTCTGAAGGTTTGCTAACAGTTTAAATAACTGCTAAGGTCACTTTTGTAGCACTTTCAATGAGGCCTTATTATCCCATACAGTACCAGTCAAAAGTTTGGACACCTACTCATTCAGTGGGTTCTTTATTTTGACTGTTTTCTACATTGTAGAATAATAGTGAAGACAAACTATGACAACACATATGGAATCATGTAGTAACCAAAAAAGTTAAAGAAATCAAAATGTATTATAGAATTCTACGTAGCCACCCTTTGCCTTGATGACAGCTTTGCACACTCTTGGCATTCTCTCAACCAGCTTCACCTGGAATGCTTTTCCAACAGTCTTGGAGTTCCCACATGTGATGAGCACTTATTGGCTGCTCTTCCTTCACTCTTCGGTCCAACTCATTCCAAACCATCTCGATTGGGTTGAGGTTTGGTGATTTTGGATTCCAGATCATCTGGTGCAGCACTCCATCACTCTCCTTGGTCAAATAGCCCTTACACAGCCTGGAGGTGTGTTTTGGGTCATTGTCCTGTTGAAAAACAAATGATAGTCCCACTAATCGCAAACAAGATGGGATGGCGTATCGCTGCAGAATGCTGTGGTTGCCATGCTGGTTAAGTGTGCCTTGAATTCTAAATAAATCACAGACAGCGTCACCAGCAAAGCACCCCCACACCATAACACCACCAGCTCCATGCTTCACGGTGGGAACACATGCGGAGATCTTCCGGTCACCTACTCTGCGTATCACAAAGACAAGGCAGTTGGAACCAAAAATCTCAAATTTGGACTCATCAGAACAAAGGCCTGATTTCCACCAGTCTATTGTCCATTGCTCACGTTTCTTGGCCCAAGCAAGTCTTTTCTTCTTATTAGTGTCCTTTAGTAGCGTTTTCTTTGCAGCAATTCGTCCATGAAGACCTAATTCATGAAGTCTCCTCTGAACAGTTGAGATGTCTGTTACTTGGACTCTGTGAAGCATTTATTTGGGCTGCAATCTGAGGTGCAGTTAACTCTGAACTTATCCTCTGCAGGGGAGGTAACTCTGGGTCTTCCTTTCCTGTGGTTGTCCTCAAGAGAGCCAGTTTCTTCATAGAGCTTGATGGTTTTTGCGACTGCACTTGAAGAAACTTTCAAAGTTCTTGACATTTTTCAGATTGACTGACCTTCATGTAATGATTAACTGTCATTTCTCTTTTCTTATTTGAGCTGTTCTTGCCATAATATGGACTTGGTCTTTTACCAAACAGGGCTATCTTCTGTATACCAACAGTATCTTGTCACAACACTACTGATTGGCTCAAATGCATTAAAAAGGAAAGAAATTCCACAAATGAACTTTTAACAAGGCACACCTGTTAATTGAAATGCATTCCACGTGACTACCTCATGAAGCTGGTTGAGAGAATTTCAAGAGTGTGCAAAGCTCTCATGAAGGCAAAGGGTGGCTACTTTAAAGAATCTCAATAAAATATATTTTGATTTGTTGAACACTTTTTTGGTTATTACATGATTCTATGTGTTATTTCATAGTTTATGTCTACACTATTATACAATGTAGAAAATAGTAAAAATAAAGATAAACCCTTGAATGAGTAGGCCAAACTTTTGACTGGTACTGTATGATAAAGTGTAGTCGACTGGGGCCATGAGGTATGGCCATGTACCTTCAACTTTCTCACAGGTTTTCCCATTTATAATTAGTAATACATGTATTTGTAAGTGCTTTTTAAAAACAACTAAAGAGACCTGTGTGCTCAATTTGAACATTGATTCCAGCTTGTTTCTCTGAGTCGGCCTTTAAACTCAACATGAAGTCACAATAAGGTGTTCTAATCTGTTTTAAAAACAGTAATATTATCGTATGTCTCCTGAGATGTAGTCCTTTTACAATATGTCATCATTCGGCTTCATTCAAACCCAGGAGGCTCCAAGACATAATCACACAGATACAGCCTTGTACTGTCACGGCTGGCTGAAGGACTGGACCAAGGTGCAGCATGGTAAGCGTACATTTTAACTTTATTTAAAAATGCCTGCCAACAAAAAACCAACCGTGAAGCTATGTGCCCTGAACAACTACAAAGTTAACTTCCCACAAAGCAGGTGGGGGAAAAGGGTACCTAAGTATGGTTCTCAATCAGAGACAACGATAGACAGCTGCCTCTGATTGAGAACCATACCAGGCCAAGACATAGAAATACAAAACATAGAAAAAAGGACATAGAATGCCCACCCTAGTAACACCTTGGCCTAACCAAAATAGAGAATAAAAAGTCTCTCTATGGCCAGGGCGTGACATGTACAGATGGTAGTATTGCTTTTCTCATCCTTAATCTCATTACAGTCAGAAAGAGAGAGGCCACACCGTTTCACAGCCCTCCTCCTCAGCGTCTGTGACATAGTGTTTGTAGGGCTCATGGGTAATTCATCCAACGGAAGGGGCTTAGGTCAGGGTGCGTTATTCTACCATTTAATGAGACCATTGTGTAGTAGAGAGAGACAGAGCCCACTCCAAGAGCAGAAAAGCATTTGTGTGCCAGCAAGCCAGAGTTCCTCCGTCCAGTTCTGCGGCCCTGCCTCTTAAATAAATAAAAAACTATCCTCGTCATTTTCCCTTCCTTTTCAGTTGCCAGCTGCTATACTTTGTCATTTTGTGGTCTCTTCCAGGAGGGAAATTTCTGTGCTGGTTACAATCTGAAAGAGCTGGTCCATCACATTGCCTCCGTGAGATTGGAGCAAGATGTTTCCAAAAGTCCTGCTCCTATGCTACGTGCATCTAAATAAAAACGTATCCGGCTTTACATCAGCCTCACATGCTATCAGTGTTGACGGATAACATACAACCTTTCAATGCATCTGTTTGTCATTATTGACCCCTCTGTATGTACATGTACATGCATCAGTGGGTTGTCTTTCATACAATATATCATCTCTAATCTCTAATACCAGTCTTTCTCAAGGTTGTATATTTTTTTTAAATGCCAAGGTCCTTCCTTGTTGTGGGCGTATGTTTGTGCAGGAAGTTTTGTTGCAACCTTGTTTAGTGAGTTTTTTTCTTTCATGCATCACTCAGGGTGGGTGTGTCGTGTCCTTCTCCGGGGTCCCTCCCGGCTGATGCTGTCCAAGCCATTGATACAGTGGATTGCGTAAGTATTCACCCCCTTTGGCATTTTTCCTATTTTGTTGCCTTACAACCTGGAATTAAAATTGATTTTTAGGTCATTTGATTTACACAACAAGCCTACCACTTTGAAGATGCAAAATGTTTTTTATTTTGAAACTAACAAACTACCCCCCCCCCCCCAACTCAATACTTTGTAGACCCACCTTTTGCAGCAATTACAGCTGCAAGTCTCTTGGGGTATGTCTCTATAAGCTTGGCACATCTAGCCGCTGGGATTTTTGCCCATTCCTCAAGGCAAAACTGCTCCAGCTCCTTCAAGTTGGCTGGGTTCCGCTGGTGTACAGCAATCTTTAAGTCATACCACAGATTCTCAATTGGATTGAGGTCTGGGCTTTGACTAGGCCATTCCAAGACATTTAAAATGTTTCCCCTTAAACCACTCAAGTGTTGCTTTGGCAGTATGCTTAGGGTCATTGTCCTACTGGAAGGTGAACCTCCGTCCCAGTCTCAAATCTCTGGAAGACTGAAACAGGTTTCCCTCAAGAATTTCCCTGTCTTTAGCTCTGTCCATCATTCCTTCAATTCTGAGCAGTTTCCCAGTCCCTGCAGATGAAAAACATCCCCACAGCATGATGCTACCATCACCATGCTTCACTGTGGGGATGGTGTTCTCGGGATGATGAGAGGTGTTGGGTTTGCGCCAGACAAAGTGTTTTCCTTGAAAGCCAAAAAGCTCAATTTTAGTCTCATCTGACTAGAGTACCTTCTTCCATATGTTTGGGGAGTCTCCCACATGCCTTTTGGTGAACACCAAATGTGTTTGCTTATTTTGTTATTTAAGCAATAGCTTTTTTCTGGCCACTTCTGTAAAGCCCAGCTCTGTGGAGTGTACGGCTTAAAGTGGTCCTATGGACAGATACTCCAATCTCCGCTGTGGAGCTTTGCAGCCCCTTCAGGGTTATCTTTGGTCTCTTTGTTGCCTCTCTGATTAATGCTCTCCTTGCCTGGTCTGTGAGTTTTGGTAGGCGGACCTCTCTTGGCATGTTTGTTGTGGATGCCATAGTCTTTCCATGTTTTAATAATGGATTTAATGGTGCTTCGTGGGATGTTCAAAGTTTCTGATATTTTTTTATAACCCAACCCTGATCTGTACTTCTCCACAACTTTGTCCCTGACCTTTTTGGTGAGCTCCTTGGTCTTCATAGTGCCGTTTGCTTGGTGGTGCCCCTTGCTTAGTGGTGTTGCAGACTCTGGGGCCTTTCAGAACAGGCATATATATACTGAGATCATGTGACACTTAGATTGCACACAGGTGGACTTTATTTAATTAATTATGTGACTTCTGAAAGTAATTGGTTGCAATATATCTTATTTAGGGGGTTCATAGCAAACGGGGTGAATACATACAGTGGGGCAAAAAAGTATTTAGTCAGCCACCAATTGTGCAAGTTCTCCCACTTAAAAAGATGAGAGAGGCCTGTAATTTTCATCATAGGTACACTTCAACTATGACAGACAAAACAAAAAACAAAACAAAAATCACATTGTAGGATTCTTTATGAATTTATTTGCAAATTATGGTGGAAAATAAGGTCAATTTGGTCAATAACAAAAGTTTATCTTAATACTTTGTTATATACCCTTTGTTGGCAATGACAAAGGTCAAATGTTTTCTGTAAGTCTTCACAAGGTTTTCACACAATGTTGCTGGTATTTTGGCCCATTCATGAATGCAGATCTCCTCTAGAGCAGTGATGTTTTGGGGCTGTTGCTGGGCAACACGGACTTTCAACTCCCTCCAAAGATTTTCTATGGGGTTGAGATCTGGAGACTGGCTAGGCCACTCCAGGACCTTGAAATGCTTCTTACGAAGCCACTCCTTTGTTGCCCGGGCGGTGTGTTTGGGATCATTGTCATGCTGAAAGACCCAGCCACGTTTCATCTTCAATGCCCTTGCTGATGGAAGGAGGTTTTCACTCAAAATCTCACGATACATGGCCCCATTCATTCTTTCCTTTACACGGATCAGTCGTCCTCGTCCCTTTGCAGAAAAACAGCCCCAAAGCATGATGTTTCCACCCCCATGCTTCACAGTAGGTATGGTGTTCTTTGGATGCAACTCAGAATTCTTTGTCCTCCAAACACGACGAGTTGAGTTTTTACCAAAAAGTTATATTTTGGTTTCATCTGACCATATGACATTCTCCCAATCTTCTTTTGGATCATCCAAATGCTCTCTAGCAAACTTCAGACTGGCCTGGACATGTACTGGCTTAAGCAGGGGGACACGTCTGGCACTGCAGGATTTGAGTCCCTGGCGGCGTAGTGTGTTACTGATGGTAGGCTTTGTTACTTTGGTCCCAGCTCTCTGCAGGTCATTCACTAGGTCCCCCCGTGTGGTTCTGGGATTTTTGCTCACCGTTCTTGTGATCATTTTGAACCCACGGGGTGAGATCTTGCGTGTAGCCCCAGATCGAGGGAGATTATCAGTGGTCTTGTATGTCTTCCATTTCCTAATAATTGCTCCCACAGTTGATTTCTTCAAACCAAGCTGCTTACCTATTGCAGATTCAGTCTTCCCAGCCGGGTGCAGGTCTATAATTTTGTTTCTGGTGTCCTTTGACAGCTCTTTGGTCTTGGCCATAGTGGAGTTTGGAGTGTGACTGTTTGAGGTTGTGGACAGGTGTCTTTTAAACTGATAACAAGTTCAAACAGGTGCCATTAATACAGGTAACGAGTGGAGGACAGAGGAGCCTCTTAAAGAAGAAGATACAGGTCTGTGAGAGCCAGAAATGTTGCTTGTTTGTAGGTGACCAAATACTTATTTTCCACCATAATTTGCAAATAAATTCATTAAAAATGTGATTTTCTGGAAATGTTTTTCTCATTTTGTCTGTCATAGTTGAAGTGTACCTATGATGAAAATTACAGGCCTCTCTCATATTTTTAAGTGGGAGAACTTGCACAATTGGTGGCTGACTAAATACTTTTTTGCCCCACTGTATGCATGCACCACTTTTCTGTTTGTTTTTTCTTCACTTCACAAATGTGGACTATTTTGTGTATGTCCATTATAAAATAGGAAAAGCACCAAGGGGGATGAATACTTTTGCAAGGCACTGTAGCAGCGGTCAGGGGCTACGCTGGGACTGGAGGGCTGGAGCTGGCTCTGTTGGCTGACCTGTCATGGGGGTCTTCTAACGCAGAGATAGTATGTGCATTCCACCTACTAGATGACCAGGGGCCACCTTCCTGAGCCTGTCCACCTCCCACTATTACCTAGTGTGTGACAGGTAATCTTGTGAGGCTGCAGCCGTCACCCAACCAGCGGAAGTCCACATCGTTACAAAGTGCCTGTTTCACAGCTACGTAGCCTTACAAGCCGCTGTCACTTTAGCTTTCTCCTGTTTGGATATCGCGTAACTCTGCGATAGCAGCAATGACCGTGGCCTTTAAAAGCATTGCACGTACATGCTGCAATCCCCGACGACCAGAAGGAGAGGAAACTAATGTAGCATCTACCATCTCCACACAAGTCTGCCTCCGGGGCAAAAAATAGGACCTCTGTGTTTATAAATAGTACCGGCTGTACTATAATTACTGGCAGCGGGTAGATCCTGGGTCTCTTTTCTCTAAACAGGGCTTATCATTGCGGTTCTGTAACTTAACAGAGCATCCTGGCAGTGCCCTTGTCTGAGTCGCGCCATGGCCACCCTCCAGACTGTCTGGTGACAGGGGCATGGCCACCGCGTCTCGCCTTCGTCACACCCTCTGACTCCTGCTGAGTCCGTGAGAGATACATCTCAGTTGTCTTAAGTGGCTTCAACAAGCTCCTTACATTGTCTACTATCCTTCATCTGCATTGATCTGAAATAATTGTATTGCTGAAAGGGGAATGACTAAGCGTCTACCTCAGATCTCCTTTAGCAGCCCAGAGTGGAGCATGTGAGTGTCACGGACAGATGCCCACCCAGACCCTCCCCGCACCTTTTTTATGTCTCTATTTTAGTTTGGTCAGGGCGTGAGTTGGGGTGGGCATTCTATGTTTTGTGTTCTATGTTTTCTATTTCTATGTGTTTGGCCTGGTATGGTTCCCAATCAGAGGCAGCTGGCAATCGTTGACTCTGATTAAGCACCATACTTAGGCAGCCTGTTTTCCCACTATGGGTAGTTATTTTCTGTGTAGTGTTTTTGTTGCACCTTACAGAACTGGTTCAGTTTTGTCGTGGTTTCTCCTTGGTTATTTTTGTGTTCGGTTTAATAAATACACCATGAACAGTTACCACGCTGCGCATTGGTCTGATCCATCCTATTCCTCATCAGGAGAGGAAGACAATCGTTACAGTGAGTGTTGAAAGGTTTTGACACCGTTGGCAGCGGAGGTACATTTCCTGCTTGCTGCTTATGTTCAGCCACCCCATCATGTTGGCTATGCCTCATTCCACAAACCCCTGGGTTGTTTGGCAACACATTTTCAGTCGTTTCTTCAGCTTAGTTTGGCCACTGTGGCTCATTTTACCACGGGATGTGAGTTTAGCACTGTAATTGTTATTTTGACTGATCCGTTCTCATCCCAACCAACAGACCATACCCATTTATCAGCTGTGTACAGCACGTCGTGTTCCTTTTGCCTGGAGTGTGCGGCAGGAAGGTGCTTGTCATCAAAAGTAACGCTACTCCTCTGGAGTCAAGTTTTATTTTCAGATCTCTCTGGTAGGTAGGTTTCCTGTATCTCTTCAGTTTTGATGAGAAAAATCTGTAAGTGTTTTTTTGGTGGAGAAACACATGGGAACAGCAGCCTGAGGGAATCCATGGTGGTTTGAATGAAAAACTCAAATCCTACCATGTCTATGTGATGTGGCCTAATGGAAGCCACAAGTGAGTGACAGCTTCCTGTCACATCACTCACCCCAGCCCCCGCCTTGTGCGGAAATATGAGGAAGGCCAAAGGAGGGATCATAGGATAGCCCACATGTTTAGAGTACAAAGCTGACATCAGGTTGGCCCATTCAAACAATTCTACCATTACTTTTTTGTTTTTATTGATGACATGCCAATGATGACACGAGTATCAGAACCCTCTGGGTGAAGCTGCATGGCTGAACACCTGCTCCTCTAAGCAGTGTGAATGGCACAGTTAGTCCAACTCCCTATAGGGAGTCCTATGCAGAACCTTAACGGCCGCTGTCAAGTTCTGACATCCTGGGTGTCATTAGACCATGGTGTGGAGAACCTCTGGACCTTGGCTCCGGATGGTTCCGGCTATGCTCAAAGACCCAATTAATAAGATGGATTGGGGTGGTAGGGAGAGAGGCGGCTGCCAGAGACTGTGTGATACTGGACTGGACCTGCCCCCAAAAGTCTGAAGAGAGAGACTACATCAAAGCCCTAAGACTGGAGGATCTGGCTTTAGTGGCTAGAGAGGCACCTGCATCACTGTGTGTCTCTGTGGTTCACTGGATGTGAGTTAAACTAGCTCTTCGGACGTCCTTTGCTTTCTTTAGAGCCTATAGGGAGGCCTTCATCAAACAATGAAGTCACAAAACACCCCCCAAAAAACAAACGTCATCATATTTATATGATGTGCTGGGAAAAGTTGGAGAGTGTCGGGGAGTGTTTGAAAGTCAAACCGCCTTTTAAGTTCGCGTTCTCATCTGTGTATCAGTTCGTCCGGATATGGCTGGAAATCTCGAATCTGCATCGAAGTTAATCGCGTTAACCCTCATGAGAGTCAGTCCATTATGGACAGCTTTGCTTTGAAGTAGTGCAGATGCCTGTATGGCCAGTACAGCTCAGTTCAGACTGGAAACAATCTGCTCTGCTCTGCTCAAGTTGTTTCATAGAGTTCAATAATTCACTGTTTTACTGGCCATTGTTCTGACCAACATAGATACAAATTCTACATACATAGTAGTGGCCCATCTCCCCAGTATAGTGGCATTTAAAGGAGAAGCAGTTGTTTCTAAGTTAGTCATCCATCATCATGCACTTGTTAAGTAGTTATTGTTACTACATACAATTATGTTGAAAGTCTATGGGGTTTTCACTCTTCAGTTTGGCACTAAAGTGTCATGTTTGCTTAGAGAACTCCTATCACTCATGGTTGATATAACTCTTGCCTCGCCGCTGTGACGAAATGGAGCTCTGAGTGACTAACTACCTCTCTCTGCATAGAACACTCGAGAAGAGTGGGTTATAGTAGGCTGCATCTGATGTAGAGCATTCATACACTGAGTATCACAAACCACAGCCATTGGATAGAAGATGCAACTGTTACAGTCTCCTGCACTGCCCCTACAATGCATAGGACAAGGCTGATAGTCAGGGAGAGAACCACCACCTACAGTTGAAGTCGGAAATGTTACATACACTTAGATTGGAGTCATTAAAACTCGTTTTTCAACCACTCCACAAATTTCTTGTTAACGAACTATAGTTTTGGCAAGTCGATTAGGACATCTACTTTGTGCATGACACAAGTAATTTTTCCAACAATTGTTTACAGACAGATTAATTAACTTATAATGAACTATATCACAATTCCAGTGGGTCAGAAATTTACATACACTAAGTTGACTTTAAAAAAGCTTTTAAACAGCTTGGAAAATTCCAGAAAATTATATAATGGCTTTAGAAGCTTCTGATAGGAAAATTGACATAATTTGAGTCAATTGGAGGTGTACCTGTGGATTTATTTCAAGGCCTACCTTCAAACCCAGTGCCTCTTTGCTTGACATCGTGGGAAAATCAAAAGAAATCAGCCAAGACCTTAGAAAACAATTGTAGACCTCCACAAGTCTGGTTCATCCTTGGGAGCAATTTCCAAACGCCTCAAGGTACCACGTTCATCTATACAAACAATAGTCCGCAAGTATAAACACCATGGGACCACGCAGCCGTCATACAGCTCAGGAAGGAGATGCGCTCTGTCTCCTAGAGATGAATGTACTTTGGTGCGAAAAATGCAACTCAATCCCAGAAAAACAGCAAAAGACCTTGTGAAGATGCTGGAGGAAACAGGTACAAAGTATCTATATCCACAGTAAAATGAGTCCTTTATATCGACATAATCTGAAAGGCCGCTCAGTAAGGAGGAAGCCACTGCTCCAAAACCACCATAAAAAAGCCAGACTACGGTTTGCAACTGCACATGGGGACTTTTTGGAGAATTGTCCTCTGGTCTGATGAAACAAAATTAGAACTGTTTAGCCATAATGACCATTGATGTGTTTGGAGGAAAAAGGGGAGGCTTGCAATCCGAAGAACACCATCCCAACCGTGAAGCACGAGGGTGGCAGCATCATGTTGTGGGGGTGCTTTGCTGCAAGAGGGACAAGTGCACTTCACAAAATAAATGGCATCATGAGGTAGGAAAATTATATGGATATATTGAAGCAACATCTCAAGACATCAGTCAGGAAGTTAAAGCTTGGTCACAAATGGGTCTTCCAAATGGAGAATGACCCCAAGCATACTTCCAAAGTTGTGGCAAAATGGCTTAAGGACAACAAACTCAAGGTATTGGAGTGGCCATCACAAAACCTTGACCTCAATCCCATAGAAAATGTGTGGGCAGAACTGAAAAAGCGTGTGCGAGCAAGGAGGCCTCAGTTACACCAGCTCTGTCAGGAGGAATGGGCCAAAATTCACCCAACTTCTTGTGGGAAGCTTGTGGAAGGCTACCCGAAACGTTTGACCCAAGTTAAACCATTTAAAGGCAATGCTACCAAATACTAATTGAGTGTGTGTAAACTTCTGACCCACTGGGAATGTGATGAAACAAATAATAACTGTAATAAACCATTCTCTCTACTATTATTCTGACATTTCACATTCTTAAAATAAAGTTGTGATCCTAACTGACCTAAGACAGGGAATTTTTACTAGGATTAAATGTCAGGAATTGTGAAAAACTGAGTTTAAATGTATTTGGCTAAGGTGTATGTAAACTTCAGACTTCAACTGTATATCTATTATTGGACGATAGACTCTGCTGACTCAGACAACCCCAGCTAAAACTGGGTGTGGCTCTATGGAACATGGAATGATCTTCTTGGAATAGATGAGAAATGAAGTGAACATGGCCTTTCTCAGTTTTAGATCTTCCCAGTCAAACCTACAAAGTGTCCTTTCTGTTTGAGACTATTTTTAAGGAGACGTTGTATTGCCCAACACACCAGCTTCCATTCAAACGGGAACAAAGGATGGGCTGGTGTGTTCATGCAAACAGGACTCGTTTGAGACAGGGAGAGAATCATCAGGCTTTGAGACGGGTGCTGGATAAGAGGACCCTTCCGGGCGACTGATAGCACTGTGCCAACAGTACTAAAGACATTCTGGCCCAACCTGCATGGATCATCTCTCTCTCTCTCCAATCTCTCCAGATAGAGCTGGACATGGGCTGAAGAGGCTCTCTGCACCGTAATCTAATCTAGCCTCCAGCCCTGAGGGAAGCTAGGGGGTTATGTGTGTGTGTGTGTGTGTGTGTGTGTGTGTGTGTGTGTGTGTGTGTGTGTGTGTGTGTGTGTGTGTGTGTGTGTGTGTGTGTGTGTGTGTGTGTGTGTGTGTGTGTGTGTGTGTGTGTGTGTGTGTCTGTTTGTCTGTCGATATAGGGACTTCCCATTAGTATTTGACGTGGAATTGCTCAAACCTAAAACTGGCCACCCTGCTCAAGAATATCTAATAAACGGACTTAAAAAGCTGTCTGTAATGTGATTTTATTATTGTGATGCCTTTTTTAAAATAAAAAACATTTTGAATAGATTTATGTCTCATTTCATTACCTGAGGCTATTGACAGAACACTGTCATTGTAATATGTTCACCAGACCAGACCTGACCGGTGGAGAGATGTGTTCGCTGACAAAGAGCTTCCTCCCAAAGAGCTCTCTTCTGTCAGGCTGTCATATGTGCTGACTGTCAGACCCTAGGCCTCTCCATTGGTTGCAGATGTATTAACTTTGGTATTCAATATATTCAAATGTGATTTATTTGAAGGAGTCGATAATGTAGTGGGGATTAGGGAATAGAATTACGGTGTTTCCCGAAAACCCAGAGGTACAGTATGATTTCAGTTTATGAAAATATGTTAGACTCATGCTCTTAATAATGGGTGGTCAAGCAGAATCTTTGACTGGGAGGATTTGAGGAGACAAGTGTTAATGCGTACAGACATTCCTCCTCAGTATGATGTCATTCATGTATGATTCCCTTGTCTCCTCCATGATTGATGGGGGTTACAGACCGGCTCCCACGTCTCATTGGTCTGTCCCAGACTCTGGACCTGATTCTGACTGGACGCCCCATTGGGTCACAGGAGGCCTTTGGATTGGCTGACAGAGAGGTACTGGGTGGCCGAGGTAAAGCCCTCCCTTAGTTTTTGTCTGTAAGTTCTTCAGTGCATTTTGAAACCTTCTCATCTGTTTCACTGAAATGGCTGTTAGATGAGGCAGATTTATGCGAGCCATTTTAATCAGGGTTATCAGATCTGTATGCCATTCCATTGGTTGGGTCAAACCTTTCCAATAACTAATTCATCAAATAAAGTGAGGAACGATAGTTGAATTGGACTATGTATTGTGTCATTTCCCAAATTGCGTTTTCTGTGTCAACTACATTCACATGAAAAAGCCTTTCCATGTGCTCTCTCTGTTAAAATTCCTCAAAAGACATTAGAAGGTTAAGTTACTGTAAGTCTTGTGGGAAGTCATTCCCACAGCCAAGTCCGCCTAATTGGACTCCGAGGCTGATCACTGGTTAGAGATAGCTCATAGAGAGAAGGGGGCACTTGGGCATCAAAGTCTTACATCAGCCACACAGGTTTCCATAGGAGATTTGGATGTGGTCCAGTGCTTTCATGTGGCCACGTGAACGAAGTGGCTTGACTGAGGCACAGAGAGGCAGGCAGTGCAGGAGGAAGGGAGGATACAACAGCAGTGGCTACAACTGAACTATGCTAATGAGATGATTGAAACTTACTGGACAGATACAGTATACTGTATATCCTGTGTGTGTCTTTCTCTGTCTGTGTCTTTCTCTGTCTGTGTGTGTCTTTCTCTGGCTGTGTGTGTCTCTCTCTGTCTGTGTGTGTGTGTGTCTCTCTCTGACTGTCTGTCTGTCTGTGTGTGTGTGTCTCTCTCTGTCTGTCTGTGTGTGTGTCTCTCTCTGTCTGTGTGTGTGTCTCTCTGTCTGTGTGTCTCTCTCTCTGTCTGGGTGTGTCTCTCTGTCTGGGTGTGTCTCTTTCTGTCTGGGTGTGTCTCTCTGTCTGGGTGTGTCTCTTTCTGTCTGGGTGTGTCTCTCTCTGTCTGGGTGTGTCTCTCTCTGTCTGGGTGTGTCTCTCTCTGTCTGGGTGTGTCTCTCTCTGTCTGGGTGTGTGTGTGTCTCTCTCAGTCTGTGTGTGTGTGTCTCTCTCAGTCTGTGTGTGTGTGTTTCTCTCTGTCTGTGTGTGTGTGTCTCTCTGTCTGTGTGTGTGAGTCTCTGTCTGGGTGTGTCTCTCTGTCTGGGTGTGTCTCTCTCTGTCTGGGTGTGTCTCTCAGTCTGTGTGTGTGTGTTTCTCTCAGTCTGTGTGTTTGTGTTTCTCTGTCTGTGTGTGTGTGTCTCTCTCTGTCTGTGTGTGTGTCTCTCTGTCTGTGTGTGTCTCTCTCTTTCTGTGTGTCTCTCTATCTGTGTGTGTCTCTCTCTGTCTGTGTGTGTCTCTCTCTGTCTGGGTGTGTCTCTCTCTGTCTGGGTGTGTCTCTCTTTGTCTGTATGTGCCTCTCTCAGTCTCTGTGTGTCTCTCTCAGTCTCTGTGTGTCTCTCTCTGTCTGTGTGTGTCTCTCTCTGTCTGTGTGTGTCTCTCTCTGTCCGTGTGTGTCTCTCTCTGTCTGTGTGTGTCTCTCTCTGTCTGTGTGTGTCTCTCTCTGTCTGTGTGTGTGTGTCTCTCTGTCTGTGTGTGTGTGTGTCTCTCTGTCTGTGTGTGTCTCTCTCTGTCTGTGTGTGTCTCTCTCTGTCTGTGTGTGTGTGTGTCTCTCTCTGTCTGTGTGTGTGTGTCTCTCTGTCTGTGTGTGTCTCTCTCTGTCTGTGTGTGTCTCTCTCTGTCTGTGTGTGTCTCTCTCTGTCTGTGTGTGTGTGTCTCTCTCTGTCTGTGTGTGTCTCTCTCTGTCTGTGTGTGTCTCTCTCTGTCTGTGTGTGTCTCTCTCTGTTTGTGTGTGTCTCTCTCTGTCTGTGTGTGTCTCTCTCTGTCTGTGTGTGTCTCTCTGTCTGTGTGTGTCTCTCTCTGTCTGTGTGTGTCTCTCTCTGTCTGTGTGTGCTTATTTGCCTTACACGCTTTTTCAGTTCTGCCCACACATTTTCAATGGGATTGAGGTCAGGGCTTTGTGATGGCCACTCCAGTACCTTGACTTTGTTGTCCTTAAGCCATTTTGCCACAACTTTGGAAGTATGCTTGGGGTCATTGTCCATTTGGAAGACCCATTTGGCACCAAGCTTTAACTTCCTGAGTGATGTCTTGAGCTGTTGCTTCATTATATTCACAGCAAAACACCCCCACAACATGATGCTGCCACCCCCGTGCTTCATGGTTGGGATGGTGTTCCTCGCAAGCGTCCCCATTTTCCCTTCAAACATGAAGATGGTCATTATGGCCAAACAGTTCTATTTTTTGTTTCATCAGACCAGAGGACATTTCTCCAAAAAGTAGGATCTTTGTCTGTCCCCATGTGCAGTTGCAAACCGTAGTTTGGCTTTTTTATGGTGGTTTTGGAGCAGTGGTTTCTTCCTTGCTGAATGGCCTTTCAGGTTATGTCGACATAGGACTTGTTTTACTGTGGATATAGACACTTTTGTACCTGTTTTCTCCAGCATCTTCACACTGTCCTTTGCTGTTGTTCTGGGATTGATTTGCATTTTTCGCAACAAAGTACGTTAATCTCTAGGAGACAGAATGCGTCTCCTCCCTGAGCGGTATGACGGCTGCGTGGTCCCATGGTGTTTATACTTGTGTACTATTGTTTGTACAGATGAACGTGGTACCTTCAGGCGTTTGGAAATTGCTCCCAAGGATGAACCAGACTTGTGGAGGTCTACAATTTTTTTTCTGAGGTCTTGGCTGATTTCTTTTGATTTTCCCATGATGTCAAGCGGAGGCACTGAGTTTGAAGGAAGGCCTTGAAATACATCCACAGGTACACCTCCAATTGACTCAAATGATGTCAATTTTGCTATCAGAAGTTTTTAAAGCCATGACATCATTTTCTGGAATTTTCCAAGCTGTTTAAAGGCACAGTCAACTTAGTGTATGTAAAGTTCTGACCCACTGGAATTGTGATACAGTGAATTATAAATGAAATAATCTGTCTGTAAACAATTGTTGGAAAAATGACTTGTGTCATGCACAAAGTAGATGTCTAACCGACCTGCCAAAACCATAGTTTATTAATAAGAAATTTGTGGAGTGGTTGAAAAAATAACCTAAGTGTATGTAAACTTCCGACTTCAACTGTATAACAGCCAGACCTCTTTTACTTTCCCCTGCTGTCTATCTCGTCTCTTCGTCCTGGTCCTATAGACAATTGTGTGGAATCTCCTTCCTCTATTTCGTCTGGACAGCTGCCAGCGGACGAGGTGGGGAAGGAGGAAGAGAAGGGGGTAGGGGAGGTAGGATCTGAGGCTTTGATTCTGCTTCGCTCTTCAAGCTTCCAAAAGATAAGATAGGCTGCAGAGAGATAAGGACAGCCTGCCTTCCTATCACAGGAATAAGGACACCCTGCCTTCCTATCAGAGGGATATGGGCACACAGACAGACACAACATGCAAGGGGGGGAGGGGGGGGTCTCTATCTTCGGTTCCCTCTCCAAAGGCAGGGTAAACATTAGTGAGCACCCCACACCCTAAAATAGTAGTACTCCAAGACAATACCTGATCTTATGACTGTTGAGTCTGGGATTTAGGTTGATAACTTGTCCTTGCATGTTTTGTCGTTTGTAGAAGGGTCTCTTGTATAATTGTATTAAGTTGACATGGTGCTCAGTTACATAATGCAAATGAATGATAGAGTTTGCGTTTAAGCAATAAGGCACAAAAGGCAATACTGTATCATGAATTCAGTGACAGGTAAGGAGTGTTCAGCCTGACGCAATAGCAGAGGGCCAGTCAACCCATTTACCCATGACTGTATTCATGATACTGCCTTGGGTGCCTAATTGCTTTTAGAAAACTGTTACCAACATATTTACATAACAATGAATTACATATTTTAATTTAAACTTTATTTTGATAAGTCAATACATACAATTTAATTCTTCCACCTGAAGATCTAGCCCGGGCAAAAATCAGGTTGTAAGTTATTTTGGTCAGGTTGCTACAGAAGCCACCCAGTTGTTAATTGTTTTTGAATAGTTGCTATGCAAAAGGACTGGTCTTCCGTTCTAAACAAAATGGTTGCTATGCAGGCTGGACAACGTTCTTGTCACTAGCTAGCTAGCCAACTTCAGCTGACTAAGTCACGTCAAACATTGAACCTGGACGGACCGTACACTAGCTGCATTTGCATTTTCATTTTTTCGACTGGCAATTACACTGAACAAAAATAACACAACAAGTAAAGTGTTTTTAATGAGCTGAAATAAAATATCCCAGAAATGTTCCATACACCAAGATAATCCATTCACCTGGCAGGTGTGGCATATCAAGAAGCTGATTAAACAGCATGATCATTACACAGGTGAACCTTGTGCTGGGGGACAATAAAAGGCCACTCTAAAATCTGCAGTTTTGTCACACAACACAGTCACAGGAATATTTTGGTACGGGCAGGCATAAGCTACGGACAACGAACACAATTGCATTTGATCTATGGCAATTTGAATGCACAGAGATACTGTGATGAGATCCTGAGGCCCATTGTCATGCCATTCATCAGCCGCCATCAACTCATGTTTCAGCATGATAATGCACGGCCCTATGACGCAAGAATCTGTACACAATTCCTGGAAGCTGAAAATGTTCCAGTTCTTCTATGGCCTACATACTCAGCACTTGTCACCCATTGAGCATGTTTGGGTTGCTCTGGATCAACGTGTATGACAGTGTGTTCCAGTTCCCGCCAATATCCAGCAACTTCTCACAGCCATTGAAGAGGAGTGGGACAACATTCCACAGGCCACAATCAACAGCCTGATCAACTCTATGTGCAGGAGATGTGTCGCACTGCATGAGGCAAACGGTGGTCACACCAGATACTGACTGGTTTTCTGATCCACGCCCCTACCTTTTATTTTTAAAGGTTTCTGTGACCAACAGATGTGTATCTGTATTCCCAGTCATGTGAAATCCATAGATTAGGGCCTATTTGATTTATTTAATGATTACCTTATATGAAGTGTAACTCATAAAATCTTTGAAATTGTTGCATGTTGGGTTTATATTTTTGTTCAGTATACTTGGATATGTCCATGATAATGACATTGATGTGTGATTTCGACTAGCTCAGAAAAAGTATTCTGGGCACCGGTCACTCTATGGTTCTAAAGATCGAAATTCAAAAGTGAAACATTGTTTCCGAGGTCAGGCAGGCCAACAGCTAGGCTTATATTAACCCTCGCTGTACCAAACGAAATGCTAGGCTTACATTAACCCTCGCTGTTCCAAACTAAATGCTTATATTAACCCTTGCTGTACCAAACGAAATGCTAGGCTTATATTAACCCTCGCTGTTCCAAACTAAATGCTTATATTAACCCTCGCTGTTCAAAACTAAATGCTTATATTAACCCTCGCTGTACCAAACGAAATGCTAGGCTTACATTAACCCTCGCTGTTCCAAACTAAATGCTAGGCTTATATTAACCCTTGCTGTACCAAACTAAATGCTTATATTAACCCTTGCTGTACCAAAGTAAATGCTTATATTAACCCTTGCTGTACCAAACTAAATGCTAGGCTTATATTAACCCTCACTGTTCCAAACTAAATGCTAGGCTTATATTAACCCTTGCTGTACCAAACTAAATGCTTATATTAACCCCTGCTGTACCAAACTAAATGCTAGGCTTATATTAACCCTTGCTGTACTAAACTAAATGCCTATATTAACCCCCGCTGTACCAAACTAAATGCTTATATTAACCCTCGCTGTACTAAACTAAATGCCTATATTAACCCCCGCTGTACCAAACTAAATGCTAGGCTTATATTAATCCCTATGTACCAAACTAAATGCAAGGCTTATATTAACCCTCGCTATACCAAACGAAATGCTAGGCTTATATTAACCCTCACTGTACCAAACTAAATGCTAGGCTTATATTAATCCCTGTGGTACCAAACTAAATGCTTATATTAACCCCTATGTACCAAACGAAATGCTAGGCTTATATTAACCCCTATGTACCAAAATAAATGGCTAGGCTTTTATTAACCCCCGCTGTACCAAACTAAATGCTAGGCTTAAACTAAATGCTTATATTAACCCCTATGTACCAAAATAAATTCTAGGCTTATATTAACCCCTGCGGTACCAAACTAAATGCTTATATTAATCCCTGTGGTACCAAACTAAATGCTTATATTAACCCCTATGTACCAAACGAAATGCTAGGCTTATATTAACCCCTGCTGTACCAAACTAAATGCTAGGCTTATATTAACCCCTATGTACCAAACGAAATGCTAGGCTTATATTAACCCCCGCTGTACCAAACAAAATGCTTATATTAACCCCTATGTACCAAAATAAATGCTAGGCTTATATTAACCCCTGCGGTACCAAACTAAATGCTTATATTAATCCCTGTGGTACCAAACTAAATGCTTATATTAACCCCTGTGGTACCAAACTAAATGCTTATATTAACCCCTATGTACCAAAATAAATTCTAGGCTTATATTAACCCCTGCGGTACCAAACTAAATGCTTATATTAATCCCTGTGGTACCAAACTAAATGCTTATATTAACCCCTATGTACCAAAATAAATTCTAGGCTTATATTAACTTAAATGCTTATATTAATCCCTGTGGTACCAAACTAAATGCTTATATTAACCCCTATTAACCAAACGAAATGCTAGGCTTATATTAACCCCCGCTGTACCAAACTAAATGCTTATATTAACCCCTATGTACCAAACGAAATGCTAGGCTTATATTAACCCCTATGTACCAAACTAAATGCTAGGCTTATATTAACCCCCGCTGTACCAAACTAAATGCTTATATTAATCCCTGTGGTACCAAACTAAATGCTTATATTAACCCCTATGTACCAAAATAAATTCTAGGCTTATATTAACCCCTGCGGTACCAAACTAAATGCTTATATTAATCCCTGTGGTACCAAACTAAATGCTTATATTAACCCCTATGTACCAAAATAAATTCTAGGCTTATATTAACCCCTGCGGTACCAAACTAAATGCTTATATTAATCCCTGTGGTACCAAACTAAATGCTTATATTAACCCCTATGTACCAAAATAAATTCTAGGCTTATATTAACCCCTGCGGTACCAAACTAAATGCTTATATTAATCCCTGTGGTACCAAACTAAATGCTTATATTAACCCCTATGTACCAAACGAAATGCTAGGCTTATATTAACCCCCGCTGTACCAAACGAAATGCTTATATTATCCCCTATGTACCAAAATAAATGCTAGGCTTATATTAACCCCTGCGGTACCAAACTAAATGCTTATATTAATCCCTGTGGTACCAAACTAAATGCTTATATTAACCCCTATGTACCAAAATACATTCTAGGCTTATATTAACCCCTGCGGTACCAAACTAAATGCTTATATTAATCCCTGTGGTACCAAACTAAATGCTTATATTAACCCCTATGTACCAAACGAAATGCTAGGCTTATATTAACCCCCGCTGTACCAAACTAAATGCTTATATTAACCCCTATGTACCAAACGAAATGCTAGGCTTATATTAACCCCTATGTACCAAACGAAATGCTAGGCTTATATTAACCCCTATGTACCAAACTAAATGCTAGGCTTATATTAACCCCCGCTGTACCAAACTAAATTCTTATATTAACCCCTATGTACCAAACGAAATGCTAGGCTTATATTAACCCCTATGTACCAAACGAAATGCTAGGCTTATATTAACCCCTATGTACCAAACTAAATGCTTATATTAACCCTTGCTGTACCAAACTAAATGTTCGGCTGGAAGCAAGGGGAAATAATATGCCAGTTGAGATAAATACAATAAATTATTGGGACAGTAACTTGGATAATTTATCACCGGAGGCGCAGTGATAAAAGTGAAACTGTTAGCAGGAGTAGGTGTGTCTGTAACGGCCAATACAGCAAGGCATGGAACTCTGCTCGTCCAATCAGCATCCAGGATCCAGACAACCAGTTGTATATATATATATATATATATATATATATTTAAAAAATGGTCTGGTGCAATATAAATTCATAGGAATATAGTGTTATTATCATAGTGTTATTATCATAGTGTTATTTTGAGCATCGTGTGGTATTGAAGTATGTCTGTTGACGGGGTCATTAAGTAAACTTGGATCACAATATGATTTAATTTGCTTAAAGGCCTAAATATAATAATAATAATAATAAGGATGGTAATACAGTAATAACATAACGTGTCTGAGATGTTGCTGTTTTTCATTTCATCGTCAGGGGTCGTGCATAACCAAGATTATATTATTTCCAAACGGACTTGAGTTCCCTAAAGAAAATCCCAGGGGACCTCTAAGTGGCTAAAACCTTTTAACAACTTTAGAAATGGACTGTTATGACCTGTCTAGCCTAATCGAATACTATAGATCACCATTTTTTGGCAGAGATAGTTTTACATTTGGTGCATAGGTTATTGCTACTATACACGTGCTGGAAAATAGTCATAAATATGAATTTAAGTATTTTTAAGTATGAAAATGTGTACAGCTTTTGATGGGCACTTTCTACATGTAAATCAATATGTCATCAACTTTATGATGATATAATTGTCTCCAAAGCCCCACCTCTCCTCTGCCTCTGTGCGCACTAACTGGGCGTGTACAGTGGCCACACGCACGCGCTTTACTACCTGCTAATGCCCGTTACCCAGAACAACTGTCACACACACGCGGCAGATACACAGCTCAACCGGCGGAATTTAGGAAACTTCAAGTTAAGGGGTCATTTCTTCTACGCAACTTTGGAAAATATTTTATTTAAGAGTTAAATACACACACTAAAGTAAAATGGTTTCTTTCAGAGTAGTTTTTATTATTTTACCAGAAAACTTGGAATATAACGTTGACTTTTGACTGGGTCTGATTTGGACTTCCCGAAGCGCTCAGAAGTACATTTACAGCCGGGCTGTCAACTTGATGGAGACTTTTCAGAACCAGAAATAATGAATAGGCGTACCAATTTTACAAAAAAATAAATATTGGAGACTATTGCATAATGCGTAAATGATTTTCTATTACTTTTAAAGGAGCTACTTAAGCTTCTTTCAGTGAGAACAAGGAGCGCATTTGAAGACAGTTTTACGCGCAAAAGATTGACAATATATTGGACATAGGATATTATTGAAACGGCAGGTCAGAGACAATCTGACTACAAACTGGACATACAATGACAAGCTGTTGGTTTGCCTTTGTGGGGTTGTGGTGGAGCGCATATTGCATGTTCCTTATTGCAGGTAGCAATTATTTATTCGATGGGAACAACGAGGTGCACCCGAGTTTCATTCACCGGCGGTTGCGGACTCACGAAAAGAGAGAGATGCAGAAGGAGATCCTCTCCATCCTTGGACTTCCACACAGACCCAGACCTCATCTGTCACATGGAAAGTACAACTCCGCTCCGCTCTTCATGCTGGATCTTTACAATACGATATCAAGCGAGGAGAAAAACGAAGTGGAGGGCATGTTGGAACAGTACCAGTCCTTGTACACCACCCAAGGTCCCCGTTTAGCAAAACATCAGGAGAATGCCTTCCTAAATGACGCCGACATGGTGATGAGCTTTGTCAATCTGGGTAAGCTATACAGTTATCGTTACAAATGTAATTTATTTAACCTTATAGTAATTTAACTCAATTTGGAGATAATAGGGAGCAAATCATGTAATATTCGGACACATGATCGTAAAAAGCAGTTTCGCGAACAGTATGCTTCTCCACTGGTTCAACAATAGATCGACATCCTGTAGTATATTTGCAGACTACGTATGAATTACAGGTGTTCGGATGAGCCTGTATTGGGCCGTCGATGCGTGCACAATTGCGCGCGCTCTCACGAACCACGGAATGTTTTCCTCTGAACTCTTCTCAGTCCTCTTCAGTGGTAAAACACTAAAACGATTAAATGTTTTTTTTTTAAATACCGTGTTGCCTATGGACTTTACGCTAAATGATCATTTATGTACAGGGATAAATTGGTTCATTTAGTCCAAATGCTGAAGCCTGTTGTGAAATTTCGGAGGGATAAAAATTTAAAACGTATCCATAGCAAACTATACTGAACAAAAATATAAACGCAACATGCAACAATTTCAACGATTTTAATGAGTTACAGTTCATATAAGGAAATCAGTCAATTGAAATAAGTTAATTATGCCGAATATATGGATTTCACATGACTGGTCAGGGGCGCAGGCATGTGTGGGCCTGAGAGGGCATAGACCCACCCACTTGGGAGCCAGGCCCTGCCAGTCAGAATGAGTTTTCCCCCACAAAAGTGCTTTATTACAGACAGAAATACTCCTCAGTTTTATCAGCTGTCCAGGTGGCTGGTCTCAGATGATCCCTCAGGGTGAAGAAGCCGGTTGAGGAGGTCCTGGTCTGGTGTGGTTACACCTGGTCTGTGGTTGAGGAGGTCCTGGGCTGGTGTGGTTACACCTGGTCTGTGGTTGTGGAGGTCCTGGTCTGGCGTGGTTACACCTGGTCTGTGGTTGAGGAGGTCCTGGGCTGGTGTGGTTACACCTGGTCTGTGGTTGAGGAGGTCCTGGTCTGGTGTGGTTACACCTGGTCTGTGGTTGAGGAGGTCCTGGGCTGGTGTGGTTACACCTGGTCTGTGGTTGAGGAGGTCCTGGGCTGGTGTGGTTACACCTGGTCTGTGGTTGAGGAGGTCCTGGGCTGGCGTGGTTACACCTGGTCTGTGGTTGAGGAGGTCCTGGGCTGGCGTGGTTACACCTGGTCTGTGGTTGAGGAGGTCCTGGGCTGGCGTGATTACACCTGGTCTGTGGTTGAGGAGGTCCTGGGCTGGTGTGGTTACACCTGGTCTGTGGTTGAGGAGGTCCTGGGCTGGCATGGTTACACCTGGTCTGTGGTTGAGGAGGTCCTGGGCTGGTGTGGTTACACCTGGTCTGTGGTTGAGGAGGTCCTGGGCTGGCGTGGTTACACGTGGTCTGTGGTTGAGGAGGTCCTGGGCTGGCGTGGTTACACGTGGTCTGTGGTTGAGGAGGTCCTGGGCTGGCATGGTTACACCTGGTCTGTGGTTGAGGAGGTCCTGGGCTGGCGTGGTTACACCTGGTCTGTGGTTGAGGAGGTCCTGGGCTGGCGTGGTTACACCTGGTCTGTGGTTGAGGAGGTCCTGGGCTGGCGTGGTTACACCTGGTCTGTGGTTGAGGAGGTCCTGGGCTGGCGTGGTTACACCTGGTCTGTGGTTGAGGAGGTCCTGGGCTGGCGTGGTTACACCTGGTCTGTGGTTGAGGAGGTCCTGGGCTGGCGTGGTTACACCTGGTCTGCGGTTGAGGAGGTCCTGGGCTGGCGTGGTTACACCTGGTCTGCGGTTGAGGAGGTCCTGGGCTGGCGTGGTTACACCTGGTCTGCAGTTGAGGAGGTCCTGGGCTGGCGTGGTTACACCTGGTCTGTGGTTGAGGAGGTCCTGGGCTGGCGTGGTTACACCTGGTCTGTGGTTGAGGAGGTCCTGGGCTGGCGTGGTTACACCTGGTCTGCAGTTGAGGAGGTCCTGGGCTGGCGTGGTTACACCTGGTCTGTGGTTGAGGAGGTCCTGGGCTGGCGTGGTTACACCTGGTCTGTGGTTGAGGAGGTCCTGGGCTGGCGTGGTTACACCTGGTCTGTGGTTGAGGAGGTCCTGGGCTGGCGTGGTTACACCTGGTCTGCGGTTGAGGAGGTCCTGGGCTGGCGTGGTTACACCTGGTCTGTGGTTGAGGAGGTCCTGGGCTGGCGTGGTTACACCTGGTCTGTGGTTGAGGAGGTCCTGGGCTGGCGTGGTTACACCTGGTCTGTGGTTGAGGAGGTCCTGGGCTGGCGTGGTTACACCTGGTCTGCGGTTGAGGAGGTCCTGGGCTGGCGTGGTTACACCTGGTCTGCGGTTGAGGAGGTCCTGGGCTGGCGTGGTTACACCTGGTCTGTGGTTGAGGAGGTCCTGGGCTGGCGTGGTTACACCTGGTCTGCGGTTGAGGAGGTCCTGGGCTGGCGTGGTTACACCTGGTCTGTGGTTGAGGAGGTCCTGGGCTGGTGTGGTTACACCTGGTCTGTGGTTGAGGAGGTCCTGGGCTGGCGTGGTTACACCTGGTCTGTGGTTGAGGAGGTCCTGGTCTGGTGTGGTTACACCTGGTCTGTGGTTGAGGTGGTCCTGGGCTGGCGTGGTTACACCTGGTCTGTGGTTGAGGAGGTCCTGGGCTGGCGTGGTTACACCTGGTCTGTGGTTGAGGAGGTCCTGGGCTGGTGTGGTTACACCTGGTCTGTGGTTGAGGAGGTCCTGGGCTGGTGTGGTTACACCTGGTCTGTGGTTGTGAGGCTGGCTGGATGTACTGCCAAATATTCAATTATCTGGCAACAGCTCTGGTGGACATTCCTGCAGTCAACATGCCAATTTCATGCTCCCTGAAAACTTGAGACATCTGTGGCATTGTGTTGTGTGACAAAATGTAAAATGGTGCATTTTAGAGTGTCCTTTTATTGTCCCCAGCACAAGGTGCAACTGTACGATGATCATGCTGTTTAATCAGCTTCCTGATATGCCACACCTGTCAGATGGATAGATTTTCTTGGCAAATGAAAAATGCACACTAAACAGGGATGTAATCAAATTTGTGCACATCATTGGAGAGAATGAAGCTTTTTGTGCGTATGGAACATTTCTGTGATCTTTTATTTCAGCTCATGAAACATGGGACCAACACTTTACATGTTGTGTTTATATTTTTGTTCAGTATAAATACAAGAATCAACAACCAGCACACTGGTATTTATGTACGGCTATATTTGGCATTGGCCATAGGGTAAATCCATTTGAATTCAGTCATTTCTTGACAGCGTCCCTTTTGATTAAAAAAAATACTTTCCGGCCTCCTGGGTGGCACAGTGGTTAAGGGCGCTGTTCTGCAGCGCCAGCTGTGCCATCAGAGACTCTGGGTTCTCGCCCAGGCTCTGTCGTAACCGGCCGCGACCGGGAGGTCCGTAGGGCGACGTACAATTGGCCTAGCGTCGCCCGGGTTAGGGAGGGGTTGGCCGGTAGGGATGTCCTTGTCTCATCGTGCACCAGCGACTCCTGTGGCGGGCCGGGCGCAGTGCGCGCTAGCCAAGGTTGCCAGGTGCACGGTGTTTCCTCCGACACATTGGTGCGGCTGGCTTCCGGGTTGGATGCGCGCTGTGTTAAGAAGCAGTGCGGCTTGGTTGGGTTGTGTATCAGACCCTCAACCTTTGTCTCTCCCGAGCCCGTACGGGAGTTGTAGCGATGAGACAAGATAGTAGCTACTAAAAACAATTGGATACCACGAAATTGGGGAGAAAACGGGGTAAAATGAATAATTTTTTTTTTTAAACTTTCCATATATTGAGAGGCGGCCCAATGGAGAGGCGGCCCAATGGAGAGGAGGCCCAATGGAGAGGAGGCCCAATGGAGAGGCGGCCCAATGGAGAGGAGGCCGACAGAGATGGCCGCCTCGCTTCTCGTTCCTAGGAAACTATGCAGTTTTTTGTTTTTTTTACGTGTTATTTCTTACATTAGTACCCCAGGTCATCTTAAGTTTCATTACATACAGTCGAGAAGAACTACTGAATATAAGATCAGCATCAACTCACCATCAGCACGACCAAGAATATGTTTTTCGCGACGCGGATCCTGTGTTCTGCATTTCAAACAGGACAACGGAATGGATCCCATGCAGCGACCCAATAAAACGACTCTGAAAAAGAGGGAAACGAGGCGGTCTTCTGGTCAGACTCCGGAGACGGGCACACCGTGCACCACTCCCTAGCATTCTTCTTGCCAATGTCCAGTCTCTTGACAACAAGGTTGATGAAATCCGAGCAAGGGTAGCATTCCAGAGGGACATCAGAGACTGTAACGTTCTTTGCTTCACGGAAACATGGCTCACTGGAGAGACGCTATCCGAGGCGGTGCAGCCAACGGGTTTCTCCACGCATCGCGCCGACAGAAATAAACATCTTTCTGGTAAGAAGAGGGGCGGGGGCATATGCCTTATGGCGAACGAGACATGGTGTGATGAAAGAAACATACAGGAACTCAAATCCTTCTGTTCACCTGATTTAGAATTCCTCACAATCAAATGTAGACCACATTATCTACCAAGAGAATTCTCTTCGATTATAATCACAGCCCTATATATGCCCCCCAAGCAGACACATCGATGGCTCTGAACGAACTTTATTTAACTCTTTGCAAACTGGAAACCATTTATCCGGAGGCTGCATTCATTGTAGCTGGGGATTTTAACAAGGCTAATCTGAAAACAAGACTCCCTAAATTTTATCAGCATATCGATTGCGCAACCAGGGGTGGAAAAACCTTGGATCATTGTTACTCTAACTTCCGCGACGCATATAAGGCCCTGCCCCGCCCCCCTTTCGGAAAAGCTGACCACGACTCCATTTTGTTGATCCCTGCCTACAGACAGAAACTAAAACAAGAGACTCCCACGCTGAGGTCTGTCCAACGCTGGTTCGACCAAGCTGACTCCACACTCCAAGACTGCTTCCATCACGTGGACTGGGATATGTTTCGTATTGCGTCAGATAACAATATTGACGAATACGCTGATTCGGTGTGCGAGTTCATTATCAAGTTTGCGGACGACACAACAGTGGTAGGCTTGATTACCAACAACGACGAGACGGCCTACAGGGAGGAGGTGAGGGCCCTCGGAGTGTGGTGTCAGGAAAATAACCTCACACTCAACGTCAACAAAACTAAGGAGATGATTGTGGACTTCAGGAAACAGCAGAGGGAACACCCCCCTATCCACATCAATGGAACAGTAGTGGAGAGGGTAGCAAGTTTTAAGTTCCTCGGCATACACATCACAGACAAACTGAACTGGTCCACTCACACAGACAGCATCGTGAAGAAGGCGCAGCAGCGCCTCTTCAACCTCAGGAGGCTGAAGAAATTCGGCTTGTCACCAAAAGCACTCACAAACTTCTACAGATGCACAATCGAGAGCATCCTGGCGGGCTGTATCACCGCCTGGTACGGCAACTGCTCCACCGTAAGGCTCTCCAGAGGGTAGTGAGGTCTGCACAACGCATCACCGGGGGCAAACTACCTGCCCTCCAGGACACCTACACCACCCGATGTTACAGGAAGGCCATAAAGATCATCAAGGACATCAACCACCCGAGCCACTGCCTGTTCACCCCGCTATCATCCAGAAGGCGAGGTCAGTACAGGTGCATCAAAGCTGGGACCGAGAGACTGAAAAACAGCTTCTATCTCAAGGCCATCAGACTGTTAAACAGCCACCACTAACATTGAGTGGCCGCTGCCAACACACTGACACTGACACTGACTCAACTCCAGCCACTTTAATAATGGGAATTGATGGGAAATTATGTAAATATATCACTAGCCACTTTAAACAATGCTACCTTATATAATGTTACTTACCCTACATTATTCATCTCATATGCATACGTATATACTGTACCCTATATCATCGACTGCATCCTTATGTAATACATGTATCACTAGCCACTTTAACTATGCCACTTTGTTTACATACTCATCTCATATGTATATACTGTACTCGATATCATCTACTTGCCTATGCTGCTCTGTACCATCACTCATTCATATATCCTTATGTACATATTCTTTATCCCCTTACACTGTGTATAAGACAGTAGTTTTGGAATTGTTAGTTAGATTACTTGTTGGTTATTACTGCATTGTCGGAACTAGAAGCACAAGCATTTCGCTACACTCAAATTAACATCTGCTAACCATGTGTATGTGACAAATAAAATTTGATTTGATTTGGAGAGGAGGCCCAATGGAGAGGAGGCCCAATGGAGAGGCGGCCCAATGGAGAGGAGGCCCAATGGAGAGGCGGCCCAATGGAGAGGAGGCCCAATGGAGAGGAGGCCCAATGGAGAGGAGGCCCAATGGAGAGGAGGCCCAATGGAGAGGAGACCCAATGGAGAGGCGGACCAATGGAGAGGCGGCCCAATGGAGAGGAGGCCCAATGGAGAGGAGGCCCAATGGAGAGGCGGCCCAATGGAGAGGCGGCCCAATGGAGAGGCGGCCCAATGGAGAGGCGGCCCAATGGAGAGGAGGCCCAATGGAGAGGCGGCCCAATGGAGAGGAGGTGAGGAGGCCCAATGGAGAGGCGGCCCAATGGAGAGGCGGCCCAATGGAGAGGAGGCCCAATGGAGAGGGGGCCCAATGGAGAGGCGGCCCAATGGAGAGGAGGCCCAATGGAGAGGCTGCCAGAAAGGGACTTGTTGGACATGAATGCCAAAACATTCAGGAGATAAAGGTGCTCAAAGTTCACCCATTTTGCATTCCCCTCCAGACCACGAGACTTCATTTTCTTCATCACAGGACAAGTTAAACGGTTGAATTTTATATAATTTCGAAGCTTACCAACAGGGTTGTCAAACTATTTTATAATTTCTTGAAAACTGACATTTTTTAAAACCTTTATTGTCAGTTAGCGTATCTAAAAACGCCTAAACTCAGATTTGTTTCGTATTTGCATATGTTGTAGCTTAAGACCACATGTAACCACGCCAGCCCAGGACCTCCACATCCGGCTTCTTCACCTCGAGCTCATACTTTACATCATCTAAGGTGTTTGTGTTGTGCCAGCCATAGGTTGAGAAATAGCATGCTCTTGAATACAGGGTGGGTGTCCATTCAATCATAGAAATATGTTTCTTAGAATGGACCTATTCCTTCAGACCACTGCAATTTAGCTGGTTACACCATTGAAATTGAAATTGAATTAAAATACTACCACGAAGATGTCTGCCGGTCCACCCATCGTCGAATGTCAACTTAAATTGTTATTTCTATTTTATGACCTGTATTTCTATGATTTGAATAGGTTTCCTATGGAGGATTGACAGTAAAATGTCAAACAACAGATATTCCCATTCATGTCAACCTTCTCTGTTGTGTGGACCTCCAACCATCTTTGTGGTACTAGTTGAAAGATGACATATTTATTACATTGATCAGCCAAATCATGACACCTTGTATTCAAGAGCAAGTTGTGTCTCAATCCGATGGCAGGCACAACACAACAACCTCAAATGATGTAACATAGAGGGTCTAAGCTACAACATATGTGAATATGGTATGGGTGTTGTATGCAAAAATAGGTCAACTTTAAGCAGCTTTTATCCAAAAAGTCCCTTTCTGAGCACTTCTACAATGGGCAAATATGTATGGAACGTTTTGTTCAAATCGAAAGGGGTACTGTCAAAAAGTGATTGAATTCAAATGGATTCACCCCATAGCCTACAAGTTACGGGTTTAATGTGTAAACTGTGTTGCATTGTTTGTTTGCTTTGCTAGATTTATTTAATTAAACCCCAGACAATAAAGAGATACTTTAATCAGAAACGCTTTAACATAAAAGCCCACTGTCATTCCTTCCATTAGCCTCGGGAGTGTTTACAGAGCCTGTCTAAACAGACTGTAGGAAGATTAACAGACTCTCTCTCTGGCAGGGGTTGGAACCAGTTCAGGGAACATAACCGAAAACTGAAAAATATAGATTTTTGATCAGGAACGGAAGTGATCTGTAGTGTTCCGTAACAGAACCGTTATTTTAAAATCTTGAGAACAGGTTAATAATGTAATTTTTGGTTCCAAAAATATTCCCAATGTCTAGTATGGGCTCCTGAGTGGCCCAGTGGTCTAAGACACTGCATCTCAGTGCAAGAGGTGTCATTACAGACCCTGGTTTGATTCCAGGGTGTATCACAACAACCAACCTATTTCGTAAAAACTGTCGATTTCACAGAAAAACTAGAAACTATATAAACTGTTCCTTTTTTGGGGTTCGAACCGGTTCAGAACTTTCTTTTCTGGTCAGTACACTGGAATGGAATTAAAAAAAAATAGGGGTTCTGAACAGAATGATTAGAAAATAATTTTGGTTCCAACCCCTGCTATCCTGTCAATGCTGCTAAGCTTGATGGATGCCATTTTTTGAATATTGACATTATTGAAAATGAAAATACTATGAAAGTGTCCTAATAACCATTTTTTTTTTAAGTATGTGGCTCTTGTCAAAGTTGTTTTGAACTCAAGCCTAACCACAAAGTTCAACAATCCACTGGGCAAAAACTGGTTGAATCAATGGTGTTTCCATGGTATTTCAACCCCCCCAAATACATTTGATGACGTTGAATCAACGTAGAAAACTGATTGGATTTGCAAAAAGTAATCAATATAAGAGAATTTCGTATTTTCTCACCTAACTTTTAACCTAAATCCAATGACATGATGACTTTTTTGTTTGTTTTTGATTTCACGTTAGTTGACAACTCAACCAAATGTAAATTTAAAACTAGACGTTGAACTGATGTCTGTCCCCGGGGGGAAGTGATGAGCTAAAAGTAGAGCATGTTACAAACTACACTGCAAGAGCTTCTTTATTTATCGTCCTCTGGGGTGTTCAACAGTGAAATTGTTACATGTAGTGATGAAAACCAGATATTGCCGGCTGTTTTGTTCTCAGGTAACTACTGTGGGATAATGTTAATAATGTTTACATACTGCATTACTCATCTCATATGTATATACTGTATTCTATTCTACTGTATTTTAGTCAATGCCACTCTGACATTGCTCTAAAATGTATATATTTATTAATTCCATTCTTTTACTTTTAGATTTGTGTCTATTGTTGTGAATTGTTAGATACTACTGCACTGTTGGAGCTAGGAACACAAGCATTTAGTTAGATACTACTGCACTGTTGGAGCTAGGAACACAAGCATTTAGTTAGATACTACTGCACTGTTGGAGCTAGGAACACAAGCATTTAGTTAGATACTACTGCACTGTTGGAGCTAGGAACACAAGCATTTAGTTAGATACTACTGCACTGTTGGAGCTAGGAACAGAAGCATTTCACTACACCCGCAATTACATCTTCTAAATATGTGTGTGACCATTCAAATTTGGTTTGATTTGATTTTGATTTGGGAGTGTCTTAAGTCGTTTCGAATCACAGTTAGTTTTGGCTTTGCTGCTCTTGCGCATCTGCATATCCAATTCAATTAATCATCTCCGGTACATCAGTTCCCATCCAACACATAGTACCCAGGGATTAGGTTGCCATCCCAATAGAACACAGAGTCCTGCTACTTACTTACTGCCTTGGAGAAGATGGCTTCCTCCTTGAATGTGATTCTAATTAATACTAGACAGGCCAAGGCGCTCCGTCTGCTTTGCAAATAAAGTATTGTACGACTACTGTGTATCATCTGATTAGTTTTTAATGCTCAGTAGCTCAGTATTTGACTGTTTCCTGACGGATGGCCGAGAAACATAGACTACAGAATGCCGCTTACTGTCTGGGTGGTCTCGTTTCTTTAAAGCCTTTAGCATGTGTATTGTATAGGGACAATCATCGGATCTGATAGGTGTTGGAAAAAGTGGTGATGGACCTTTAATTTTGTATTGTAGGCCTCAACTGATCCATTGTACACCAGCTCTACTGATAGAGGGCTCGTTGTGGGTTTTCCTATGGGGGTTCATGGATTTAGGAGTCCCTTAAACTCTGCTACAGCATCTGTCTGTGGTAAGCAGACGCTCTGTTCTTCGTCAGTGATTCATAGCTAGGTCTTGATAGGTCATCCGCTCGTCGAAAGTATCGCTCATGCCATCGACCCATATTGACTCATCACAAGTAAAAGGAAATAACTTCAATTAGGTTAACAGAAACATCCCTTCCTTTGCCTCCCCCTCATTCACTGAAACAGAGTGTTGATCATCGTTATCACTCTGTTTGCCTGGTCTGTACCCTGGTGTGTTACACTACATGATGTACAATACGAGCCACATGATGTCGCACCACCAACCCAGACTCGTCTTAATGCTCCCCCTTGTGTAGTAGCCACGGTTGGTCGGTCGGTCGGTGGCAGCGCTAGTCAGCCTGAAGATACTTTTGAAGATAATATCTTCATTCCTGTCTCCTAGAAAATTAATGGTTCACCTGTTCTGTGAAATAAGTATTCTAAACCACAGATGTGTCAATTTCCTTTGAAAACTTCGAAGGTTTTTCTGACCAGAAGAGGAGAACATGGTTTAAATACACGCACATTGTCACACGCTGACCTTAGTTACCTTTGTTTTCTTTATTATTTTGGTTAGGTCAGGGTGTGACGAGGGTGGGGTATGTGTGTTTTTGTCTTGTCTAGGGATTTTTGTAATTCTATGGGGTTTTATTATGTCTAGGTATATGTAGATCTATGGTGGCCTGAATTGGTTCCCAATCAGAGACAGCTGTTTATCGTTGTCTCTGATTGGGGATCCTATTTAGGTTGCCATTTTCCATGTTGGTTTTGTGGGTTATTGTCTATGTGTAGTTGCCTGTCAGCACTCGTGTTATATAGCGGCACGGTCGTTTGGTTTCTTTGTTAGTTTGTTTAGTGTTTTTCCTTCATTAAAAGAAGATGTATACTTATCACGCTGTGCCTTGGTCTCCTCGTTACGACGACCGTGACACACATAGTCATTTCGCTTTTCATTTACGATATTTAAACTGGTTTAGTATGTGTGTTGATGGAACTGGTTTTAGTATGTGTGTTGATGGAACTGGTTTAGTATGTGTGTTGATGGAACTGGTTTTAGTATGTGTGTTGATGGAACGGTTTAGTATGTGTGTTGATGGAACTGGAACTTCAAATGTTGTTCTTTTGTCATGTCCAACTTATTTCTGATGGCTTCACTCAGCCTCACGGCTGAAGGTCTTCCCGAGCCTTACTTGGCATGAGATGTTACCAAAAATTCCCATCTCCCGTTTCTCCTCCTAACTCTTTCTATGAGATCCTCTACAGAGGGGACTTCCAGTAAGTAAGGGTGAAATCCATCTCTGTTTGAAGGATTTGCACCCTCCCTTGTACGGCCTACCGTCATCCCCTGTCCACATCCTGTTGAACTGCAATGGAGGAGCCATCAGTGCCCCTCTTATCTAAATCAACAGCCACCCGCGTCGGGCGCCAGCGAACCACCAGCCTGCTTCTCACACTTGAAAGGTGACCTGGGAGACTGAGGGTTTTCAAGGAGGGGGGTTCAGGAGATTATCTGGGTCTATATACAATCCCAGGTTTACTCTAGCAATCCCAGGTTTACTCTAGCAATCCCAGGTTTACTCTAGCAATCCCAGGTTTACTCTAGCAATCCCAGGTTTTTGAAATGTTTTTCCTGTTTTACGATCCCTGGGTGCATTTCTGATCAGCTAAATCTCAGGTCATCTGTGTTCTCTTTGCAACAGAACATGTCACAAACCTCTGGCATTATCAAATAATTAGTTTCAAGGGCGGCTTTGGCCAATACCCGTGAAAGTCTAGCACCAAGAGGACGGCTTCCTGTGGACCCCCTAAACAAAAGCAAAGTCATTCCTGCTTTGTGTTCAAGGTTTTTAAGAATTAAATTAAGTGAAAAATTTGAGATATGCTGCCGTGGATTTAAATGACAGTTTCTAAGCCATGAAGTTGAGTGAAACTAATAGTTGTTGAAAAAAATACCACAACGAAAGGAGTAGATGGAGTTATACTTTAACACCTACTGTGGCTCTGTAATAGTGTTCTGTATGGACAGATGGAAAAGCCATAACAACCAGACTGTGGAGATGTTTCTTCCATCAAACTGTTAGTTTCTATGAAGTGGCCGTATGTTTTGCCAAAGAGCCTGACAACCAGTACCGTCCAAACCGCTGAAAAGGAAGCTCTTTTAATAAACGGTACCTTCCAAACCGCTGAAAAGGAAGCTCTTTTAATAAACGGTACCTTCCAAACCGCTGAAAAGGAAGCTCTTTTAATAAACGGTACCGTCCAAACCGCTGAAAAGGAAGCTCTTTTAATAAACGGTACCTTCCAAACCGCTGAAAAGGAAGCTCTTTTAATAAACGGTACCTTCCAAACCGCTGAAAAGGAAGCTCTTTTAATAAACGGTACCTTCCAAACCGCTGAAAAAGAAGCTCTTTTAATAAACGGTACCTTCCAAACCGCTGAAAAGGAAGCTCTTTTAATAAACGGTACCTTCCAAACCGCTGAAAAGGAAGCTCTTTTAATAAACGGTACCTTCCAAACCGCTGAAAAGGAAGCTCTTTTAAAAAACGGTACCTTCCAAACAGCTGAAAAGGAAGCTCTTTTAATAAACGGTACCTTCCAAACCGCTGAAAAGGAAGCTCTTTTAATAAACGGTACCTTCCAAACCGCTGAAAAGGAAGCTCTTTTAAAAAACGGTACCTTCCAAACAGCTGAAAAGGAAGCTCTTTTAATAAACGGTACCTTCCAAACAGCTGAAAAGGAAGCTCTTTTAATAAACGGTACCTTCCAAACAGCTGAAAATGAAGCTCTATTAATAAACGGTACCTTCCAAACCGCTGAAAAGGAAGCTCTTTTAATAAACGGTACCTTCCAAACCGCTGAAAAAGAAGCTCTTTTAATAAACGGTACCTTCCAAACCGCTGAAAAGGAAGCTCTTTTAATAAACGGTACCTTCCAAACCGCTGAAAAGGAAGCTCTTTTAATAAACGGTACCTTCCAAACCGCTGAAAAGGAAGCTCTTTTAATAAACGGTACCTTCCAAACAGCTGAAAAGGAAGCTCTTTTAATAAACGGTACCTTCCAAACCGCTGAAAAGGAAGCTCTTTTAAAAAACGGTACCTTCCAAACAGCTGAAAAGGAAGCTCTTTTAATAAACGGTACCTTCCAAACCGCTGAAAAGGAAGCTCTTTTAATAAACGGTACCTTCCAAACCGCTGAAAAGGAAGCTCTTTTAAAAAACGGTACCTTCCAAACAGCTGAAAAGGAAGCTCTTTTAATAAACGGTACCTTCCAAACAGCTGAAAAGGAAGCTCTTTTAATAAATGGTACCTTCCAAACCGCTGAAAAGGAAGCTCTTTTAAAAAACGGTACCTTCCAAACAGCTGAAAAGGAAGCTCTTTTAATAAACGGTACCTTCCAAACAGCTGAAAAGGAAGCTCTTTTAATAAACGGTACCTTCCAAACAGCTGAAAAGGAAGCTCTTTTAATAAACGGTACCTTCCAAACAGCTGAAAAGGAAGCTCTTTTAATAAACGGTACCTTCCAAACCGCTGAAAAGGAAGCTCTTTTAATAAACGGTACCTTCCAAACTGCTGAAAAGGAAGCTCTTTTAATAAACGGTACCTTCCAAACCGCTGAAAAGGAAGCTCTTTTAATAAACGGTACCTTCCAAACCGCTGAAAAGGAAGCTCTTTTAAAAAACGGTACCTTCCAAACAGCTGAAAAGGAAGCTCTTTTAATAAACGGTACCTTCCAAACCGCTGAAAAGGAAGCTCTTTTAATAAACGGTACCTTCCAAACCGCTGAAAAGGAAGCTCTTTTAATAAACGGTACCTTCCAAACCGCTGAAAAGGAAGCTCTTTTAATAAACGGTACTGTCCAAACAGCTGAAAAGGAAGCTCTTTTAATAAACGGTAATTCAATATGAGGAAACATTTGTGTGTCTTAGGCCCTAAAACATATGAAAGCAAACATGGTGTTTACAGTTTGTTCATTCAATTAATCCCCTTGTTTTAAAACTTTATTAAATTCAGCTGCCTAAAAAGCCTACTTTCTGTGCTTCAGTAGATCTACGTGCAGGAAATACCTCAGAGAAAACTTTGCATCTTCCGCACGCACACATTCACACATACACACACACACACACACACACACACACACACACACACACACACACACACACACACACACACACACACACACACACACACACACACACACACACACACACACACACACACACACACACACACACACACACACAGACAGAGATGAGATGAGATGACCCTAAGGTCAAAAGATAACACTTTTTAAGAGGGCATTCCATTTACACTTGAAGACGTTTCTGTCACACACTACTCTTAAACCGCCTGATGGTATCGCTCCCTCTCACGCTATTACTCTCTCACCTGACAAGATGGCTGTCACGATTGGTCGCTACACGTGAAAAGAATGCCATGCTATGTTCTTTTTCCCCCCGAATTCCTTCTCTGAAAATTCTATGAGCATTCCTATTCCCAGTGGGATGACGTGGGATGGGACCGCGGTGAGCGGAATGAGATATAAGCTTTAGACACGGCACACTCCGGCAGGTAACAATCTGTGGAGGAACGGTGAGTACCGCGATGGAACATCTGATTACAGGGCCCGCTCTTCTCACATTTTTCACGTTGTGTGCAGGCATGCAAGAATGTTTGCTCTGATATGCCTCGAGGACAGGCCAAAAACTCCCTTAAGGCGCATTCTCCAAACTGTTGCAATGGTGGCAGAGGCCAAGAAGAGAATAGAGTAGATCTGCTTCTGCTCTGACCTTCTGACCCTTGGTGTTTCTCTAAGAGAGGGCTTTAGTGAGGAATGATTGGGTGGGTGGGTGGGTGGGTGTGTGTGTGTGGGGTGTGGGTGTGGGTGGGTGTGGGTGGGTGGGTGGGTGTGTGTGTGTGTGGGTGGGTGTGTGGGTGTGTGTGTGTGTGTGGGTGGAACCAGATGATTCCCCAGGCCAGTGATACAGTCTGGTGATAGAAATGTTGGATTGTTTTCTATTATTAACTACAATTATATATATTCTTATATATATATACTATCATAACTTTACTATATGTATTATTATATACTATTATATATATGATTTTATACTATCATATATATATTATTATATACTATTATATATATTAATACTATTATATATATTATTCTATACTATATATTATTATATACTGTTATATATATTACTATATACTATACTATATATTATATATATTATTATATACTGTTATATATATTACTATATACTATTATATACTATTATATATATTATTATATACTGTTATATATATTATTATATACTCATTTGGTGTAACAAGTGGTTCAGGGTAGCCTAGTGGTTAGAGCATTGGATTAGTAACCGATTAGTAACCGAAAGGTTGCAAGTTTGAATCCCCTGAGCAGACAAGGTAGAAATCTGTCATTCTGCCCCTGAACAAGGCAGTTAACCCACTGTTCCTACGCCAGTTAACCCACTGTTCCTAGGCCAGTTAACCCACTGTTCCTAGACCAGTTAACCCACTGTTCCTAGGCCAGTTAACCCACTGTTCCTAGACCAGTTAACCCACCGTGCCTAGGCCAGTTAACCCACTGTTCCTAGACCAGTTAACCCACTGTTCCTACGTCGTCATTGAAAATAAGAATTTGTTCTTAACTGACTTGCCTAGTTAAATAAAGGTCAAATAAAAAACCCGCTTTCACCTGCTTCCTATGCCAATCGGAGGTGGGGGGGCTAGTGATGGGAGCGTGAGAACAGCATCACCCTTCTCCCTGAGCTCCCCCTTTCCTGCTCCTTAGGTCTTTACCACCTTCCCCGCTGAGGATTTATGGACGCCTCGGTGCCATAGGTGGCGTTAGTGCGTCTTGAATCAACACAGCGCTGGTATGTTGACACGAAGCAGCTGTGAAATACACACACACATATACATGTCCTCCCTATCTCCTGGACGGTGCGTCAGATACATACACACACACACACACACACACATATACATGTCCTCCCTATCTCCTGGACGGTGCGTCAGATACACACACACACACACGTGTAGACGCAGGCTCGTACACCTACACACAGACTCGAGCATACACACCTCAGGTATTTTTGTTGTCGACCTCCTTTGATGCTTTTCAAGCTTGACGTGCTGCAACTGATATCATTGATATCATATTTATTTTTAATTTTTTATTTTACCGTTATTTTACCAGGTAAGTTGACTGAGAACACGTTCTCATTTACAGCAACAACCCGGGGAATAGTCACAGGGGAGAGGAGGGGGGATGAATGATCCAATTGTAAGCTGGGGATGATTCAGGGAAGTATTTAAATGGAATTTCTATGATGATAATGTATTCAAACACATAGATATTAGAATGCTGGGAGGATATGACGGTGGATGTTGGTTACTCTGTGACACGCAATTCCAGGCAGCTTTCCGAATTATCAAGACTTCCTACAATGTGGTTAACAATAAAGGTCAGTCAACAGAGACTGACATTAAAGAAGAGTTGTGTAGAGACGGACATTAAAGAAGAGTTGTGTAGAGACGGACATTAAAGAAGAGTTGTGTAGAGACGGACATTAAAGAAGAGTTGTGTAGAGACGGACATTAAAGAAGAGTTGTGTAGAGACGGACGTTAAAGAAGAGTTGTGTAGAGACGGACATTAAAGAAGAGTTGTGTAGAGACTGACTTTAAAGAAGAGTTGTGTAGAGACGGACTTTAAAGAAGAGTTGTGTAGAGACGGACATTAAAGAAGAGTTGTGTAGAGACTGACTTTAAAGAAGAGTTGTGTAGAGACGGACTTTAAAGAAGAGTTGTGTAGAGACGGACATTAAAGAAGAGTTGTGTAGAGACTGACTTTAAAGAAGAGTTGTGTAGAGACGGACATTAAAGAAGAGTTGTGTAGAGACGGACATTAAAGAAGAGTTGTGAAGAGACGGACATTAAAGAAGAGTTGTGTAGAGACTGACTTTAAAGAAGAGTTGTGTAGAGACGGACATTAAAGAAGAGTTGTGTAGAGACGGACATTAAAGAAGAGTTGTGTAGAGACTGACTTTAAAGAAGAGTTGTGAAGAGACGGACGTTAAAGAAGAGTTGTGTAGAGACGGACATTAAAGAAGAGTTGTGTAGAGACGGACATTAAAGAAGAGTTGTGTAGAGACGGACATTAAAGAAGAGTTGTGTAGAGACGGACATTAAAGAAGAGTTGTGTAGAGACGGACGTTAAAGAAGAGTTGTGTAGAGACGGACATTAAAGAAGAGTTGTGTAGAGACTGACGTTAAAGAAGAGTTGTGTAGAGACTGACTTTAAAGAAGAGTTGTGTAGAGACGGACGTTAAAGAAGAGTTGTGTAGAGACGGACGTTAAAGAAGAGTTGTGTAGAGACGGACATTAAAGAAGAGTTGTGTAGAGACGGACATTAAAGAAGAGTTGTGTAGAGACGGACGTTAAAGAAGAGTTGTGAAGAGACGGACTTTAAAGAAGAGTTGTGTAGAGACGGACATTAAAGAAGAGTTGTGTAGAGACGGACATTAAAGAAGAGTTGTGTAGAGACGGACATTAAAGAAGAGTTGTGTAGAGACGGACATTAAAGAAGAGTTGTGAAGAGACGGACTTTAAAGAAGAGTTGTGTAGAGACGGACTTTAAAGAAGAGTTGTGAATGTGTAATGTCCAACACAGAAAAGGGCAGGATTTATCTCCAGCCAATAGGAGGTCACACCTAGATGTGGCAGGAAGACAGAGACATGGATAGAAAGAGCAGAGAGGGATCCAGCCCACTGAGACCACAGGTGATTGGATAGAAAGAGCAGAGAGGGATCCAGCCCATTGAGGCCACAGATGTCAGTGTTTCTGTGGCCTGGAAGGTGGCAAGAGTCAGGATTCCACCACACTCAATGGAAGTGGGTAGAGATAGGGCAGAGTTGACCACCACTACCCGTCAGTGTTCCCAGCCCGGTCCGACCTCTAAAGAGGACGTGCCTGAAACAACAACCCGGAGGAGAATCAGGGCTTCCGCATGCTCCAACCACTCCAACCCCTTCAACCTCTACAAGTGGCCCCGCTTTTCCCGTTTTTTCTTCTAATTTATGAGGGCCAGGGAAGCGGAGGGGCTGACTTTCCAAACACGATACGGGCATGAAAACAAAGCGAGATGGGAGCTCTTTGCGCTGAAGAGAGAGACAGAGATCATACTCCCACTTCCACTGGCACTTTCCACTAATCAATTCACTGTCGAGGCTGCTTCCAGACTGTTTACCTGCCCTCAGACCCAAAACAACCCGTATTGTTCAATGTTCACACGCCTGTCCTGTGGCCGAGGAAGGAATGTGTTCTAAACACAGGCTGCTAATGAGTAGAGTAGAATAGAAAAGCTGAGCTGAGCTTCTCTGCTGTCCCGTCTCTGTCTCACCTGTCATGTCTGGTGGGTTGGAAGTTGGAACTCTTGATTTATGGGCGCACTTAAGTGTTTTTCGTGGGGACCGTCCAGTTCAGAGTGTGTTTTTAAATCATATGGCCGGTATCAAAGCAGGGAAAGGAATCCCCCCCCCCTCCCTCCCGTTGTGGTCGGTCGCCATGGTTATGTCTATGTCATGTTTCGCTCTGTTGAGTAGTAGGCAGGAGTGTGGAGCCAAAGAGCCCTTTTAAATGGCTCCAAAACTCTCATTTGGTATAACATGTCCAGATCTCTGGTGAATTGCTTGAGAACTCCATGGAATATATCAATGTAATGTTGTCATGTTGTATGTTGACTACCGTGCTGACAGTTTTACTGACAGACCAGTGCAGGTACTTATTGTAGAACTTGTCCTAGTTTCTGTTCAGTCCCTAGTACCGATCTCCGGCCCTCACCACGTTGATGTGTTTTACATTGTGTATCAAAAGACAGGCTTACATACAAGTCAACACGGGAACACTAGAGCTGCTCTGATTTATCAGCGGATCATGTGCTCTTGTTGTGAGCCAATGAACGACATTGTGGTCTACTCAGAGTTTCCAATGGGAATAGCATTGAGCCTCAACCTTCATACCAGTGAGGTAAGGAGGGATAGGAGGGATAGGAGTGATAGAGAGAGTGAGGCATTGAGAGAGATACTCTGGCCCTCTAACTTGTGGCTGTGGAATGCAAGCCACCAATATTTTGACTTCTCCTTTGGAAACAGCTGTGTTTCCTTTTTAATCGGATCCCTCAGGAGAAATCCATCTCGTCCGTCTGTCACAGGCTTCCTCCTCTAAATCTGAGAAGGTAGGGGCCAGCCGAGCGCTCAGACACACACCTGCTACAGCAGACACCAGATCACTATAGCAGGTCTCCCCACTCGGTCCCGCTGCCACCTCACACACACACACACACACACACACACACTCACACACACACATGCATGTGCGCGCACACACACACAGTGCACACACAGTGCGCACACACACACACACACACACACTAGGGACCAGCCCTCAAATGAAATTCCTCAAATCCTAAAAGGCCAATAACAGGGACCCTTGACAATAATCAGCACAGATTTGTCAGAGTATTAAAAAAAGATGGCGGAAATTAGAAGCATAACAGATTTGGGGGAGAGAAGAAAAGAAAGTGCATCAGAAAACAACACAGTACATCTCTGTTTATATTTAGTTTGTACTAATGGAAGCCAAACTGAGATGTAGCAAGGGAGCCATTTTTTATAGAGGGTCAGTAGTTTGGCCCCTAGGAAAGCAGTAGCTTTCGTTGTCTGTTGCCTATAAATCTCAGAGTAAATTGACCAAAACATCAAAGATGGGAGAATCCTACAGTAGTGGAAGGAATTAGATCAGGGGCTTTTTAAAGAGCTCCCAATCGGATGACCATTGATTCTTCCTTAAAGACAGGCATTGATGGACGGCAGTTTCAGACTGAATGTATGGAGCGATCGATTGAGCAGCAGAATTAAATTCAGGATGAGTCGTCAGGCAAGAGACAGAGAACTTTGAGGTCAGGATAAGAGCCATGTGAACACTTCTACGTGTACAGTAGGAATGCCTTGAATATGTTTAGTGTTCAGCAGTATGTGGGGTAATAATGATGCTGATCTCAGTATTATTTATTTCGTGCTTTATGGACAAACACCAGCCAAGAACCTGATATCGCTCTTACTTTGTTTAACAATGTTTAGCTGGGTTTATTTCATTGTGTGTGAGTGGTGAGTGAAAGCCCCCCCGAGCAACCGCTGTCCTGGGCTGTCAGGGAGGAGAGACATCACAGGATTGGGCTGTCAGGGAGGGAGAGACATTACAGGATTGTTTGAGAAGGTCCCATTCTGTTCCAAGAAGATTGTTGTATCAGCTGTGTTTTAGCTGTTTTTATTTCATGTCTCCGTGTCAAAAAGTGGGAAAGAATTTGAGTGTTTATTTTCCAGCCCATTTCCAGGATTGGTATGATATTCCTTCTCAAAAGATATTACCCTGTTTGTTGACAGGCTATTGGCTTACATTGGCTAGCGAATGAGAACGGCTTGATCTCACAAGGGCTGTTGAAGAAGTCGCTACTGACTATTAATGTTAATGAGCCTGCTCTGTGAACACCTGAGGCCATAAGCCCCCCCCGGGCTGGAACTACGTGCTACACCAATCTTAGACTACGCTACTACCACGCCAAATAAAGGGCCGTGTCACACTAGCGCTGGTGAAATAAATATAGAAAATATTCTACAGCAGGAAAATGACTTTGTCTAAGTACTGGTAGATTCAACAAACAAAAGAATGGACGACCTGACCAGAGAGGTACAGGAGCAGATAAACAGTCTTCATTTCTCCCAGGGAGAGCTTAATGAGTTGAAAAGGACTGCAGCAGTATGACAACTAACTGTTCGTTTACGAGGAAAGACATCAACACTGTCTCTGAATCAATAATAATGACAAGGAAACAGGATTACCTAGAAGGACATTCATGGCCAATAACATTGTTGTGGATGGATTCACAGTCTCCACATGAGACCTGGATGGAGTCTAAGGAGAAAGTGATAAAAATGATCAGATAGATCCTAAGACGATTGAGGTGAGCCTGCTCTGTGCACCCACAGAATTGGAAAACCTTTTTCTGGCCCAGGTGTGAGACCCAGGTCGATAGTGGTAAAGTTCCTGAGGGAGAAGGACAAGGAGGCTGTTATGGAGAGAGCCAAGAACCTGAGAGGAACCAACGCCTTCCTCAACGAGAACTACTCTGAAAACTGTGCTGTAGAGGCTAGAGAACTTATCCCAGCCATGGAAGAAACCAGAGATCGAGGGGACATTGCTTACAGTACATCTGTTACGACAGGCTCATTGTCCACCCTCCCACCCAAAAGCCTGAAAGGGGTAAGAGGCCCAATCTGACAGGTTCGTAGCCTAAGCCCCCGCACCCTGATTGATGGCTTGCTTTGTTTGTGGTTTCCCATATAATGTCTAATAAACTACCCAGGAAAGGGATATTAAAAAATGGCCCATATTAAAGCCTAAGTAAAATGAAATCAATAACTACCTAACCTCAGATAACATTCATATTTTAGACACCAATGAGACTCACTTCCATGCAGTGCCTTCAGAAAGAATTGACAGCCTGAATTTTAAATGGATTTCATTTAGATTTTTTTTTGTCACTGGCCCCATAATGTCAAAGGGGAATTATGTTTTTCAGAATTTTTACAAATTAATAAAAATGAAATGCTGAAATGTCTTGAGTCAATAAGTCTTCAATCCCTTTGTTAAGGCAAGCTTAAATAAGTTCAGGAGTAAAAATGTACGTAAGAAGTCCCAGTAAGTTTCACTCTGTGTGCAATAACAGTGTTTAACATGATTTTTGAATGGCTACCTCATCTCTGTACCTTATACATACAGTTATCTGTAGGGTCCCTCAGTCAAGCAGTGAATTTCAAACACAGATTCCACCACAAAGACCAGGGAGGTTTTCCAATGCCTCTCAAAGAAGGAGACCTATTGAGGGATGGGTAACATTTTTAAAAAGCAGACATTGAGCATGGTGAAGTTATTAATTACACTTTAGATGGTGTATCAATACACCCAGTCACTACAAAGATACAGACAGAGGGGGGAAAAAGAAAGCCTGGATGGAATAAAAATATCCCAAAACATGCATCCTGTTTGCAATAAGGCACTAAAGTAGTACTTTAAAAAATTGGCAGAGCAATTCACTTTTTGTTACTGAGTACCACTCTCCATTTTTTCAAGCTTAGTGGTGTCTGCATCATGTTAGGGGTATGCATGTAATTGTTAAGGACTGGGAAGTTTTTCAGGATAAAAAAGAAACGTAATAGAGCTAAGCACCGGCAAAATCCTAGAGGTTAACCTGGTTCAGTCTGCTTTCCATCAGACACTGGGAGATTAATTCACCTTTCAGCAGGACAATAACCTAAAACACAAGGGCGAATCTACTCTGGATTTGCTTACCAAGAAGACAGTGAATGTTCCCGAGTGGCCCGAGTTACAGTTTTGACTTAAATCTACTTGACAATCTATGGCAAGACCTGAAAATGGTTGTCTAGAATGATCACCAACCAATTTGACAGAGCATGAAGAATTTTGAAAAGAAATAATTGGCAAATGTTGCACAATCCAGGTGTGTAAAGCTCTCAAGAGACTTACCCAGAAAGACTCACAGCTGTAATCGCTGCCAAAGGTGCTTCTACAAAGTATTAAATCAGGGATGTGAATACTTATGTAAATGAGATATTTCTGTATTTCATTTTCAATACATTTGCTAACATTTCTAAAAACATGCTTTTTCTTTGTCGTTATGGGGCATTTTTTTCTTCTTCTTCTACTGAATCCATTTAGTATTGTTGAATGCTGTAACACAACAAAATGTGGAATAAATCAAGGGGTATGAATACTTTTTGAAGGCCCTGTAATTCATTTGACAACACAGCAGTAGCAATACAGGGATACAACAGCCATAGAAGAGACGGAGAAATATGGGGGAGATGCTGCTGTATATGTCCAGAGCCAAATTCCTGTGTAGCTCAGAGAGGATCTCATGCCAAAGGTTGTTGAAGTGTTTTGGTCATTCCGTTACCCCAGAATGGTAAGGCACCCTTTTCTGGTTCTAACAGCAGATCAATAAGTCTCTTAGCAAACTGTTGGAAATAATTGTGTTTGACCAAATACAATGTTATTTCACTATGAACAAATTAACAACAGACTTTCAGCATGCCTATAGAGAAGAGCATTCTACATGTACTGCACTGACAGAAATGACTGACGATTGGCTGAAAGCAATTGATAATAAGAAGATGGTTGGAGCTGTGTACTGTTAGGTTTCAGTGCAGCCTTAGACATTATTGACCCTAATCTGTTAGCGGAAAAAACATATGTGTTATGGCTTTACGCCCTCTGCCATCGTGGATCAAAAAGGTACAGGGCATTCAGAAAGTATTCAGACCCCTTGACTTTTTCTACATTTTGTTACGTTACAGCCTTATTCCAACGTGGATTAAATCGTTTTTCCCCCCTCACAATACCTTAGAATGACAAAACAAAAAGAAAAACTGAAATATCGCATTTAAGTATTCAGACCCTTTACTCAGTACTTTGTTGAAGCACCTTGTTGAAGCAGTCTTCTTGGGTATGACGCTACAAGATTGGCACACATGTATTTGGGGAGTTTCTCCCATTCTTCTCTGCAGATCCTTTGAAGCTCTGTCAGGTTGGATGGGGAGCCTTGCTGCACAGCTATTTTCAGGTCTCTCCAGAGACGTTCGATCGGGTTCAAGTCCGGGCTCTGGCTGGGCCTCTCAAGGACATTCTGAAACTTGTCCCGAAGCCACTCATGCGTTGTCTTGGCTGTGTGCTTAGAGTCGCTGTCCTGTTGGAAGGTGAACCTCTGCCCCCAGTCTGAGATCATGAGCGCTCTGGAGCAGGTTTTCATCAAGGATCTCTCTGTACTTTGCTCCGTTTATCTTTCCCTCAATCCTGACTAGTCTTCCAGTCCCTGCCGCTGAAAAACATCCCCACAGCATGATGCTGCCCCCACCATGCCTCATCGTAGGGATGGTGCCAGGTTTCCTCCAGACGTGATGCTTGGTATTTAGGCCAAAGAGTTTAATCTTGGTTTCATCAGACCAGAGAATCTTGTTTATAATTGTTGGGTAAGTCTTCAGGTTCCTTTTGACAAACTCCATGCGGGATGTCATCTGCCATTTACTGAGAAGTGGCTTCCGTCTGACCAATCTACCATAATGCCTGATCGGTGGAGTGATGCAGAGATGATTATCCTTCTTGAAGGGCCTCCCATCTCTACAGAGGAACTCTAGAGCTCTGTCAGAGTGACCTTCGGGTTCTTGGTCACCTACCTGACCAAGGCCCTTCTCCCCTGATTGCTCAGTTTGGCTGGGTGGCCAGCTCTAGGAAGAGTATTGGTGGTTCCAAACTTCATCCATTTAAGAATGATGGAGGCTACAGTGTTCTTCAATGCTGCAGACATTTCTTGGTATCCTTCCCCAGATCTGTGCCTCGACACAATCATTTCTCTGAGCTCTAAGGACAATTGCTTCGACCTCATGGTTTGGTTTTTGCTCTGACATGCACTGTCAACTGTTAGACTTTATATAGACAGGTGTGTGCCTTTCCAAATCAATTCCAATCAATTGAATTTACCACAGATGGAATCCAATGAAGTTGTAGAAACATCTCATGTGTGATCAATGGACACAGGAGCTCAATTTCGAGACTCATAGCAAAGAGTCTGAATATTTATGTTAATAAGGTATTTCTGTTTTTTGTTTTTATAAATTTGCCCCCCAAAAATCTAAAAACCTGTTTTTGCTTTCTCATTATGGGGCACTGGGTGTAGATTGATGAGGATTTTTTATTTTATTTAATCCATTTTAGAATAAGGCTGTAACATAACAAAATGTGGAGAAAGGGAAAGGGTCTGAATGCTTTCCAAATGCACTGTATCTACCTAATACATGGAAAGTGTGGAATTTCGCAAAGGAGTTGTTTTGGCCCTTTACTGCCTTAAACTAAGCGTGTGTGTCTATGTACTGTATGCGGATGATTCAACCCTATACACATCAGCGGCCACAGCTAGTGAAACCACTGCTACTCTAAACACAGAGTTGAAGTTCATGTCAGAATGACTGGCCAGCAACAAACTGGTCCTGAATATTTCGAAGACTAAGAGCAGACTATGAATAATCTCTTAAACTCTACATCTAAACTGGATCTGGTAATAAAACATCTGGTTATACATTTATTTTTATTTTTTAAAGATCACTAAGACTGTCCTAATAAAATACTAAATACACACAGAATAAATTCCTCTCAGAAGTGTGTCTATGTACTGTGAGGGGAACGGCACCTCACTACCTCCAGGCTCTGATCAGGCCCTACACCCAAACAAGGGCACTGCGTTCATCCACCTCTGGCCTGCTCGCCTCCCTACCACTGAGGAAGTACAGTTCCCGCTCAGCCCAGTCAAAACTGTTCGCTGCTCTGGCCCCCCAATGGTGGAACAAACTCCCTCACGACGCCAGGACAGCGGAGTCAATCACCACCTTCCGGAGACACCTGAAACCCCACCTCTTTAAGGAATACCTAGGATAGGATAAAGTAATCCTTCTCCCCCTCCCCCCCCTTAAAAGACCTAGATGCACTATTGTAAAGTGGCTGTTCCACTGGATGTCATAAGGTGAAAGCACCAATTTGTAAGTCGCTCTGGATAAGAGCGTCTGCTAAATGACTTAAATGTAAATGTAAATGTAGAAGTGTAGTTCTGTCCTGAGAGCTGTGGAAGAATGACATCTCCCAATGACACACAGGTATGAGGTGGATGACTGCTACCATTCAGCCGTCCGCCGATTGGGGCTCCTGATAGTCTCTGTTGGTTACATCCAAGGCCATGCATGGACAGGCAGTCATCTTTTAGCAGAGTCCCAACAGAGCTGCAATTATCACAAATTACCCTTACCTTCTGAGTGCCCTGGGACTATAAAACCTGAAAAGTGTGACCAGATTAGATAATTTTTTCTGGGCATTCGTGTGGAATGTAGCGCTGACAGACTGGGCGGTGGGAAAATCCGTCTGGACATCTTCCTGTCAGGGGTTTGTATTCAGAATCCTGGTTTCTTTTTAAAGGATTATGATTACAGTCAAAATAGGATTCTTCCTGAGTGATGTCATTATGTAACCTGGAAGGGTAATGGGCCAACGGCTGGCCAGTTTCAGCCTGAAGGCTCTTTCTTCAACTGCTCATGGTCTATGACAGTCTTTGTCAAGGATTGTCTCCTGCCTCATATCCTCATCATGGTGGGTTGGACTGCCCATTCATTTTCTATTTTTTTGTGCTCTGACCAGGGCTGAACTGTGTAGGGCCTTTGACTGTGTAGGGCCTTTGACTGTGTGGGGCCTGAAACTGTGTGGGGGCTGAGCTGTGTGGGGCCTGAGCTGTGTGGGGCCTGAGCTGTGTGGGGCCTGAGCTGTGTGGGGCCTGAGCTGTGTGAGGGCTGAGCTCTGTGGGGGCTGAGCTGTGTGGGGGCTGAGCTGTGCGAATGGCTGTTTGCTGTGTGTGAGGGCTGAGGGGGGGCTGAGCTGTGCGAGGGCTGAGCTGTGCGAGAAATGAGCTGTTTGGGGGCTGAGCTGTGTGAGGGCTGAGCTCTGTGGGGGCTGAGCTGTGCGAGGGCTGAGCTGTGCGAGGGCTGAGCTGTGTGAGAAATGAGCTGTTTGGGGGCTGAGCTGTGTGAGGGCTGAGCTCTGTGGGGGCTGAGCTGTGCGAGGGCTGAGCTGTGCGAGGGCTGAGCTGTGCGGGGGCTGAGCTGTGCGGGGGCTGTGACTATGTTGGGGCTGTGACTATGTTGGGGCTGTGACTATGTTGGGGCTGAGCTGTACGAGGGCTGAGCTGTACGAGGGCTGAGCTGTGCGAGGGCTGAGCTGTGTGAGAAATTAGCTGTGAGGGGGCTGAGCTGTGCGTGGGCTGAGCTCTGTGGGGGCTGAGCTGTGCGAGGGCTGAGCTCTGAGGGGGCTGAGCTGTGCGAGGGCTAAGCTGTGCGAGGGCTGAGCTGTGTGAGGGCTGAGCTCTGTGGGGGCTGTGACTATGTTGGGGCTGTGACTATGTTGGGGCTGTGACTATGTTGGGGCTGAGCTGTACGAGGGCTGAGCTGTACGAGGGCTGAGCTGTGCGAGGGCTGAGCTGTGTGAGAAATGAGCTGTTTGGGGGCTGAGCTGTGTGAGGGCTGAGCTCTGTGGGGGCTGAGCTGTGCGAGGGCTGAGCTGTGCGAGGGCTGAGCTGTGAGGGGCTGAGCTGTGCGAGGGCTGAGCTGTGAGGGGCTGAGCTGTGCGGGGCTGAGCTCTGAGGGGCTGAGCTGTGCGAGGGCTGAGCTCTGTGGGGGCTGAGCTCTGAGGGGGCTGAGCTCTGAGGGGGCTGAGCTGTGCGAGGGCTGAGCTGTGCGAGGGCTGAGCTGTGCGAGGGCTGAGCTCTGTGGGGTGCTGTGACTATGTTGGGGCTGAGCTGTGTGAGGGCTGAGCTGTGCGAGGGCTGAGCTGTTTGGGGGCTGAGCTGTTTGGGGGCTGAGCTCTGGGGGCTGAGCTGTGCGTGGGCTGAGCTCTGTGGGGTCTGAGCTGTGTGAGGGCTGAGCTGTATGAGGGCTGAGCTCTGTGGGTGCTGAGCTGTGCGAGGGCTGAGCTCTGTGGGGGCTGTGATTATTTTGGGGCTGAGCTGTGCGAGGGCTGA